>NC_090941.1:215365646-215671247 GCF_040938575.1 Ambystoma mexicanum
ATCATCATCATCATCATCATCATCATAACAATAATCATAATAATACAACTATCAAAGGTGCCCCATTTCGGTAGTGGAGAGTTTGGGAAGATTTTATTGTCCTTTGCTTATTCTGTTTGGCATGTATACCCAACTGCATAGACAAAAAGCTTTATATTTCTCCTAATTCTTGGGATGGATTTTTTTGTCATTTTCACTGCTATATTGATTATTTGGATATTAAGAATAGTGTTCTGTTTTTGTTTAGGGCTTGCAATTTCACATGGCATAACAATTCTATCTTGCTATGCCGATAGCCTCTTACCAGTATATTGAATGGCATTGCATCTTCCTTCAGGGTTGAAACTCTCAATTACCAAGATGTTGGAGCTGTACTATCTGCAACACTTTCCAATTATGTTGTAAAGGGTTAGAGTACGTTTTTGGGGAACCTAGCAGAGATGTTTGTCCTATTGATATTTTGCTAATGATAAGATGATGATTGCAACGGAATTACAACAATATCTCTGGAGAGGGACTTATCTACAGTGTATTTATTAATGTGGGTATGTTAAACTGTATTTGTATAACACCGCCTTGTTATGAATATTGGCCTAAGCCCATCAGTGTAGCACAGAAAACCGCATTCGAAATAATCCGATTTCTAATCAACTTCACCGCCATTTTAAGAACTATCCGCATTTTGATTTAACTCTTGTTTGTGTTCTAAAATGGTGGACTGTGTTTTCAACTGCAGCCGAGCTGAACGACCTTTGAGTTATGTCAACATTTAGGCTGGCCGAGAGCAGACTGTTTGCTCTGTGCAAAGAAACCTTGTGACTCATATGAACTGCAATCCAAGTGTTGTCTGCACTCACAAGCCTCATCCTCATATAAACAGCGGAACAATGTAGAGCAAACTCAAACCGTGTGCTTTGGTTGTAATATATTATGATCTTTCTTGAAACTAGGGTTACCAATACTGTCATTGTAACTTCATGGACATGTAAACTTGTTAAATCCGTTGTACAATATTGTAATATTTGACATGTGAACTGTGCACGAACCCTAGCTTGTAAATTATTAGTTTCGAGAGGGGCTGGACAATGATTGGAAGAAATGTATACATTAGCTCGTATTGAGATGTCCAGCACTCTCACCCCTCACTGTGTCTGTTGGTACACACTGTGAGGTGTTGGGAGCCAGATAGCTATCTGTTTGCTTTCAATTATGTACAGAAAATAAAGATACTTGTATCTTTTGAACCGTGATTGGCGTATTTCATTTTGTTGTACTAAGCCTCGATATTTCTTTGGTCTTTCAGATGGCGCCCGAATAGGCACCCTCAAGATTGATGCCTCCACACTGAAAAGAAGACGTGGCTTTCGGACTGGGATCGGAGAGTGAGAAAAAGGGGGCCCCTTTGTATGAGACGTGACATCTCTACAGTACTGCACGATCTGATCCCTGAACGGTGAGCACGCGGTTCGAGAGAGCATCTTGACAAGAGTCCCCATATAGAGGTGGGCTCTTTGCTGAAATCGCCAACTACGAGGATCCTTTGTAATCCGATCAGACCTCCTTAGACTTTGAAATCAGGTGAGTCGGTTCCCGATTCCTAAGAAACCTAATATCGGTTGCAAATTTGGCCTCATGAGTACAAACGACACCAGGTAACACCAGTAATCTGACATGCCTGGGAAATTGTCTGCCTGTTTCAGGTGTTTATTCCACAGAGACAGTCAATCTTTGGGACAAGGTGAACTGGCGCCACCTGTTGGCTCACCGGCTAGTTTAATCTACTGTAAGTATGGCCTCAATAGTATTGCATTTAACAATATTTGGCACAGACAAACTAGACATGCTCCCGAATTTCAGTGGCCAGTTAATGGTAGTTTTGAAATTGCCCATATAGAATATTTAGAGTCTATATTAATGAGCAAAAAGGCTAACCCTGCAGCATTTGATGTAATTAAGGATTGGAGAAAGGAAGCTATGCAGAAACTTAAGAATAAAGAGAAACACACACGTCAACATATGTCTAACACAGAAACAGTCGGAATCTTTTTTAAGTATGGACATGGCTTTTCATTTGGAGTACAGAAAATATATCCATCTAAGGATTTTCATACTTCAGACAAACTGATCAATAAGTTATTGAATGAGCGTAGGACTGTTGCCACTACACCACCTCCTTATGTGATTCTTCCTGTTGTTTTACCTCTTCCCGCTGTAGCACCTCCTCCCATTGTTGTTCCTTTTCCTCCCGTTGTTGCTCCTCCTCCAGTTGTTGCTCCTCTTCCTGTTGTTGTTTCCCCTTCTGCATCCTAGCCCTTACCGACCGGTGCTGTTCCCTTAATTCTGTCTTTACCGCCAGCGGTAGTGTCTCCACTCCCGATTGAACAAGATTTTTCTAAACTTTCTTTTCCAAGTTGTTTTGCTCCACTTGTAGTGATTGAAGGGGCGAGTGTTGATTCAAGAATAGTGACTTGTAGTGCAGTATCTAAAGTTAGGAAAAGAGAATTGTATGCATGGGCTGAGAAATATATAGAAGAAGGTGAAAAATCAGCTGTCTTAACTGAAATTTCTGACCAAGAAAGTATTCCTGAAAATAATATTTTGATAGAGGTGATGGGAATGCATTTGGCTGATATTTGGAGTGATTTAAAAGACATGAATGTCCCACAGGAGTTGCGGGATTTGAATGTCCTAACTTGCTCAAAGGACACTTCAGAGAAAGTACATGAGCATGTTGGGAGGGTTTTTGAGTTTAAGAGGGAGCTAGATCGGTTACAGAATGATGGAATGGATGGTAATAGAGTGTAAGCATCATATGTGCAGAAACAATTTCTTCCTTCATGTAAACCAATGAGAGAAGAGACGCATATTTGCACAAGAGATGCGCTTAGATGGATTTTGGATGTTTCAATTTTTCCCATTGAAGTATATGACACGTTTAGTCAGTATGCTCCAGCAATGCAAAGGAAAGTGTTACATGTAATGGTAGAGTACCTACAGGATGAGTATATGAAGAAAAAAGGTTTGTTGTCCTGCAGATTTGATGGTCATTAATAAGAGAGCATTTTCGCCCAATACTGCTTTGGCTACTTTGTCACTCGATTTAGCGATGTTGCTTAATGAACGTTCAGAATTGCCCACTTCTCAATTGCCAATGAGGGAGGTTCCTCCGACATTTGTTCCTAAAGTATTAATTCCAGCTGATGCCGCAACAGGCGCAGCAGCCACCCCTATTGAAGCTCATTATGTTTCACAGTTTGTTCATGTCCCATTTTCTAGACAGGAAGTGAATACCTGTAAACAGACAATCTAACAGGATTTTATAAAGAAATTGAATTTGTCTTGCATTCGTCAGTTTTTATGCTGGGTGATATAGATATGTTGTTCTCTGTGATCCTACCTGCTGATTTATGGAAACAGATTAGAACTATATATGATCAGGCAGGAGTGGGTGACACATGGGTTAACTTGGTACGGATAGATGGAGAAAGAAAGGCTGGTGAGAAACTGCCACAGGTGATATTGACACTTCCAGACAGAATTGTAACTAAATTAAAAACTTTGGTTCCAGAGAGACAAATAGTTTGGGACAAGCTTACAGCTTGTATCCAGGGGAAATCTGAGGGCACTACTGAATTTTTTAATCTGTTCGAACACGTTTTTTCAGATTTTAGTGGTCAGGACTTAAGTACTGAGTCAGGAAAAAAGCTGTTTGTAGACACATTTGTGGGTAGATTGTTGCCCGATATCCAGTCACAAATTATGACTTCCCAAAGTGCCTGGCAAGCTAAATCTCAGTCTGGAGTATTGCATATGGCTCAGCATTGTGAGAATAGGGTCAATACTTAAAAAGAGAAGATAGAAAAGAAGAAGGGAGACTTGAAGACAAAAGTTTTGTTGCAACAAATAGTAAGAGGAACCAGAGGTGGGAATACACAGTTTAGAGGTCAATTTGCAGCACCGAGTAATGCGCAAATAGATACTGTACACATGAACCAATGTGCTTATTGCAGACAAGAAGGTCATTGGCGAACACAATGCCCAATCCTTCAGCAGCGATTGAATAACACATATGTACCATGGGTAGACGATCCAGAGGCTGCCCTGGGCTAGGGGGTCCTGGTAGAAGTCAGTTCGCTCCGAATCAACAGCCATTTTCACAGGATAGTCAGCAATATAGTGTTAATAATGGGAACATTTTTGATAATCCTTCGACTGTCTATTTTTCGATGATAATAAAAATAATAATAATAACAATAAATTTGCATTTTTTAATAATAATGTACTGTTCTGTTAGGACAGCCCAAAGCAGAGTCTGGAATCAATGCCTATTCCCATTGATCAGAAAGGGCCCTACGTTGAGATGAAGGTGGGGAATAGGAACCATCTATTTTTGATAGATATAGGAGCACAGAAGTGTTCTGTTGACCATTCACGGGTTCCAGATATTCCATTGTCAGGGCAGAACAACATTTCTGTAGGTTTCTGTAAGAGAAATTATCTTATTGGGGTAAATTCGGGATTTGGTGGTATTTTTCTTACCGTAAAATGTTGGTGGTAAATTGGCAGTAAACTGCCCTTACATTTAGAGTGGGTTTGGTATTACTCTATTTTGGTGAATATATATTGTTAGCTTGTATAGGTGGCAATTCTTGTGGTATCTTACTTTGTGGTATTTTCAGAATTATTTTATTCTTGTGGTATAGTGGTGAGCATGTTTATTTTTATACTACAACCCCATCATAAAACAAACCTTTCCTTTCTATTAGAATACATTTTAGTCACCTGTAGAGAGCCCCAGACTTATGACACTTCAGAGAGCCCAACACATTTAGTCAGAGCGCCACCTATGGTGTGTGGCTGGTATTACTAGCTTATGTCCATCCAGTAATCTATGTGTCTAATCTGACACTTCTTTTTAGCATGCAAAGAAGGGATCACACGCAACGCTTACACACATCTTTCTACATTGCTTGCTATTTTAACTGCAGTGGTAAATTGGTAAATGCACTACTGCTCTGATATAAACATCACCTATGTGCTTCCCCTATATAAATGATTCACAGATGCATGAATGACACCAAAGTCTCATTTCTTTTTTATCTGCACTATTACATGGCAATTACAAACCGCAAAAGATCTTACCACATGATATTTACAGCATCACCTGCAAGATATAAAAGGAAAACAGAAACAAGCAGGCATATTGCAAAAACAAATTTAGTTTTACAAACCTTGAACATACAGTATATTTTCTCTAAACTCCTTGTACTATTAGTAAATTGTATCAACACACATTCAACAATCTATTTTTTCACTCACTTGGCACTAATCTTACCATGGCCAGTGAAATCTGAAGTCCCTGCACGTCCTCGCTGTCTTCCCAGACCCAGCGCCAAACTCCCTCATATGTATGGGGAGCTGCCAGTTTATTAGGTTCATAGCCAGCACTCAACCAACATGGAGTTCAACAATATGGCCCCGTCCGTCTCTTTGTCCCAGCACAAACTGCCACCTCCCTTCACTTCATTCCTTAAGAAAACTCTAATTCAGCCCTCTGTTGATGTGGAATATCCACCTACAATCCCTGCCAATCAGAATAACAAGAATGTGCCCTGTGCCAGCCTTCATTTTTCAAGACAATGGCGGTCATTACAACCTTGGTGCTAAGTACACCAACTTTACCACCATGGTGTAAACTGTGTTTACACCATGGTGGATGGTGGATTTACCGCCCCATTCCAAGGTGAGTGGGGCGGTAAATCCCCATTTCCCATTTTCCCTTCCCCATTCCCATTTTTGCCCCATAGGGCATAATGAGAGTGGGGAAGGCGCTAATTACGCCACCGTAAATTACGGTGGCGTAATTAGCATCATGCCGGATTAGCGCCATGGATTTTAACGGCTGCTAAAAGCAGGCGTTAAAATCAGAATCAGGCGTTAAGGGTTAACGGTGGCGTTAACCCTTAACGCCTGAGTTGTAATGAGGGCCAATGAAGACTTCATTTGTAAAGCAACTGTTTCATTTTCCTTTCTGCATTTCTGCATTTTACATATTTCTGTTCTCCACAAACATCCAATATAAAATTGTGCACCTCTTTATTTTAACCTGGCAGCACACTATGCTAAAATGTTATTTTTTTATTTTTTACTAAGTATTCTGAAAACTTGCCTGCTGGCTGTTACTGGCTGTTACTGACATAAAGGGCCTCATTCCGAGTACGGCGCTAACCAATGGCGCTATTAACGCTTTGGTTGACGCCGTACCCGGACCGGCAGCGCCTGGGTGGATGGCGGAATTACCGCCCCATTCCAAGGTTGGCGGGGCGGTAATTCCCCCTTCACCAAGGCTCTTCCCCATTCCCAAATGAGCCCCCATAGGGCTCAATGGGAATGGGGAAGATGCAAATAACGGTGACCGTTCATTACGGTCCCCGTTATTGGCTTGGAGGCCCCTTTGCGCCCTCGACTTTAACACCTGCTCAAAGCAGGCGTTAAGGGCGAGGCCGCAAAGGGAACTCGGAGTATGGCGGTAAGGGATCACCGCCACCTGTCTCGTTACCGGTGGCCGCTATCCCTTAACGCCATACTCGGAATGAGGCCCAATGCCTGCATTTTGAAAAACTGGGCCTGGCTTTATTTCTATGCTGCATATTGTATGCTGGCAATAAACTCCCATATATGTCCTTACAGTTCTCTGGCACGCCAGTAGTTAGTCCGGTTTCTCAGTCGGTACCGATTTCACTGGGGCCATTCACTGATTCATGTCCATTTCTTTTGACGACAAATTGTGGCGAAAATGTGTTGGGGTTGATTCTGTTGAAAGAATTGAATGCTGTAATTTACCGTTCTCCAGATGTAGTGCATTTAACGATTTCACCTCAACAAACTTTTGTTTCACAATTTCTGACTAGGCCTTTACCAACTGAATTGGATAAGGTTCCGGCATGTTTATGGGCAGTTGATGATAATGATGTTGGTATTTTGCAAATTGAGCCTGTTAAAATTGTTTTGAAACCAGGCGTTAAACTACCACGTATTCCACAGTATAAGATTTCAGTTGACGGTGAGCAAGCTTTAAAGAGTACAGTTTCTGATTTTGTGCATCGAGGAGTGGTTGAGGAAATTGCAGGAAGTGTATGTAATAGTCCAATTCTACCGGTGTATAAGAAAGGGGATGATTCAATTCTTTTTCCATTTTATTATTGATTTATGCACTATCAATCAGATTTTTGCTCCACACTTTCCAATTGTGCCTGATATGACTACTATATTGACAATGATTCCAGCTTCAGCTACCCATTTCAGTGTTGTGGATCTAAAGAATGCTTTCTTTAGTATTCCTGTACATGTTGACAGTAGGTATTTGTTCGCGTTCACCCTAGGGGTATGTTCATTTACATTCACTTGTGTGCAACAAGGGTACACTGAGAGTCCTAGTATTTATAGTAGAGCTTTGAAGGAACAGCTTGATACACTTGAGTTGCCTTCCACCTGTACGTTGTTGCAGTATGTTGACAATCTTCTTTTATCTACAGATTCAGAAGTTGCTTGCAAGGTGGGCACCTTGTTGTTGCTTTTTCATCTAGCAGAACATGGGCATAAGGCGTCATTAAAAAAGTTTCAATATTGTCGACAGGAGGTTGCCTATTTAGGCTATCTCCTGTCAAAGCAGGGTAGAAGACTGACATCTGAACAGATACAGAGCGTCTGTACATGTCTGTCCCAAATACACAGAAAGTGGTCAGAGCCTTGATAGGCATGGCTTCATACTGTAGAAAGTGGATCCCTAACTTTTCATTAATGATAAAACCAATGTTGACAAAGAAGGGCATTTCTCTGCCTTTACCGTGGAACATGGATTGCCAGAAAGCTTTTGATCTGCTCAAGACTTCGTTGTTTTCAGCACCGGTTTTGGGCACACCAAACTACGACAAGGTCTTTATTTTGTATGTGCATGAATGTGATGAATGCGCTTTGGCTGTGTTAATGCAGGAGCATGGAGGGAAGAAGAGACTGTGGTTATTTTTTCTCCACACTTGACCCTGTTGCATGCGCTTTGCTGAGATGTTTGAGAGCTGTTGCTGCTGCCACTGCATCTGTAAACCAAAGTGAGGGTATGGTTCTGGGTCACTCCTCAACCATGATGCTACCTCACTCTGTAGTCATTCTATTAAACAGAACACAAACACAACATCTCACATCAGCACGATAAACAAGATACGAGCTGATTCTATTTGCACCGCATATCCAAATTAAGAGCTGTTGCTCATTAAATCTGGCCGAATTATTGCCTCTTCCGCAAGAAATTGCTTGCAGTGACATGATGTCATATGACTGCCTCTATACCACAGAACAAGAGACTAAATGCAGAATTGATTTAAATGATACACCATTAAAAGATCCACAAGGGGAGCTGTTTTGCGATGGCTACTGCTTCAAACTTCCAGATGGTATATCCACTGCTGCTTACACAATCACTACATTAAGCACTATTGTGGAAACCAAAAGAATTCTGCATAACTCTGTGCAGGCCACAGAGATTATTGCATTGACTTGAGCTTGTGAACTTTCCCAAGGGCTTAGAGTGAATATATTTATGGACAGTCAGTATGCTTTTGGGGTGGTTCACAACTTCGGTCGATTATGGGCAAAGAGAGGTTTCTTTACCTCGCATAGAACTAAGATACAACATGGCACTTTGATAGTTTGGCTACTTCCAGCACTTGCGCTTCCTACCCAGTTAGAGTGAAGTGTGCACCACACCAAAAAGTAACAGATGATGTGGGGAAAGGAAACACTTTTGCTGACAGAATAGCCAAACAGATTGCCACGATTTGTATTCCAAAATGTATGTAGCAAAAGAGGTCACAACACTTGGTTATAGATGTAGGAATTGGTTGTATAAAAGACATTCAGGCTGATGCCCCTCCAGATGTACTTAAACAGTGGGCTGAGGGTTCAGCAAGTTTAGACTATGAAGGTTGTTGGGTAGATAATGCAAAACAAAAATGGATGCTGCCCGATGCTTATGTCACCGCTATGGTTACGAGGGCTCATAGTCCGACTCACATATGTGCTAAAAAGATTTGTAAACTGTTAGAACCTGTCTGGGTAAAAGTAAATATCTAAAAAAATACTGAGTGTTTTGTCCAAAGTTTTATGGTATGCTGACACTGAGGGGTAGTTTTGGTCCCCGCTCTACGCCTTTTGAGGTTATACACTTCGATTTCATTAAGATGAGCATTGCCAGAATTACAAATATGTTCTAGTAGTTATTTGCGCTTTCAGTAAATGTGTTGAAGCTTTTCCTTTAAAAGATGCCACAGCAATGACGATGGCGAAAACCATGCTGAAGGAATATTTTCCTAGGTTTGGTTTGCCGAGAGTCATTTGGTCGGACAATGGTCCACATTTTATCTTTGCTGTTATCCTGCAAGTATGCGCGGGATTGCAGATCGATAAACAGTTCCATTTGTAGGTGAAGGTTTTCGGGTTCTGTAAGGGCGTAGATCCTACTACATGGAGGTTGTGCACGGGGTATGAGATTGATTTGACAATTGTATGATCTGTGAGGTGGTAGGGTGTTTGCCTGTTCCTTTTGGAAAACATCCTGGAATTCTTGATATTCCTGAGGTAACGGCACCACTGGAGTAGCGACTGTGGCCAGGCCTTGGTTCAAGGTTTTTTTTGGGTAACAATTATATGCACAATCCGGGAAGGTTATTCTCTTCTCTCGCCAATCAATACAAGGATTATGTGTTTCCAACCAAGGTATCCCCAGTATTATTTGGAACTGTGGGGCTTTGATTAAATCAAACACAATAGTCTCTCGATGCCCATCCTGACCCAATAGTGTCATCTCTGCGGTGGAATGAGTTACAGGCCCAGAGGCAATTTCAGTTCCATCGACTGTGGTGATGACATCCGAAGTGGTCTTTTTGTAGAGAGATAGATTCATCCTAGAAACCAACTCGTGGTCCACATAGTTTCCTATGGCCCTGCTATCAATGTATGCCCTCACTGCGTGTATACGTGATGGCTGCCTTGGATCTATAAGGACCATTGGTTTTATGAAGTGCGAGGTCTGAGTATCCTTCTTCAAGCTCGGCAAGTGGACCTCTACGCTTGTCGGGCGTGGTCGTTTCCCGAATCAGGCTCTGTTTGATTTTTATGAGCAACTCCGACTACTTTTTGAGATGTTTTTATAGGGCAATCCCGTAGAAAATGTCCTGAGGCCCCACAGTACAGACACAATTGCATCTGCCGTCTTCTTTCTCTTTCCTTTTGAGTTAAGGGTCCCTTGACCCCCCCCAGATCTGCATCGGTTCTGATACATCTGTTCCTTTGAGGGTAACATTGGGTTTAACCAATACCCGATTCTCAAACTTAGCTCGATCAGCCTTTCTATTCTGAAGTCGGTGGTCTAACTGGACCACTAAGTCTATATATTCTGCACAATCCTGAGGTGGGTTCTCAACTTGGGCCAAAACGTCTTTGAGTTCCCCCCGAAGTCCACGATGAAATAATGTAATTCGTTTTACCTCTGGCCATCCGGTTTCCACCACTGGCCTATTGAAAGTGGCGATATACGTTAGTAGATCCTGGTTACCTTGTCGTAATGATAAAAGTTTGTTATCCAGGGCCTGTCCCTGTGAATGTCTGGCAAATAGTCTTTCCATGCTCAATTGAAAACCTTGAAAATCCCGAAGTAGAGGGTCATCCTGGTTAACTAATGGAATTGACCAATCCGCTGCGCTGCCACTAAGGTATGATAGTACAAAGGCTACTTTGGTTTGGTCATTCGGAAAAGCTCCAGGTCTGCATAATAAGTGCAAGCGGCATTGGTTCATAAACACGGCGAACTTTTTTGGGTCCCCAGCAAAACGTTCGGGTGGAGCTAAAGGAATGCTCCCTGGTAGAACCACTTGCACAGGATTGCTCGATGAAACAGGAGTTGGATTCCCCCTGAGTCCAGGTAATGGTGTTTGCCCAGCTTGGTTTTGCAGTAATTGTCTAGCAAGATCATCAGTGCGCTCCTTTGACACAATCAGTTCTCTCCTGAGGGCATTAGTCTCTTGGCGCGCGGAGTACACTTCTGCCCTAAGTTCCCCTAACAATAGGGCTAGTTGGTCGGTTTCTGAGGTTTCCATAACGCCCGGGTGGGGATTTGTAAACAGGCTTCACGTTCTGTTACGCTCACCTGGCTCCCACAGGGACGTCGGTCGGACCCGGACAGCTGCGGTCTCCACCCACGTGATGCGTAGTGCAGCGATGACTGACTGGATCTGCCCTTCTAATCTTGTCTGCTTAACCCATAGAAATATTCTCCTGCAAGTGGAGAGATGGATTTAGCCACTTGTGGATTCAAGTGATGGCACCCCCACAGTCCTCCCCAACTAATCACCTCCGAAATGCCCTCACAGCAATCTCACCTTATATTCTTGAAAGATGAGCTCTCCATCCTGCGTGGATTTGCAGGGGCGCGTCAATACCAGTTACTTCACTGGTTTGAAGGCTCGGGAGAGTTCTGGAGAGTATTGACTCTGAGGTTCCTGCTGAGGACCAGTAAGTATTAAGTTCATAGAGTTCAATATGTCTGATGTTCACTCTTGTTCCCCCCTTCCTTTCTTGTCTTGCAGCTGGCTCGTGAAAAGATGCTCTTGTGGCAGCAGGTTGCGCTCAGGTAAAAGTCTGTATTACCCGGTGCTGTTCGGTAAATGTTGCACGAGGAAAACGTGTTGTTTTGTCTCACTTTACAGATGCGGCACGTGAAAATATGGAGAGTCACAAAAGGATGCCTCTGGTGGTAAATCAGGTAAGTCTATGGTGGTAAGAATTATATTTGTTGGTTCCCTCGGCTCACCTTGTGGTTTTCTTTTGTCTCCTAGGTGCCGAAGTTCGGCAAAGAAATGATGGAGGCAGCACTGACCCGAAGGATGCTGTGAAGACTGGTGAGTATGGCGCGGCGCTGGAGCTGGAGGTGCGGCGCGTGCAGAAATGATGTTCTTTACAGGTCCGGCGACAAGATGGATCCAGAATCAGGTGTGGAATAGAAATAAGTTCATTTTCTAACCTTGTCCCTTTCTTTCCTCTTTGTTTTAGGAGCTCCGGATTCGAGGCGGGCGTGGCAGAAGACTGGATGCAGGCTGCAGGCACGGTGAGTGTTATGCTGCTGGATGCAGAATAACGCGAAGCGTGTGTTGCTGGTCGGGTGTGGTTTAAATAGCCTCAAAAGTAGTCCCAGGTAAGAAGTCCCTAGAACCACACCCGAGTAAAAAATAGTCCCTGTAGAAAAATAGTCCCTTTCAGGCTTCATGTTGGATTGGAGTCATTTGCAGCATGGTCTGCCTGAGGTAAGTAATGACTATGAGCCTGGCACCTTAGGCGCCAGGACTGATTCCTACTATGAGCCGGGCGCCTAAGGCACCAGGACTGAACCCAGATAGCCCCTAGCTGGGGCTGCTGAGGTTTTACTAAATGTCTAGATGCCTGCTCCCGGGGCTGATGGGCTTGGTCCGGATGCCTGGGGGTAGGCATCATGACAGTCTCTTTCTTCACTGTTGAGCAATCTTGCTTCCGCTTCATCACTTCCTTCAGGAAAAGATGACACTCTGTTCACAGATCACACCGTACCTAGAGTCTTGAGGTACGATCTGTGTCCAAGACACTGGATTTACAGCACAGTATCAGCTGTGCCCACAAGTAATCAGCATTGAGCTAGTCACTTGTCACTCTTTTACTGAAAAATAAATTAGAGACAGGGACCGGCAAAGTCACTTTCAAGCAAGATAGGTCACATGGTCAGAAGCCACCAACCATGAAATAAAAGAGCCTAACGGAGAGGCTTCAAAACGGACTCTGAGAAACAATGTCCCTTCCTACATCCACTCATGCGGAGCAAGCTATTGGTCTGGTGGCTGACAAAGAATCTGTTCATCAGAGATCATGATCCTTGAGGACCCACTGTTTTGTAATCACAGTGCTGGTTTGTTTAGTAATTATATTTGCGCTTGAGTTCTGGTACATGGAAAGGGTTCATCTGCATGAGACTTTGTCACCCAGTGAAATTATCTCCATTGTGTCTCCACCTTTCGTGCATCTGCACACTCTTCCTCCTCGAGACCCCCAACATAGACAGGGTTACCATAATAACACTCTCCTAATGATCATGAATGCGACCCATGAAATTCTGAACAGAACGAATTGCTGGGTGTGTTCACACTTGCCACAACATGGGGAAAAGGGGCTGGGCTGGTAAATTCATCCTCTTCCTCTAACTACTGCATGCTATGCATTGATCAGGGCACTATTAATTGGTTGTTGGAATGATAGTATTTCAGGGAACTTCGATGGGACTAATCTAAATTAATTCAAAAAGTGAGTCCTAACACCTTTGGGATGTTCTCTCTTCACAAATAGAAGCAAACTCAATGTTGCTTCTATTAGGCCTTAAGATAGACTTTCTAGACATTTTCAATTACTGATTTCCTTCAAGATGTATGCCATGCCACCTTCCTATACTATTAATCATAGCCCCAATTCTGTTTCCTTCTGTATACAAAGGGACGGTTCTCAGTCAATTGGTACATTTGAGGGTTGTACTAACATTGCAAATCTAACCAGTGAGGACAGACCTCTGTATGTCGGGGACCCTGTTTACTTTGTTTGTGGCAATGAAACTTATCCTTAGTTACCTAGAGATTGGCAGGGTACTTGTTATTTGGGTATCGTGGTACCATGGGTATATGTGGCTACTACCACTGAAGTCTCTAGAGCTCGTTGAAGGCGGGATGAGAATGGTGATACTCATTCACAAGTCATGGGTCATGTAGCAACATCTTTTGTGCCATTTTGGGGACAGATAATGAATTCCGAGGATATCAGTAGACTAGCAAGGGTACTGGAAAAAACCACCAATATGACCACTGATATTCTGTACAACATGACGCTGGAGCAAAAGGCAATTAGACTAGTGGCACTCCAAAATAGTATGGTGTTAGATGTCATCCTAGCTGGCGTGGTGGGGTATGTTAATTGGTGGGATCTGCATGCTGTGTTTTTGTACCTGACTCCTCCCCTACCATATTCATTGCAATACAAAATCTGCATACCCTGATTACTGAAGTGCATGTCCCTGAGGGAAACTGGAATCTTAGTGCTTGGTTCTGGGACCTACTACGATCATGGGTTGAAAACTCTTTTAGTCCTAATGATAGTTCTTGGTGTTCTATTGTTTTATTGTTGTTGTGTACCATGTCTCCCTGCCATATGTTTAATGTTAGGAGGATCTTGTGCACACATGATAGGTACACTAGGACCTAAGGTATAAGCGCCCAAGGAAACTACTAATGTTTTAGTAATGTAGGATATTACTATCAAGGAACTCATGGCGATTGATATATCTGGAGAATGTGATTCAGGATGTACAGACATTGAGATGTGGGGTTTTGAATAAAGCAAATGTTTGAGTAATGCCTTGGTTTAGGCCAAAAGGAGGGTTTGTTAAACTGTATTCGTATAATGCCACCTTGTTATGAATATTGGCCTAAACCCATTCATGTCGCTCAGAAAACTGCATTCGAAATACTCTGATTTCTAATCAACTTCGCTGCCATTTTAAGAACTATCCACCATTTTGATTTAACTCTTGCTTGTGTCCTAAAATGGTGGTCTGTGTTTTCAACTGCAGCCAAACCGAACGTCCTTTGAGTTTTGTCAACATTTAGGCTGAACGAGAGCAGACTGTTTGTTCTGTTCAAAGAAACCTTTTCACTCGTATGAACTGCAATCCAAGTGTTGTCTGCGCTCTCAAGCCTCATCCTCATATAAACAGCGGAACAATGTAGAGCAAAATCAAACCATGTGCTTTGGTTTTAATATATTGTGATCTTTCTTGAAACTAGGTTTACTATGAGCCAGGAACCCAGTACTGCCGTTGTAACTTCATGGACATGTAAACTTGTTAAATCTGTTGTACAATATTGTAATATTTGTCATGTGAACTGGGCACAAACCCTAGCATGTAAATTATTAGTTTGGAGAGGGGCAGGACAATGATTGGAAGAAATGTATAAATTAGCTCGTATTGAGATGTCCAGCACTCTCACCCCTCACTGTGTCTTGTCGGGGTGATTTACCAGGGGCCAGCAGAGCTGTCCATGGACCTCCGGTGCTGGGGAAACCCAACTCATCCCGCGTCCCAAAAGGAGTATGAGGCACACACAAGAGCAAGGTAGCTACTGCTGTTTATTATAGTAATGGCAGGGATAACTCTCAGACCGCATGCATCCGGAGACGCTCTCATCGTTAGTGGGGCTTGCAGGCCCTTTTTACCATGGGATGACGCGCTACTTGTGTCACCTGGGAAAACTATCCCCAAAACCTATCACCACTTTGGGTTGGCTCCCCGGGTGGTAGGGTCAGTATGATTACTTATAGAGAAGTGGGTTATTGGGTGAGGATGGGTCAGGTGGTACACTTGGGCTGTCTCTAACAATTGTTACACCGAAGTTGTTACAAGGGGATGCTTGGTGATTGGCTAGATCATATTGGCGTCATGATGTGCCCCTCATATTCTGATAGGTTCACCCGCGAGCCCCCAAGCCTGGGACCACTGCCGTTCCCAGCTCGCAGTGTACCTGGTACTGGCAACAATGTGCAACTATGTGTCAGTGGTGGACAATGGACAGGTCTGACTATGGGCTAATGTGCATGTCTTTCCCATCGCAGTAGGTGTCCAATTTGTCACTTTGTTGTTGCTGACTGTGTCCCAGATGTGTCTCGTAAGCTTGGCATCTTTGCAGTTCGGCTTGGTCACGTGTGGAGAGACCGTGGCCGGGGTGGAATTATGAGCATTTGATTTGTATTTCTGCTCTGAGGGGTGTTTGGCAGTGGCAGGTATAACCTTGGCGCAGGGAGCTTGGCATGTGGATTGCAACATCACGGCCTTGGCTGTGGGCTCTTGTTGGGGCTTGTTCTGCGTGATCAGCGCTTTATATTTTCATCTGAGAGGATTTTCGCCCGAGAGGCTCCTGCCTGGGGACTCTTGCTTTGCAGCCTACCTTGGCCTAGCTTCTGGGTGGCGGTACATAATCCATAATATGGGGGCCGCGAGGGGCGACAAAGCATATATACACAAGCTCTTCAGGCATCTTGCGTTTCTGAGGTGCTGTAGAAGGCCTATGTGGAAAATAACAATGATGTATGTCTATGGGTGTGTCGGTCCTCTGCGTCATAGCACTGAGCATGTTCTTCATGTAGGTTGGTGTGTGAGTGACCAATGTGCATGGTGGCATGTGTGTTCTTTTCTGTTGGCTATGTCGTCATGGCAACTCTAACGCTGATGGTGTTGTGGTTGCTGTTCAATCGAGTTGGTCCATGAGGCTGATGCCAGCTCCACCTGAGGTTCCTGGATGTGGTTTCATTAGTGAGCAGGCTCCCTGGGCGTGTGGGGCGTGGCCACAGTGGATCTTGCCGTCTGGTGTAGAAGTGAGCAGGTCAAATTCCTCTTGCGGTGTGTGCTTGGACCGTGATGTTCTAGGCCATGGTTTAGATGAGAATGGGGGGAATGGACTTTCCCATTTTCCCTCTTCAGTCTGCTGGTACACACTGTGAGGTGTTGGGAGCCAGATAGCTATCTGTTTCCTTTGAATTATGTACAGAAAATAAAGATACTTGTATCTTTCGACCCATGATTGTGGTATTTCATTTTGTGGTACTAAGCCTCAATATTGATTTGGTCTTTCAGGTATTGCGGAAAAGCTTTGAGTGAATCCCAGCGATTCTGTTACACTGAGGCAGGAGAGTTCATTATTATTGGTGTTGCATTCCATCAATAAATACATTTTCCTTAAAATAACACCTTTTGTTTTGTAATTCACATAACTATGCCAGTCAGTCATCCACGAAAGTGACTTTATAGGCAAGACAGCTCTTAGGAAACGTAAGTCACTTGGCATCCATTTTGTAGTTTCTTGTCTTATACATCTGCGTGAATAAGGTGTCCAGTAAAGTGTTGATCTGGAATAATATCGGAGAACAATATATCAAGGGCTTCCTGATTTCTATATTTTGTCTTGTGGCATTGTCATTTCTGATCAGTAATCTTTTGTTAATCATTCCTATATTCAGGTTTTACACTGAGGTTTTAGCTTTATTTTTTTTAACTTCCTGTACATATTTGCCTTACGATTAATGGTATATTTTCCGAGTGGGATAACGTTTCTCCAGTGGTGTGCTTCCTTATGTTCAATAATGTTAGAGAATGTGGTTGAGGTTTTCAATCTCCTATTTGATAACTGGCTTCCATTTTAGAGATGCTGTTATTTGTGCCTGGTTTAGAGTTTGCTGTTATCTTATGGACAGCACAATATGACCATTACATCATTACGTTTCCTAGTACCCAACTATGATCTGACTATTAATTTCTCTTGAACAATGTGTTAATTCATCAAATCTATCCACTTAAAACCGTATCACATTGATAGCACACTCATACTCCTTCTATGGAGAAAGAAGACAATACACAGGTTTGTAAATGTCATCTAAAATAGTGTTATATTGAGATGGAATGGCTGACGATTTCTAAATAAATTCATTCTCATTTAGTAGCAAACACTTAATGCTCCTGCGTCATTTACGGGTATTGCATAGCAAATATGATTCACGTGACAGGTGGGAGGAAATTGGGCCTAAATATTGGTTTCTGGTGAAAGGCAAACCACAGACTTTTCATAAATCTAATGCCCAGAAAAAAAGAAGACAACATACATGTCAAAACATGTTTATATTTGCTAATGAAAAAGCAATTTAAAAGCAATCATATTGATTCATTTGAAAGCAGAGATTCATAACTTTACACATTCCTTCTATTGAACATCAATAGCCAGAAATATAACCCAAAATAATAAATATACTGATGCATGAGAATGTTTTGGACAAATGCAAAATCAAGTGTCATTTTTGGGTAAATCGGCCAAGCTGAACTGTGTGGAACGTCCAACGGGATCCAGGCAAATTATTTTGCGTGAGATATTTTTCAAATGTGTTCAATATGACAAGCCCGATTTAAGTTTGTGGTCAGGTGTGTAGGAAGTGTCAGAGGAAAGAGGTTGCTCAAGCAGTTTACAGAGTGTTTGAAAGTTTAATTTAGGTTCAATTTGGGGGAGATTTATAACATTAATATAGAATGTAGTTCAGGAAGATATGTCAATTTCAAATTGAGCTTACTTAAATGCATAGGTAGAAATGTAAATTACACGTTATTTGAGACAGCTGTTGAAATTTAAAATAAGCTTTAGTTCAGGGAGGGTAGAATATTAGAGTATTAATTTGAGGGAGCAGTAGCATATTAAAAGGTATTTATTTTAAGGAGAGGTAGACAATTGAAATACGATAGGGCATTATTTTGTAAACACTACCGAGGAATGAATCACACTGATCACCTTGCAGAAAAACTGAATACACATCTGAAAAGTCATTTTGGTGATTAGGAAGTGAAGCGAAAATCCCCTGAATGTTTTTGGCAGCAGGACAAAAATTGAAAGGCTGTAACTGTGCGCGTCATCATTGTGTAATGAACAACAATGCAGGTACCTACTAGCAACAATAAAATGATAGCATTGTTTGAAAGCAGGCACATACTTTCAGTGTTTTAAACAAGTGTGCACCTTTTTGTGATCATACAACATGCTAGTAATGAAAAGAAAATCATAGAACTGTTTGGTATCACAACGTATATGTCATTGGCTGTTAATTAGTGTGCCAGTAATGAGATAAAATATATGTAATAAAACGAAAATCATAAAATTAGATTAATTTAGATTCAGAAAGTGATTGTAGAATGTAGTTTGAGAGAAGTATAAAGTGAAGCTAGACTTTATTTCATGCATAGCAAGAAATGTAAAAGACAGGTAGTTGAGAGAACTTTAGAACATTTAACATGGGCTTTAGTTGTGTGAGAAGAAGAAAAATAGATTAAGGAAGGAATGGTCGCATATTCATTAGAGGTAGACAAGTGACATTCAATTGGGTATTATTTTGTAAACATTAGAGAGGAAAAAATTCCAGGTACCACCTTGCAAATCAAACTGTACACAGAAATGACAAGTCGTGTCAGTGACTAGGGAGTGAGGAGAAAATCCCAGAATTCTTTGGGGGTGTGGATACATATTCAATGGCTGTAACTATGCGTGCCATCATTTTGTGATGAGACACAATGATTGTAGCTACTAGCTAAGATAGATGATAGAATATTTTGGGGGAGGGTGAATACATTCAGGGGCTGTAACAGAGTTGACCAACTTTTTGTGAAGAGACAACATACTAGTAGAGAAGAGAAAATCATGGAATGGTCTTAACGAGTGAAAGACAAATTACTTGTAGCAGAAAGAAAATCATGACTGTGTGTGAACACAGTTTATATATAGCGGCTGAAGATGAATGTGCTAACTTTTTTCAATAAGAAAATAATGTATAGATAAAAGAAATAATTGAGTTGTTTGATGTCTGGAGTATACATTCAGTGGCCATAATGCCATGTCCACAACATGTGACGTTATTTAGTAGTTGGAAGGACTAGGGATTAAATAATTCTATTGATTTCCGTGTGCTACAAACACACACAAACTCTTCAAATGTCATATCAGCCAGAGGTGAAATAACAATTTTGCGTGCTATCATGCGTTGACCATCTAAATGTACAATGGATAGGCATGCATATAGAAGGATTATAATGTCACACTGAAGACTGTGTGGGCCAATATTGGGCATGGTGAAGGCATCAACGTCATCTTGAGCAGCACCTTCTACGCAAGAATTATTTGTCCATGTTGTGTTATTGCAGCAGGAAGAGGAGATTCAGTTATGCGTTCTTTGGGAATCGGCATCCACTGATGAGCTTCAAGAACAAACACAGTGATGAAAAGCATGCTGAGCCAAAACAAACAATTCACAGTGAAGAAGAGCATCTTATGTGCAGTTAGTGAACTGCACCACCACCCAAATCCAGTCAGAATGACATTGATGATGATGTTGAGCCCGATGAAGGTATGACCCATCTGATTCAAGGCTACACACCTTCGATCTGGGAGTAACTGATATATAGGAGGAGGAGGTAAATTCCCCACGTACAGAGATATCAGAGAAATAGAAACACAATCCTTTACATGTGTACAGTATCATTCAAACATAACCAGTATGATCTGAAAGAGCTAATCCTCATTGTGTGGAAGCCAGGCCACTGGCCTTACTATCCTCACGTTTGAGGCCAGATGAGCATAGTACAATACATCTTGAGAAAGCCAATGTATGTTTATTTGTCCAACCAAGACAATACACATCAACATCTTGCCCTCTGTATGATTTGCAAGAAATCCCTGTGCTGATTGCACTCTGATCCAACTTGATTTCCACATTCTTATGGGACCTAGTGATCTGGCACTGTCGTTATCCCACCAGAAGCAAATCACCATGCTGTCATCACTCTTGCTGTTATCCCAGAAAACAACTATCCTTTGCCAACCTTGATACAGAAGCTAAGCCCAAGCTCCTCTTCATTCAGGGATACCCCTTTGTGCCGGGTCAGTTTGATAAAAGGAGTGTGCATGTGTAGACAAAACTCTCATAGGTCACATGACGAAGTGTAATTCTTTACAGTAATGTTTTCCACTGACCACTCACTATATGTACTATTTTAAAAACGCACGTTTGGATAGGTTCATAATTAAAGCTGATAACTACTGGAAAATGCCCAGGTGACATTCATTTTCACACAATGCAGTGCGAGATTTATATGCTATGTTACTTTCCGTAGTTGTCCAGGCAAAAGACAAGTGCAAGGGCTAGAAAGTTTACTTCGCCCTGGCCATGTGGACCACTAAACAGAGCATTCATTACATGGTTCTGATTGCATGCTGCATGAACTTGTCATCCATTGTCTGCAAGAATGTCCCTAATCTCAAACTAATCTATGGGGGATTCCGGGGCATGCAGTTGGTCACAAGACCACTTTGTGCATGGAAGGAATTGAAATCAGAGGCTATACGCCCAGGTGAGTTGAAACCTGGGAGAATTTGGAGGATGTGGTGGCACATTAACTAAGCCCCAGATACCTGCATCTGGGCTTTGAGTGATGCCTCTGGCAATGCATCTAATAGCAAACATATTTTACAGATTGACAAGCACATCTATATTCCTTGCTCTGTGCATGTCCTTTAACCTATCTTGCCATGTTTCGTCAGTGAATGTTAGCCTTCAAGGGGAATGATTGACATAGCCCAGAAGGCCAGTTCATGCTTAAGCCTGGCCTAACGTGAAAACATTATTTTGAACCAACTACAGGTGCTCCACAATTCGCCACAGCACAACATGAAGATCAAACCGTTCAGCCAATGGAATTGCCCTTTGTTACCTGCCTCACCAGAATGATGATGCCCATATTGAAAAAGGGCCACATAGTTATTCCTAAATGTTACTAACCTATCTGTCTCACTCATATCACCTTGACAATAATCGAGAAGGCTATAATTAATCAACTGCAAGAGTGGATTTAAACGCAGAATACATTTTGGGTAGTCAAATTTGATTTTGGTCCTCACCCTGCACAACAGAACAATACTTCATTATGGCATTAATTATTATCATTAGAATTGGACAAAAAGGGGATGTTTCTACTTGGCCTTCATGGATTTGTCTTTAACTTACTGACATCGCACATTGTCACTATCTATGTACCATCTTATTGGGGCTGCGTGTTCATAAGTTACTGTTAAGCTTCACCATGGAACAGTACAACAACACAACTACCATCATTTCCTGCGTCACAAATGGTGCATTTGCATCCTCTGTACACATTCCGCAGGGTGTTACGCAAGGTGGTGCTGCTGCAGAATTAATAATGTATACATTGAAGAGTTTGAAGATAACATGTTGGGCATGTGCCATGCCACCCCAAGCATGCCTGGAAGATGTGTCCCATTTTCTGAATATGCAGACAATGCAGGTGTAAATTGCTATAAAACGGCACCATTGCTGAACCTAATTAATGTCTCTGACGAATTTCAAATGCAAAATGCACCCCTGAGGTAATTGGCATTACAATGTCACCATGGCAGAATCTATTAAATGGCTGTGCTAAATTGCAAATACAAAAAAAATCAGTGCATTCATATAACAGATAAAACAAGCAGCAGACCCAGACTTATATAGTTATTGCCATTCAAATGTATTATTGTGAAGTAAATGTCGATGTGTTGATAAGGGATGAGACAATGACCTTTTCGTGCATTCAACATTTTGACAATCAGTTTGAAAAAATTACATTAATAAGGCTGCTACCTTAGATTTTCAACATCATACGGTGGACATGCAGTGAAATGAGTGTGTAGCATCTCACGCTTAACTACGGGTGTCCAGGGTTTTCCCCCCTCGAATGTACAGCAAAAGGAGATCAAAAGGAGAGCACACACTTTTAAATAATCCTGTGGGTGTCGTGCCGAGGACAACCAACTAACTTATTTATCCGGTATTGGTAATCAGTGGGTACATTCTCAAAACAATCATGGGTGGGTGTTATATCTCTAAAATCGATTAGTATCTAAATGTAAATGAGACATCATTGAGTTCAAGATGAATTGTCGATACTGTAAATGCACGGTGGCATTCATTGCACACTTTAACATTTACAGTATTTACCAGATGCTTACATGATTCTTCCTTTCTGAAGAAAGTGCTCCTCTCCAGCAGTGTGCCTGTTAACCCTCTATACCATTGCTGCCAATAGCTCATGAGAAACCCAATCACCTTAGGAACAGGATGTTGCCATGCAAAAGGGATCTCATCCCCGCTTGAGAGTGAAGAAGCTGGGGGAGGCTGGCATGAAGGGCTATATATAGATCACCATCATTTAGAAATGAAACAGCTTCAGATAAAGGCCTTACGTGTTTCGGCTGCAGGAATTTCACCTCGTTGTAAATGAATTGTAATTGGTAATGTATAATGCACTAAATACCCAGTGGTTTCTAAGCGAAGACCCGGGCGTTGCCCCTGAGCTATGCATGAGACCTTACAGTACACTGGAAGAATAAGCGAGGTATGCATCTGAAGTGGGTGGCGGGGGAGAGGGGCTGATGGTTAGGGCAGTAGGAAAGACTGAGGCTGACAATTTGCGCTGAGCTTCCAATTATGTGCTTGTGGTGGCAGGAGAGGACAGCAAGTTGAATATTACGTGAATCACTAATTAAGAGGGGGCAGCTACATATATGCAGAACTGGGCACAAGGCGGGTCACTTGGGACGTGCCAGGTATTGGTTTGCGGGTGGCTCCATAGATGATTTCTCTTGAATGAAGCATTATGACATGTTTCACCATGGGGTCAGTGCAAAGTAAAATCTCACTTGAACCAGGGTGATGTTCTTAGTAATATGGATTCCCTGGGCATCCTGGGCTGGTTCCTCTGGTTGGGTCAAGGTTTGCGACTTTCCTCACTAACTGTAGTTCTGGAAAACGTGCGTATCAGGCTGAGAATGATGAACTTCACCCTGACAGCCTGGCATTAGACAAGTACTTGTTTCATCAAACCACATCGAACTAATATGCTCCCTATAACGTTTTCCTTATACTTGGCTCCACTCAAACTATGGATAGCTATCTGGCTTGATGAGAACTCGATTGTAAAATGATTGATTGTAAAGGAAGTGTTGACACTCGATGAGTGTCATTAGATTAGCTGCATTACATATTGTCTATGCGTTTAATACACATTTATTGAGAGACGTAATCTCCTTCCTGCATCTTGGTGATTATTGAAGAAATTACTACTTGAAATAGAATCATGGCCATAACACTGAACAATGACTTACTGTATAGACAGGCCTTCAAACGTGTATACAATCTCTGCAGTGGCCACTCGCCCAAGAGTTCCACAGTTCAGCCACATGATGCGATTAACTTCTTCCAACCATACATCCAGACTGCCAAAGGTTTAAACTATTTATTAAAGGAAGGGTGAGTGTCAGGAGATGGAATTGCGTTAATAGGATCTGTGCTTTGAACACAGGCTTAAGCCCCAAGTCAGCCTTTTCAGTTAAAGAGGATGGCTTGCACAGAGCTGTGGATTTGAATGGATCCTCAAGTAGCTTGTTGAAGTCTGAGCAAAATGTCCATAATTTCACAAACGGCACAGCAACATTAGGGAACTTCACCTATTTAACATGTTTGACGATGTAAACGTTATAAGAAACACTTCAGCCTATGATTCTATATTAAAGCAAAAGCATAACATGCTTCAAGCAGACTAAACAAAACCATATTTACCATGTATACCTTTAATGCATGAGAATGCTTCTTATTTATTATGGGTTTCTAAACATTGAGTGAGGGATTTAAATACAAAATTGTGATTTTATCTATTACCTATGGCAAGAAGAATTTTAAAGTCGTCATTGTTGATACCATTTTGTTTTTGCTGATG
Organism: Ambystoma mexicanum; assembly: GCF_040938575.1. Lineage (NCBI taxonomy): Eukaryota > Metazoa > Chordata > Amphibia > Caudata > Ambystomatidae > Ambystoma > Ambystoma mexicanum. The sequence continues at coordinate 215,390,116 of NC_090941.1, forward strand.
TGATAATTGCACAATGGAAACTAACATGCCTCTTCCTTTTCTTTGTAATTAGCATATCCACCCCAAAACATTCTGGATTTTGACCAACGCTGGGTCAGTGCTTAGTGTGAAAATAAATAGGTGCCAGAGCCCAAATGTTTTCCAGGCCCAGAATGTGCACACTGAGTTGCCCCAACTGCAGAGGCTCTGCAAAGCTAGAGTCCTACTGAAACTGGCAGATATACATGTGCATGCAGGCCTGGCTTCTGAACTAGTGAGCTGCACCTGGTACCATGGTGGCACACATCACACACCAAAGCCACCCACCCTTCTGCATCAGTGACTATAGCAGTGTGCTGGCATGACCACAATCATCGTCCAGCACTGGTACTCTAAACCCCGGTGTTATTCATGAAACTCAATAACTAGCGCAGCATTACCGGCGTGACTCACACTGTTGTTGCATTTTGTGTCACTAAGATGGAATGGCCGTTAAAAATATAAAGTTGCCAAAGCTTCACAACATAATACAGCTGGGTCAATATGTGCCGTGGCTCAGAAATAAGTGCCAGGGCTCAGCCCTGGCAAACACCCAAACAAATTAAGCATTGGTTGGGTTGCTTATTTCTATATTATGTTCACTCATGTTTCTACGGTGTGAAGTTGTTCAGAACAATATTTACCAGCAGCTCTGATAATAAGAACCAGGAATATATTACTGCTACATAATATTTCTGCATCATAAAACATAATATGCTGTAGTTGCTGCCACATCCTACTTTGTTTTAGTCAAATCAATGTAAGAGTTTTAGATCATATGTCATGATGAAATATATTGTACTTTTTCTATGAGTATTCATTTGAATGATTGTATTGTCTAATACAAATGTGCATGGCAAATGTAGGACCTGATAAGTGAACATTACAATTATATTATTGACTATCAAAAAAATCCTTAGAAAATACACTGACAGCTGGTGCTATTATTTGGCTACTAAAGGGAAGTATGTAACCTCAACGTTTTCGTAGCGATCAATGGATAGCATAACTGAAAGTTAACAATGTAACCCTCCTGACGCAATTTCGAAACCCATGGTTCTACATCAATGTGGCTGTTTTTTGGCTGGATTTGGTTGATGTGAACACTGACAACCCTTCACAATGAGGCACCGTTAAGACATTCAACGCTTCCCTGATGCAGCATACGGAAATGAAATAGAATGAAAGGCACAGGCAGGAAGAAAATGTAACAACCACTGTGCTCAGCACATCAGTAGAGATGTTAAAACATTATTGTCTCCATCATAAGCAAGTACATTCCTCTTTTTACCTACACTACATGAGCTATATTGTTTGAACAGTAGTAATGACGGTAATAGGCTAGAACCATAGAGCCTGTTGGTTGCACTTTCCACTCACTTAGGAATTCTAAATGCAAATGAGTCTCAAAGAAGGGACAGATGACGTTCGTGCACTAGCAGAAGTACCCGTTCTTTGAACAGGTTTTGTAGACAGACCTGATAAGACTGATCTTGTAGGTCACTGTTCCAATTCGCTTATCGCTTGATGTGCTTTGCACCCTGAAGTAAACTGCACTGAGAATGGGTGCGCGTGGCTGGCTGACATACCCGGAGCAGACGTTGGGGGGATGCGAGAGTTGGTGTGCTGCTGCATAAAGGTACATTCAGTGCTCTCTCCCCACCTGTCACCTCACCCGGGCGTGGTGCAGTTTGTTGTGGTGACTTGAAATGCAAATATCTTGGAAACCGTGCATCCTAGGGCATGGACCTCCAGTTTTGTTCCTCGTATCGGGACTGGTCCTTGTATGACCGTATTGATATTTCGCCAATTTCAGGCAAATGTCTAATTTGTGTAGGTGTTGAATTATGGGGAAAGGGTTGGAGTGTCCAAAGTCCATGTAGCTAGTGTTGGCCAGGGGCCCTAACAGGTAACTATGTAAAATTTGGTGCAGATTGTTGAAACAGTGTGGAATTGTATAATGAACAACACTTTGCCATAACTCCTGCCACAAAGAAACACATTTTGACTTTTATGTATATAGATACGTGCTACTCCCATGCTTTGGGATGATGATTCACTGCAGTATTGCTTTAGTATGTTGTTTATCCCATCTGGCCAGCAGCACTTGTGAAAGTAGCTATAGAATCCCTAATCTTACCGGATGCCAGGGTAAATTCGGAGTCTCTAGTCCTGGGGAATATAGTCTCAGAATCAGCAATGAATTTGTACTGGTGTTTGCTAGGGCAGAATCTCTGCACTTAATTCTGGAAACAGACGATCGTCTGCATTTAAATATTAGAACTTGTGAATGAGTATCCTTGACTTGGTTGGTGGTCTTGTGGTGTTGTGTGTTCCATGAACAAATAGGTTGCACCAACTATCATTCATGTTTCCACCCTACTGAATACCACACCCTTCATTGCTCTGTCTCTCAGATAGACAACGCTAGTCACTCAATACAAAGTAACTCAGGACAGGACATTTCACCGTTCTGTCTCTAGAACCACATATTCCGTAGCATCTCGAGATCAATAACGAGATGCTTCAGTACTGATCTTCCCTTTGGTAATCATGATGAAAAAACATATTTTAATCCAAAAAAATTCCAGTCTCCCTAACATAAGAGAGCTATTGAAATATGTGTTTTTAGGTTTTGTTCCCGATACACATAAAATGTCAACATTACTGTATATAAGGTTCTCCACACTGGCCACTGTTATGCACATTGTTCATGTTCTCCTCGTTACAAGATAGATCTCCCTGCTATTGGATGGCTTTAAATGCACATATTTTTTAGCGTGCCCCTGCTAATATTTCACAGGTTGTTTGTGCTATTTATTTCAGAGCCGACCAGCTACCATTTGTTAGGATTCTATGATGCTATTTTCCAGGCTCACCAAACATTTACTTGTTGTGGCCTCTCATCTCATATTTCCCAGGGTCTCATTGCTATTGTTTCTCAGAGCTTCCCTCCTACTATTTCAGTGGTTTTCCTTGCTGCTGTTTTTCCAGGGCTACCGGCTAGGCAACAGATGCAACCTCAAATATTTCACAGAGTATCCCTAGTGCAGGAAAGCTGTTTCCTACATTTTCCATCCCATTGTGTCTTCCATATACCATTATTCATAATTGATAATTGTAGCTCTTTAGGAAGCCTGGGGATTCACAATTTGAAATATGTGAGACTTTTCCTTCTAGAAATCATAACATCTAAAGTGCTGGAAATAGTCAAAATGCCCTATTAATCTATGTAGATGAAGAATATTTATATTTTATTTCAATTCATTGTCCATTTAATCTGTTGATGTGATATAAATATTTGTTCTTTATACTACCACAACTCAGATTGTTGTTATAAATATATACTTTTGTATAATTTGTTCCCAGAGTTAAAATAAGATTAGGTTCCACACACTTATACTGGCTTGTTTGCGATTAATGCGCTTCATAATCTGTACAAAAAATAAGTTTGTTAAATATTTCTGAATATATGAATATATAGAACAAACACAATTCCTAAACTGAAACAAATGCTAAAAGTGTGTATTTTCCTGCTGGGAACTAGTGTGAATTAAAGATATTCCTCACAAGTATTGACATTGGTCTGATTTATTACATTGATTTTGTGATTTAGACTACCCTTCTTTTTGAAAATGATTTGTCAAAAAATGAACACAGGGTTTCAACTTCACAGTAGTTTCAAATAGGTTGTTTCTGAAAAGGTGATCATGCCATGTGCACCTGTATGAAATTACATCCAACTCTAAAGCCACAGGTCATGAGAGGACCCAACACTTGCCTGGCTTCTTCTGCCAGTATCACTTCCTGTAGTTTGGTCTCTTGTATACACCACTGAATGGTGGGGAAGAACTAGCATCTCCTGAGATGCACTAAGATGCTGTCTACAAATAGGGGAGGGAGCCATGGAGGGGGTGGTGTCAATGATACTTGGATGTTATTTGCGATTTCATATCACTGTTGAAAGTGAATTTGCAGTGGAGTTATGACATCTGAATATTGTTGACTCTTTTTTCCCACTGTTCACTCCTCTATACGTGCCTCTATATGTGTGTTCCTCTCAGGTGGGATGACATACTGCCAAATCTATGAGGGGCCATTGTGGAAATTCAAGGGGCTTTACACTTTCATTTGTCCTGGCCCCTTGCCATCACCGTTCCTATTCCCGGTCTACTATGCTAAAACCAATCGGCATTATATAGGATAGCTGACAGAAGGGTGTTTTAAGCCTTCATCGGTATATTTCCCCTGCGGTGAATACTTTAATGCTAAGTACCGTGTGGACTAATAGAGATTTCAATTACCACCCTATGACTGGCAGGCCTATCGTGGTAAACACAGTAACATAATTTCTCTAGGCACACACACTGTTATGAAAGTGAGGCTGCTTATTTTCTTTATTTTATTTTCTATTTGTTTTTGGTTTCAAAAATACCTTTAAAATACAATCTTTATACATATATAAAAATATGTATATAAAAGTATACAATTAAAATCCAAGATGCACAATACAAATAAACAGTTTTAAAACAGATGGGAATTAGGTATACATTACAAAATCCTAATAAACATAACCATTGTTGTGCAAATACCAGCAGCTGATTCAGAAAAGGTCCTAATAGAGCCTATCTTGCCTCATATAGTACATTTGATTATGGGAAACATTTGACAATAGACCATTCAAAAGACTATTCACAAATGTTGTGTTTCCCATATAGGCAAGTGTGCAAAAAATACATTGATTAGTTTATGCCTTTCACGCATATTGCTGCACATACATTAGAAATAATTCCAAATACTTTCCATTGCAATATGACATATGTGCGAAGTGTTCAAAATGATAGTTGAAAATAATTTACTCCAATCACGCAATTATACAATATTAATTTAAGCACACAATTTTAAAATCTCCACAAGTGTTCTACAAGGTCTTTATAAAATAATTTCTGGTACATTTAATTATGAAATATACTGTGTGCAAATCACACAAATGTCTAAACATATTAATTGTGCAAATCACGCAATGCTCCAATAATAAATCAAACTCATGTATTTTAAAACATTGAAGGAACAGATCATACTTCATACAGCTCAGAGTCCTAAAATATGACTGCAAAATCAAGATTATTGCAATTCTAGTTGTGATTATATGCCTTCATACTGTGACTCACGGAAAAAATGCAAAAGGGTTCATCGCATTTTATCCAATAAGAATTCTGAAAGATTTCCAAACCTGTAACATATACATATGCTCCATTGAGCTACTAGAAACCAAGATTCAAGCAACAATTGAATTCACCCTCGTTAATTCAGATTCAATTATTCTCAACAATTGTACCAGAGCAAAGATGAGAGGTCTATATTCCCCCATCATCATCCTTGTCCAGAGGAGATCATATGTATCTTCAAATTCAGAATTAACAAATTTAGATAGTAGATTCGTTCTTGGACCTCTGAAGTGGGGACTTTCAAGTACCAAATGTTTCAATGTCTCCTTATTAGCTACACAGTTTGGAAATCTACAGGATACACCCGGTGTAGTACCCTTTACAGTTACCCAATGACCGACCCTCTCACGAGTGTGACTATGATTAAGTTTAAAATGCAGATATAGCGTATGCATAGAATTACACAGAAACAAGATTAAATAAGAACAGCGCGTATCCCTTTTTCTAAAACATTTAGAATATTCTTTGTAGGTGCTATATTTATACACTCCTTCAATAGTATCCATCCAGTCCTTTTCATAAAGATTCTATTTGACAACAGTGGGACGGTTATATAGATCATGATGAGTAACCCCAAGGCCATCCAGAATCGTTTGCATCCTTCTACAGTACATAACAAAAGACTTTGGACCGTTGCCAGTCAGCATATCATGAAAATATCTGTATAACAAGTTCCTTGGAGTATTTTTGCAAAGTTACATAATGATCTCCATTCCAGTTTACATTCCAGCAAGAATAGAAGTTTGTGGCGGATTACTGAGTTCTGGATAGACAATGCAAGATGTAATACTGATTTCAATAAGTGACCCTGTAGGGTATTTAAACATGGTTTAAGGTTAAGCAGGGACATATCCAAACTTTTTTGAAGTACTGATTCGACTTTCAAAGTAAAAAAAGTCAATTAGAGGTACCAATAAGTATTTGCAATATTTAGCAAAAATCACCCCACATTGGGATAACAGTGGTCTCGATTTATCATTAAGGTAGTCCATCCACAATTTGACTGATGTTACATTACTAAGTGGATATCCAAGGTAGATCATTTTAGAGGGTTGTTCAATATAGGCTCCATCGACCATCCATCTGAAAGACTTCAGCTTTCTGCCTCCAGAAAATATCATCATTTTAGTTTTCAATGAGTTGGGACTGAGATTGTGGGAGTGTGCAACATTTTCAAAGCTATACAATTTGTTTTGCCGTGCAGAAGCAGCAAATCTAATAAAAAATGTTGTTGGCAAAGGCAATCCAATGCAGACGCATAAGCCCCAATTTAACTGCAAAAATATTTGAATCTGTCCATTGCTCATCCAGATCACATAAATATAGGTTAAACAACGTGGCCACTAAGTTTCACCCCTGTTTCAATCCCAGATATGTTGCAATATATTCCGTAGTGGCACCCTCCTGTGAAAGTCTGACTTTATAGGTGGTATTAGTGAGGAGAAAAGAGATCCAGTAAATCAAAGCCTTAGGGATCCCTAAGGTAGTCATTGTGTTCCATAGTATGCTCCTAATAATGATATCAAATGCGGCAGACATATCTATTAATGCCATAAACACCAGAGTAGAACTCTTAAGTTTAGTCTGAGCCAAAACATGGGAAATTACTGTTGCATTTAGTACCGTGCTCATAACCTTACGAAAACCAATCTGTAATTTATAGTATATATCATGTGAGGCAATGTATTTTTCCAGTTCCTGTAATATAAGAATTGATTTTTTTTTAGCTGCAGCATCCGTGAGCGCGATGGGACGATAATTGTCAGAGTACAAATGGTCCCCTTTTTTATAAAACGGAACTATAATCGAGGTCACCCATGTCTCTGGAAGGGTAAATATCTTTGAGATAAGATCAAATTGGGGCTTCAAAATATCAGCCCACAGATGTGGATCAGCTTTGTAAACGCATGGCGGAATGCCATCATTACAGGCTGCTCTGGAGGGATTTAGCTTCCCAATTGCCCACTTTATATCCTGAATGGTACAATTAAAATCTAAATCCTCAGACTTGGTCAAATTCAGATAGCAGATCTTTTTAAAATGTACAGGTAGTTGAAACTTTCTTTTAATATGATCCTTCCATACATCTGCAGAGATTATATAAAAGGAGTCATCTCTGCATCGAGAATCTGATCGCTTAATTAATGACCACATTTATTTAGTGTCATGCTGACAAATGTATCTAATCATATAAAGATTCTCCTTATTGTGGCTCTCAATCCTAATTCCTTTCACCTTATTTTTATAAGTTTGCAGGATTCGTTTTTTAAGAAAATTATACTGAATGTGACTCAAACCTCGAGCCCTAAGCATCCTGAGTTCCCTATTTTTAGAGCGTTTTAGAATCTCTAAAATGTAGTCAAATGGATGTTTACATGAACAGCAACGTTGTTTTTGTTTAGAAATGAGGTGGTGCACTGCCTTAGAAAATATCTCGGTAATATTGTCTACACACCAAAGAAGAGTACTATACTGAAAGAATCGTACCTCCATTTTTTCCAGATCGTATGAAACCATGTCAGTGTTTTGTTGGCATAACAAAGGACTCGATCTTAGAGAAATGGGCAAACCGCCAATTTCTAAAAATTCTAGTTCGGCAACCACTGCATGCTTGGTAAAGGGCTTATTAAGGTACAATTGTATCATTGCGTGGTCGCTGGATTCAATATTATGGACAATTGCAGGATCAACTAGATTTCCAAGTGAGTGAGAAATACAAAAAAAGTCTATAATTGAACATGCCATTCCACATGACCAAGTGAATTTGGGACCACCGCAATTTGTACAAAATCCATGTCCCAGTCAGCAAAATAATCAGCCCATCTTTTCCCTCTCATCCATTCCCTCATTGTACCAGCAGTCAAGGAACCTTGAGCCCACACCGGATGGATTTGTAGGCAACTGGAATTAAAATCGCCCCCAATGATTATATTATAATTAGTGCCTTGGGTGCATGCATTTTCCAGGATCGAGTCAAGTTCATCAAAAATAATCTCTTGGGAAATTTTAAGAGGAATCCAGTATATGCTCATTAGGAGATACGATTTCCATGTGTTTTCCTTTATTCTTAATTCAACCACTAACAAATGGTTCAATGAATGGAATTATTGATGGCGATTGTAAGGCCACCATAAGGACTACCTTCATTTAATCTATACGCTCGTGAACAATTGGTCTTGAAACCTTGCAGGATTAGGTGATCAATTTTCATCGTTTCCTGAACAAGGATGATATTAGGTAGGTCAGAGGGAAGTAGGGAATCAAAGCATTTCGTAAGATTGTTAAATCGACACGAATTCCAGGAGAAAATAGAAAGTCCATTACATAGGTTATGCTATACTTGTCCTGGGACTGGTTTATTAGCAAATATGGTTTTCATTAGGGGTTTGATCCAAGACCAGTCCTTGATGTTACCTGCTATGGACAGAAGTTGAGATATAGTCTCCTTTTCCTCTGTGTGGTCACCAATCCCCCCTGTACTCCAGACCGCTTCTCGCCTTTAACAACCTCCTCGAAGTTCAGGAAATTTAGCCCATCCTCTTTCGAATCGAAGGTGTGTAAATTAAACACTACGGGACAATTCATAGATTTCAGCGCAGAGGCAGAGCACGCGAGCAGCGCAGAGAGGGAGCGCGTGCCTGCGTGTGCCAGCCATGTGCGCTAAACAGCATTCCGGAGCACCACGTATTCATGGAATGACCAAGCCGTTTTGAGCTCTGGCGTAGTGGACATCCCGCAGCGCCAGTTACGCCCCCAAAAATGCCCCTTGCACAAGGAAAAGCCATTGAAATGGCCAATGCAGCGCAAAGGGCTGCGCTAACCCTGGACCACCTTACAGGGCCGCCACACTGTAATCTCATGAAAATACTACTCGTACCCTGCTCTGGACAGCCAAAATGCGTGAAAATTTACTCGCGCACCCCTAGGTATAAGCGTACCCCGCTCGCGCCAGGTAAATTGCATAGAAAAAGTAGCCCCTGTGGTGTGGGCTGCCTGTGGGGCATGGCCAGGGTGGATGGGCTGCTTGCGGGCCATGGGGAGGGTGAGTGGGCTGCCTGTGGGACATGCCCAGGGTGGATGGGGTGGCTGCATGTATTTACCAGGTGTGCGGGGAGTCCCACATGCGATAAGCCTTGCGCGAGTGGTGTACGTGTATTACTGGGGTACGCATGGATTTTCACACGCGATAGGCCTTGTGCGAGCGAGGTACATGTATTACTGGGGTACGCAGGGAGTCTCACACTTGATAGGCCTTGGGCGAGCAGGGTATGTGTATTTTGGGGGTGTGCGGGGAGTCCCACACGCGATAGGTCTTGGGTGAGCAGGGTATGTGTATTTTGGGGGTGTGTGGGGATTTTCACATGCGATAGGCCTTGTGGGAGTGGGGTAGGTGTATTACTGGGGTACGCGGGGACTCCCACATGCGATAGGCCTTGGGGGAGCAGGGTACGTGAATATTTGGGGATGTGCAGGGAGTCCGACACGCGATAGGCCTTGTGGGAGCGGGGTACGTTGTTAGGGAGAATTCTCTGTTTAGGCTGAAATTCTTAACCTAGTGAGTCCCCCAGCAGCTTTGCTGGATTTTTGGGGTTTATTTTTTTCTCCTGCCAAGAGTGAGACTCTTTTACCCTCACTCTTGGGCATGATTTGAGTGTGTTTCTTTGACTCTAGATGTGTTTAATGGGCTATGGGGTCTTTTACTCCATAGGGCTTCATGTGTTTTTTGTGATGTGCGTTACACAGCACCCTCAGTGCAGTAACACAGGGGTGTCATAGTGACCCCCCAGTATAGACTCCATACCCTGGGACTGACTACTGTCTCCCAGGGCATGTAAAGTCACCATTGACTTTACTAGTCTTGAATTCTGAACAGAACCAGTACAAACCATCATATTGTGGACATACTGGCTGGGGCAATTCGATTGCCCTGGGGTCTGTTAGTCAAGGGGGCACGTCTCCGTCCCCCCTGATCAAGGTTTGGCTGGTGGCAGTGAATACTACTTTTTATATTCAACCGCGAATATTTCTCTATGGGATTTTCCCATTGTTCGAGGCTACTATCTTTATTTATTTAATTATGATAGCCTCGAACATACTGCTGGTTTATTTAATTATTATTAATTCTTCGGTTGGTATTTATTGCCAAAACTCGGTTCTAAAATGGCGTTTGTGTTCTCTTCTGTGACTCCAACCCAAGTCGAGCCCTTTGTTTCACTTTTTGGCGGGCTTCTCCACAGAAGCCCTCCAAAGTGGTGCCACTCTGTCTGGGGTACTTAGGAGGAGTGGAGGGGGATTTAGGCACCCTGGACTGAGTTGCCTAGGCAACTCAAGTCGCACTCCATCCTGATTGGCCCAAGTGGTGAGCCGGCCCGCTCACCACTTAGCATGTTTGAGTGACAGCTAGGCTGAGTGAATGGGGGTTTTCTGCATAAAAGCAGGGCTTTGGGGACTGGAACTTCAGAAGTCGCCACAGGACCTAAGAATCTGATGAGGGAGAAGCTGAGCCGACCTGCCACGACGACACCACCGGTGGAGCCCTGCTGGACTGTTTCACCACTTTTCCCAACGACAGAGGAGATCTCCCACCGGAGAGTCTTCTTCCTTTGACTGGTGGGGATAACCAGTTTCACCGTCTTTTCGCCTTCGCAACACATCTCGTGGCCGCCTTGCCTGTGCCAAGCACCCCGGCAACCGGAATACCACGTTTTACCACAACCGCAAAATAAAGGGTAATACCTTTAACCGGAAAACTCCACGGCTGGTTTCTTCCTTGGCAGTGCAACGACCTTCATCTTTCCTCCAAGTTGAGATCTTCTCTTCCCCTGGACGAAGACGAGACTTGCACCCGCTGCCAGGAACAACTGCCACCGCTGGAGGATCCTTCCCACTTAAGATACCTTGCCCTGCCTGGCTTCCCTTGCCACCGACTTTATGGGGTAGATTTAGCCCCCGGCTTTCGAACCTGGGTTAGCCTGGGACACCCTGGTTAAACTTTTCTGAGCCTCTCTAAACTCTTTTCGAACTCTCTGCAAGACTTTCTAAGCCTAGTGTAACTGTGTGATCTTGGGCGCATTTGTGCTCTACTCTCTCTAAGAGTGGGCCCAGCCTATGGACTTTGGCTCACAAGTGACTTTTGTTCTTTTTCCTCCCTTTTTCATAAACTTATTGGAGTGCCATCTATAGTTAAGCGCTCACCTCTCTATGGAAATAAGTGGTGTTAACTAAGACTTATCTGATAAGGAATAAGGGTTGTATATATTATAATAGTAACTGTGTTTAGAGTGTTTTAGAGTGTTTTACAATAAGAGTGCTGGAGTGTTTCAAACATTGTGTTTTTAAATAAATAATTATATACTTTGATACCAAAGCTCTGGTCAGTGTTTGCTTGTATTATTGTGTCTGAGTGCCTACTGTGTATACTTTGCATACTGCCTAACTCTTCTTGAGGGAAGTCTGACTGATCAGCCACAGCTACCAGGTAAATCTGGGTGGTACAGACTGCTACCAAGTGGGTTTACTGCTAACACCTGTAGACCTACATCTTTTGCAGTTTTCCCAAAGGGAACTGCACAGGTTTCTGCCTAACATACATGTATTACTGGGGTACGTGGGGAGTCCCACACGTGATAGACCTTGGGCGAGCAGGGTACGTGTATTTTGGGGTGTGCATGGATTTTCACACGTATCTTAGCATTGTGGGCCCTCCCGGGTGTGGGCTTTCCCCCTCCCCATGCCCTGCAGGCAGCCCACAAGACACCATGCAATTCTGAGTGCACCTGTGAGCCCTGACTCATGTCCCCCACCCACTCACCCACCCAGCAGTGAGGGGCACCTGTCAGCAGGCCCTGACTCATGTCCCCCCACCCACTCACCCATCCAGCAGTGAGGGGCACCTGCCAGCAGGCCACAACTCATGTCCCCCCCACTCACCCACCAAGCAGTGAGGGGCACCTGCCAGCAGGCCCTGACTCATGTCCCCCAACCCACTCACCCACCCAGCGGTGAGGGACACCTGCCAGAAGGCCCTGACTCAAGTTCCCCCCAACACTTCATCACCATCCACAATCATGGCCCTTATGGCCATCCAAATTCCACCCCACGCCATCCCAGTCCAAACCCCCAACTAAGTATTCCATCCACCCCACATTGAATTCCCCATTACATGAAACATCCCAAATGGCAAGTATGCACATCAATACATCTCCGTCACACACACACAATGGGTGCAAGTGAATGCGAAACCCAACATCGTGAGATGAATGAAACCAATGAGAGAATACACACAATTGAAGTATGAAAAAAAGTATTAAAGGAAAAATCAATGGAATAAAATAAAATCACATACGAGAAAATGATAACAAACAAAAGGCTGGATGTCTGAAAAAAATCAACAAAATATATCAATGCAGATTCAAAATAAAATTAAATGAAAATGTCTCCAAAGTGTCTGTACAGCAAACCAAATCCAAAGGGTGAAAAAAGATAAATCCATTGCTCCATGGCAAAAAGAAAATAGAGGTCAAATCCAGTCTTCAACTATATACAACGTAAAAATCCAGGGTCCTTGAGCCCAACCATTCTAAAGAAACCTACAAAAAAACCCTACCTAATAAATAACTATATACAAAAATGTCAGGCATAGTCGATGTGCCCCAAATGAAAGAAAAATATAAAAGAAACTTAACACTAATGAACTATATACATTGGTGGCGGGCAAGTCCAATGGCTCACTTGTTGATGTCCCGGGCCAGGGCATCATTGAACTCCTGTTCAATGTCCTGGAGGCAGGCCTGTTCACTGGCTCTGAGGTCTTGCAGGGATAATGCCATGTTCACCTCCAAACCCCTGTGAATTCCCTTGAGGCACTCAGCCCGCCTCAGCGCCCAGCTAGGACAGGCTCAACCTGTTCACGGATTGCCACGTCCGCAGGGAGAGGAAGGCCAGTTGTTGTCCTTGGATCCCCTCCCTGATAACGGGTCTGGACGTAGGTATCCCTGGTGGTGCAGGATGATGCAGTCACAGGATCGGGGACAGGATTACACACAGCACCTCTGTGGTGGCCTGTGCTGCCTCCTGTCCCTGCCCCTGGACTGCACCACTAGCACCACTAGAATCCCCACCTCCAGGCCCCGATCATGGGCCTTCCATGGCCTCCTCTTCAACCAAACCCTCCACCAACCTGGATGACTCTGTGCCATCTACCTCCATAGCCCACTGTGGGGGCTCAGCTGCCCCTTCTGCTGCCGAGGAGTCCACCTCTGACCCTCTTGGACCTCCCCTTGGCAGCTGCAGCCGCGGACGCAGCACCAGACTCCTACTCCCCGAAGAGATGGTAACTGGGAGGGGAGCTGGGCCTTGCGTCTCCAGCGGGGCGGTGGGATCCCTGCCACTTTGCTCCACAGCACCGTCTCCGCCCTCTTCATCGGGTGACGCTGCAGACAGGGAGAGACAGAACACAGGCATCAGGGCACTGTACAATGGTCTGATACACACATGACAGTTGCACATAAGGCCAGTGTCAAACTTCACACATGGCATCACAATACCCAAAACACCTATCATCAGAACCCATACACATGCGCAAATTAATAGGAATGTTGCAGCAGACAGCACCATCCATACACATACAACAGCATGAGCATCTGAAGGTTAGCCTGATGTCACATGCAACACGGGGAGTGTCACACATATGCACATACGCCACCAGACATGCATGCATCTGTACATCTCCACCACCTGTCGCAGTGAAATCATCACCATCCATGTCACATCTCCCAATCAGCCTCCTACATGTCTGTGTCACATGCATCCATGGTGTATCACAGTGGCACACATGTCAAATACATACACACGCACAAGTACATTGGGCACATAAATGAAGGTTGAACCAGCATCCATGTGTCACCCCACAACCATAGCACAGTACATACACATAATTTCAACCATGTGTGTACCGACACATGAATTTGCCCACCATGCATTTGAACACATACACCATTGATGTGCTTCACACATGACTGGACTCACATGCAGCATGCACATGTCCCTGTACATACACATCCATACATGGGCCTTCCGTCCAATCAGTACGCATGTACGCTTACTGCTCGACTCCAGACGGGTCTGCCTCTGAAGGATCTGGACGTGGAGTGCTGGGTTTATGCATTCCAGGACCCTCGTCTGGATGTTGGTCAGGCGGACCCGTCTGCATCCTCTGCCTTCAAGAGGTGCAGGGCCTTGCTGAGGGTCCTGGAACTGAAGTCCTCCCAGCGCTTCCAGACGTGTTGCATGTCACGGGCTGCCACACGTTCCACATTGATGGCAGCCACGATGTCCTTCCAGATCCCCTTCCGTCCTTCATGTGAACTTCCAAAGAGGGCATCATAATGTCCCAGGACTTGCTCCACCAGGATACCAACTTCTTTGGCACTGAATCTGGTAGCCCTCTGCCTCTCTGCTGGGGGGTTGTGTAACGCTCACCTGGTTCCCACGGAGGCGCGGCGTCGAAGGCGCAGAACTCTGAAGATGGACAGGAAGGGCCCCTCTATTCTGGCTTCCCTGGCTCGTTGGATACCCTCCTGTGCGTGAAAAGGGAGTATTACCAACTGTGGAACAATGCTCAAGCCTCCCACTCCCTTCCAACCCTCCACGATACCTCCTCCATGATTCCCCGTGAAGCCTCACCTTAGGGTTTGGAAGGATGAGCTCTCCATCCTGCTTCTGATGCAGGGGCGCGTTGAAACCCAGTTACTTTACTGGATTGAGGATTGATGGGAGTTCAGGTAAGCTTGACTGTTCAGGTAAGGCGCTGTAAAAGTTCTGTTCAAAAGTTCAAGCTTAATAATAATGTTCGTTGTCTAATTGCAGCAAGCGCTAATGCTTATGTCTTTTTCCCCTTAGGGGTCGGGGTTCGGAGTGCCGGAGATATGGCGCCGACCCGAAGTGAAACAGTTCTGGATGAGCGCTCAGGTAATGTCTGTGCATTCGCTCATTCAATGTCTTTGTCTTTTTTCCCCATAGGGGCCGGGGTCCGGAGATGCCAGGACGCGGCAGGACCCGAAATGAAGTGGGAATAATCCAACAGGTAAGACTTAAAAGGAAACTGAGCTTTCCTTATTCCTTTTCTCCCTCTCACCTTTGTTCTTGTCTTTTTTCCTCTTCTCCCTCTCACCTTTGTTCTTGTCTTTTTTCCTCTAGGCGCCGGGGCGTAGCTGAATCCGGAAGATCGCTGCTGAAGATGGAAGCGCCTTGCAAAGGTGAGTAAAATGCAGCGCTGCAGCGATCGAAACGAAATGCCTTTAAAATGATGTCTTCCTTTTCAGGGCCGTTGGAGAAATGACTCCGGGATGCAGATTTAGCAGGTATGGGCTTTTCTTCTCCTATTCTCTTCCTTTCTCCCCTTGCAGGTGTTCCAGGATGCTGGCAGGCGTGGCTGAAGTCAGGATGCAGGAGCTGACACGGTGAGCGTCCAGCTGCTAGGTGCAGAACAACGCGAAGCATGTGTGGCTGTTTGGGTGGGGTTTAAATAGCCTTGGAAGAAGTTCCTGGTATGTATCCTTCCACCAATCAGGTATGTATCCTTCCCCGACCACACCCGGGTGGTGAAGTAGTCCTACAGGTTAAGTAGTCCCATTCAGGCCTCAAGAGGGCCTGGATGAAGCAGCAAGGTCTGCATCAGGTAAGTGTGCACCCAAGCACTTAAACACATATCCTCTTCTATGAGCCTGGGGCCTAAGGCGCCAGGACTGAGTCCAAAGGGCCCCGACTTGGGCCCGCTGAGACTTCCCTGGGGAAAATGATGTCTGCCTCTGGGGTTGCTGAGCCCGGCCTGGCTCCTTAGAGGTAGGCATCATGACAGTACCCCCCCTCAAGGCCCCTCCCAAGGTCTTTTCCTCCGGGGGTTTTGGTTTGTGCGGGAATCTTCGATGGAATCTTTGAATAAATCGTGGTGCGTGAACATAGTTACTGGGTTCCCAAGATCTTTCCTGGGGTCCATATCCTTTCCAATCAACAAGATAGAAGAGTTTCGACTTAACTATCTTGGAATCTAAAATGTCTTTCACTTCGAATTCTAATTCTCCATCAATTTGGACAGGGCCTGGGGGCTCAGACAGTCTGGTTCCAGGTTGTACTGGTTTTAGAAGAGATGCGTGAAAAACGGGATGAATCCGCATGTTGGATGGTAAATCGAGTTTAAAGGCCACTGGGTTGATAATAGCTTTGATGGGGTAAGGCCCAATGAATCTGGGATTAAAAGTTCGCTGACCCTTGAGGGGTAGATGTTTAGTTGCTAGCCATACCTGATCTCCTACTTGGTAAGGAGGAGTTTTACTTGGGTGCAAATCAGCGTTTTCTTTATACTTTTTCATGGCTTGCTGTAAGTGGGTTGTAGCTTCTTTGAAGGCTTGGGTTATTGTGGAATGTAGGTGATTTACTGCAGGCATCTCCAGGGTCAGAGGTGGATCTAGGTCAGAGGTCCGAGGATGGTGACCATACAGGGTATAAAAAGGAGTTTGTCCGGTTCCAGAATGCACTGAATTGTTGTATGCATATTCTGCAATCCAAAGGATGTCCTTCCAATTCAACTCGGATTGGTGTAACATGCACCGCAGATATTGCTCGAGAGTCTGATTGGTTCTCTCGGTTTGTCCGTCGGTCTGGGGTGGTGGCTGGTGGATAACCGCACGTCTATTTGTGCTAGTTGGCAACATTTCTTCCAAAAGTGGGAGATAAATTGACTTCCACGGTCTGAGACTAATATGGAAGGGAAACCATGTAACCGCACTATATTTTCCATAAATTCCTTGGCCAAGGTGGAAGCTGACGGCAATCCTTTTAAAGGGATAAAATGGGCCATTTTGGAGAATAGATCCACTATTACGAGAATCGTGTTGTAACCACCACAAGGAGGCAGGTCAGTTATAAAGTCCATTGACAAGGTGTGCCAAGGTGCTGGTGGAATGTCCAAAGGTTGAAGTAGGCCGGCTGGCCTTTTCTTTTGACTCTTATTTTGGGCACAGATTCCGCAAGACAACACAAATGACTTTATGTCTTTTCTCCAAGAAGGCCACCAGAAGTGGCGTTTGATCTTTTCTTCTGTTTTCGCGATACCGGGGTGTCCTTCCATTAATGATTCATGATGACGGGTAATGACAAGTTCCTGCAATTCTTTACTTGGCAGAAATAACCGCTCTTGGAAGTAGGGTGAATCATCCTTAACGGTGTAGTGAGGACCCTTTTGACTCCATTCCAGTAAGGCAGAAGAGTCAAAAAGCTGTTTTACTTGAGCTTGGATGTCCTCAATGGTTTGCAATGAAGTCAAGCCCAGAATTCTTTGTTCCGGTATGATTTTCACAGGTTCTAAACTCGAATTGGGTTCTTCCATGCCTATCCGGGATAAGGCATCTGCCTTACCATTCTTGCAGCCAGGGCGATAGGTAATTACAAAATCAAATTCCGCAAAGAATAAAGCCCAACGGAGTTGTCGCGAAGATTGAGCTTTGGCCGTCTTTAAATACTGCAAATTTCTGTGGTCCGTAATTACGGTGATGGTGTGTCTTGCACCGAGAAGATAGTGACGCCAAGCCTTGAAAGCTGATTTAATAGCCAGTAGTTCTTTGTCGGTAATTGCGTAATTGAGTTCAGGTGGAGAGAATTTTCTGGACCAAAAGGCTACAGGGTGTAGTTGGTTAGTTTCTGGGTCTCTTTGCGACAGGACAGCTCCCATGGCCGAACTGGATGCATCGGTTTCCACGATGTAAGGGAGATCTGGGCGCGGGTGCTTCAATACAGGTGCAGAGGTGAATTTGGTTTTCAGGTCCTGAAAGGCTTGTTCAGCCTCAAGAGTCCATTCAAAGCGTTTGTTTTTCTTTAGGAGAGCTGTGATGGGTTGAACAGTTCGAGAAAATTCCGGGATTAACCTTCGATAGAAATTGACAAAGCCAAGCATGCTTTGCACTCCCTTCACAGAGCTAGGAGATGGCCATTTGAGAATGGCGTCCACTTTCCGCGAGTCCATTCGGATTCCTTGAGGTGTCAGGATGAATCCGAGAAACTCCACTTCTGTGGTATGAAAAACGCATTTTTCGAGCTTGGCAAATAATTTGTGCTGGCGCAATTTCTCAAGAACTGCCCTAACATGGTTTCTGTGATCAGATTCTGAGGAGGAATACACCAGGATGTCGTCAATATAAACGATGACACAAACATCGATAAGTTCCCGAAGAACATCATTCATGAAGTACTGAAAGGCGGCAGGTGCGTTGCACAAACCGAAGGGCATTACTTGATATTCAAAGAGCCCAAATTTGGTGCGGAATGCAGTCTTCCACTCGTCGCCCTCTTTTATACGTACCAGGTGGTAAGCTCCTCGGAGATCTAGCTTGGTGTACACACGAGCATCTTTTACTTGGTCGATAAACTCAGGTATCAGGGGCAAAGGGTAACGATTCTTAATCGTTATCTGATTTAGGGCGCGGTAGTCAATACAGGCCCTAAGGTCTCCTTCCTTTTTAGGTACGAAGAACAAAGCGGAAGAGACTGGTGACTTTGATGGGCGAATGAAACCATTGGCCAGGTATTGATCCAAATACTGGCGCAAATGCAGGTTCTCAGGTTCAGTAAGAGCATAAATCCTACTACAAGGTAGTTGTGCATTGGGTACCAAGTCGATTTGGCAATCGTAAGATCGATGGGGAGGTAAGGTGTTAGCCTGCTCTTTCTGAAAAACGTCTTGGAATTCTTGGTATTCAGATGGTAGCTGTACAGGGGTGGAAGTTACAGAGGCTAGACCCATAGCTGGATTCCTTGGGTAACAGGTTGGTTCACAATCAGGAAAAGTTATCTTCTTTGCTCGCCAGTCTATTCTCGGATTATGTGTTTCTAACCAAGGGATTCCAAGAAGTACTTGAAATTGTGGGGCCTTGATCACATCAAACACGATTGCTTCCCGATGTCCGTCCTGACCCACCAGAGTGATTTCAACTGTGGAATGCGTTACAGGCCCTGAGGCTATTTCGGTTCCATCAACTGTAGTAATTACATCTTGGGTTACTTTCGGGCGGAGAGGAAGCTTAATCCTGGAAGCCAATTCACGGTCTATGTAATTTCCAATAGCTCCACTGTCTATGTATGCTTTTATAGCATGCAACTGCTGAGGCTGTTTTGGGTTCACAAGCACCATTGGCATGACAAAATGCAAGGTCAAAGAGTTTGTTTTCAAGCTCGGCAAGCGGACCCCTACGCTTTTCGGGCTAGGTCGTTTCCCGAACCAGGTGTCAATAACTCGTTATCAGTGGCTCCAACCACCTTCTTGGGTGGTTTAACTGGACAACTTTGAAGAAAGTGACTGTCATGATCCCTGCTTCCAAGGGGTCAGGACTTGCCCCACGACCTTGGAAGCAGGCCCATGACTCTGATCCCAGGAACCAGCCAGTCCCTATAGTGGCGCCAGGCTCATGATGGTGACTGGTCCCGGCACAGGAAGCGCCGGGCTCATATTAGATAAGAGTGCTTGGTGGACCTACCTGTAGCAGACCATGCTGCTTACTTACCAGCTAACTGGTCTCCTGATCCTTCTCTGCCTGGAACTACTTTTTCTGTCTGGGTGGAGCAGGAGCCACTCCCTGGAAGCAGAACACAGGAACTCTTCTAGAAATCTGGAACTCTTTTCTTACCTGGGTGGGGCCGTGGAAGGAGACGCCTAAGCACTACAGAAGGCTATTTAAACCACACCCGATTGGTTTCACGTGCTTCACGTTATTCTGCATCTGCAGCAGGACGCTCACCGTGTCAGCTCCAGGAAACCTCCAGCTCCAGATCCTGTGAACACGAAATAACCTGCTGGAATCCAATCTTCAGTCTTCTTCAGTCTTCTGCAGCTCCTGCAAAACAAAGGCACAGGTTAGGCTAAAGTAAAGGCAGTGAATCTACTTACCTAATCCAACGGCAGCATCCAAGGCGCCTTTCTCTGCCTTTCTCTTCCGGCATCCGACATCTGCAAAGAGAGAGAACATCGGTCAGTAATATTCAACTACAAGTTCTGCTTACCTGTGTTACGCCCGTTCCAACTCAGCTCGCGCTGCATTCCGGCACCTGCAAGGCAAGATACATCGGTTAGTAACGCTTAGTTACAAGACTGCTTACCTGTGTTATGTTCGCTTTCAATCTGTTCGCGCTGCACCTCAGCACCTGCAAAGACAAAAGAGACATTACGGAGCATTCTCCAGCGCTAGTGCAGTCTTTCTACTTACGTGCCATTGAAGGATAATCTTCATCGTCACAGCATCTGAAAAGGGAAAGACATAGACTTTACAGACTTAAGACTTTTGAAAGAGAAGAGAACAATGCAAAAGGAACTTTAATACTTACAAGGCACGCTCGTGCATTAACGGCGTCTTAGCTCTCAGCAAATCCTCTGCTATCAAGAGGCAGAGCTCGCATCCAGTGAAGCAACTGGATCCAGCGCCCCTGCACAAGACGCAGGATGGAGAGCCCGGCATTTACCTATATAAGGTAAGCGCAATATCAACCCAGTTCCACGGGGAAAGAAAGGGTGAGAGGGGCTAGGAACTTTCCGAACCTTCCAAACACTAATACCTTGGTTTACCCTTGCAGACATCTCACTCTTCAGCTTAAACTGTCGGTGGGAAGGGGGCCCAGCCCGGGAGCAAAACGAACCCTGCGCCTAACACTGAAGACAGTATCCTCGCCAGATCAAGACCTGCGCCTCCGAGGGAACCAGGTGAGCGTTACAGTGACCGGAAGTTCCGCAATACAGACAAAGTTGCATTTGTCGCCTTCTCTCTCGTTCCTTCTGCGTTAATGGTCCTTTAACACTGCCAATTTGCATAGGTTCGGAAACGTCAGTACTCTTGGAGTTAACGTGGGTCTTGATAGGTACTCTGGTTTCATACTTGAGCCGATCTGCTTTTCTATTTTGAAGTCTGTGATCAAGTTGAACCACTAAGTCTATGTAGTCTGCGCAGGCCTGGGGTGGATCTACTATCTGAGCTATAACATCTTTAAGCTCTCCGCGCAGGCCTCGATAAAACAACGTGATCCTTTTATTTTCAGTCCATCCGGTTTCCACAACTAGTCTTTTAAAGGTGGCGATATAGGACAAAAGATCCTGATTACCTTGTCGTAAGGATAGCAGTTCGTTGTCAAGGGCCTGTCCCTGCGAGTGTCGAGCGAACAATCTTTCCATGCTGGCCTGGAAGCCCTGGAAATCCCGGAGAATGGGATCATCCTGATTTACCAATGGAATAGACCAATCGGCAGCACAGCCACTGAGGTAAGATAGTACAAAGGCTACTTTGGTCTGGTCGTTGGGGAAGGCCCCGGGCCTGCATAAAAAGTGTAAACGGCATTGGTTCATAAAAACGGCATATTTCTTGGGATCCCCCGCAAAACGTTCCGGCGGGGCCAAAGGCATGTGTCCAGGTAGATTGATTTGTACCGGGTTATTCGAACCCATTGTTGTAGAAATATCTCCGGAAACAGGTAAAGGAGTGTGCTCTGCCTGGCCCTGCAATAACCTTTTGGCCAGATCATCAGTTCTTTCCTTGGATAGGATTAGTTCCCTTCTGAGAGCATTAGTCTCCTGGCGGGCTGAGTGCACTTCTGCCCGTAATTCCCCTAAAAGATGGGCCAGCTGATCTGTCTCGGAAGTCTCCATAGCGCCCAGGTGGGAAATTGTGGTAAGGCTTCGCGTTCTGTAACGCTCACCTGGTTCCCACGGAGGTGCGGCGTCGAAGGCGCAGAACTCTGAAGATGGACAGGAAGGGCCCCTCTATTCTGGCTTCCCTGGCTCATTGGATACCCTCCTGTGCGTGAAAAGGGAGTACTACCAACTGTGGAACAATGCTCAAGCCTCCCACTCCCTTCCAACCCTCCACGATACCTCCTCCACGATTCCCCGTGAAGCCTCACCTTAGGGTTTGGAAGGATGAGCTCTCCATCCTGCTTCTGATGCAGGGGCGCGTTGAAACCCAGTTACTTCACTGGATTGAGGATTGATGGGAGTTCAGGTAAGCTTGACTGTTCAGGTAAGGCGCTGTAAAAGTTCTGTTCAAAAGTTCAAGCTTAATAATAATGTTCGTTGTCTAATTGCAGCAAGCGCTAATGCTTATGTCTTTTTCCCCTTAGGGGCCGGGGTTCGGAGTGCCGGAGATATGGCGCCGACCCGAAGTGAAACAGTTCTGGATGAGCGCTCAGGTAATGTCTTTGCATTCGCTCATTCAATGTCTTTGTCTTTTTTCCCCATAGGGGCCGCGGTCCGGAGATGCCAGGAAGCGGCAGGACCCGAAATGCAGTGGGAATAATCCAACAGGTAAGACTTAAAAGGAAACTGAGCTTTCCTTATTCCTTTTCTCCCTCTCACCTTTGTTCTTGTCTTTTTTCCTCTTCTCCCTCTCACCTTTGTTCTTGTCTTTTTTCCTCTAAGCGCCGGGGCGTAGCTGAATCCGGAAGATCGCTGCTGAAGATGGAAGCGCCTTGCAAAGGTGAGTAAAATGCAGCGCTGCAGCGATCGAAATGAAATGCCTTTAAAATGATGTCTTCCTTTTCAGGGCCGTTGGAGAAATTACTCCGGGATGCAGATTTAGCAGGTAAGGGCTTTCCTTCTCCTATTCTCTTCCTTTCTCCCCTTGCAGGTGTTCCAGGATGCTGGCAGGCGTGGCTGAAGTCAGGATGCAGGAGCTGACACGGTGAGCGTCCAGCTGCTAGGTGCAGAACAACGCGAAGCATGTGTGGCTGTTCGGGTGGGGTTTAAATAGCCTTGGAAGAAGTTCCTGGTATGTATCCTTCCACCAATCAGGTATGTATCCTTCCCCGACCACACCCGGGTGGTGAAGTAGTCCTACAGGTTAAGTAGTCCCATTCAGGCCTCAAGAGGGCCTGGATGAAGCAGCAAGGTCTGCATCAGGTAATTGTGCACCCAAGCACTTAAACACATATCCTCTTCTATGAACCTGGCGCCTAAGGCGCCAGGACTGGGGTCCGCTATGAGCCTGGCGCCTAAGGCGCCAGGACTGAGTCCAAAGGGCCCCGACTTGGGCCCGCTGAGACTTCCCTGGGGAAAATGATGTCTGCCTCTGGGGTTGCTGGGCCCGGCCTGGCTCCTTAGAGGTAGGCATCATGACAGGTTGCCACTGGTGCCAGATGGTGTTGTGTCAGACATGGCAATCCCCGAGGCAGGTGTGGGTGGGGAACTGGGTCCTGGGGCTGCACTGTGGAGCGATGGAATACTAGTCAGGAGTCGTCTGTTCCAGCAGGGGTGGTCACAGCAACTGGATCCCTGAAAATGGCCTTCGGGGCAGGAGCGTGGTCTTCCGTGTGTTGTCACATGGCCAGCTTGGTACGGAGAGACTTGGTACGTGAAAGTGCACGTCAGTGTGTAATTCGAGGAAAGGCCCTTAGTGCGTAAGCGCGTCTGTGATGTTACATGTGTGGGCGTTTCCCTTGTGACGGGTGCATAGTGAATCAGCACGTGAAGACACAGCACATACGCGTATTAATGTTTGTAATTGGAGGAAAGGCCCTTACTGCGTACACGTGTAAGTGACATTGCATGTGTGGGCTGGTTTAAAAGGTACGCATAGGACGCCATTTTATTGTATGTGCTTTTTGTGGAGAGCGAGTGGGTGAATTTTGTACTTCTTGTCGGTTCAGACGCAATTACTTCACAACGGTTCCAGTTCGTACTCCTTGTATACTCAGACAGAGTTCTATTCTTCTTTTGGCGGGGTTGTTGCCAACGCACACATGTACGTCTTTTTCACATTCTTTTTCCAGGCAGACGCTGAGTCGCTCTCATATTTTCCAACTGTGGATGCCCCTGTGTGTCGTTTACCCATTCATAGGTCATTGTAGCCTGCGTGTAACACGCATACTCTCCTTTTTGTGTTTCTGGGTGCCACAGCGTAGTGCAGGTTCTTTATTCCACACACGTGGTCTACCAGGGGTCGCATGCACGTTAAATTTTGTTTTCGGGGTGCCTGTGTGGTGTGTGATCCGTCATCTTCCCCCGGGGGTCACAGACAGCCTTGCTAGAGCACTAGGGTATGTATTCCATCTAGTAAACTACCCGTTTCACCCCAATTGCCCAGGACAATTGTTTACTGCACCTCCCATTTCCACAAGAACAACAATGTCATGGTTGGGAGGCGACCAAGCGGTAAGGGAGGCAAAGGTGGCTGACCTCCAAGAGGTGGGCGTGGTAGGGGATGTGGCCAGGATGTGCAGGGTGGCCCAAGAGGCCAGTGTGTGGAGGACCAATCAGGGACACCTATGCCCCCCAATGGGACAGGGAGATGCCGCTGACACCATCCCAGTTCAGCCCTTGTTAATCCCCCCATCTTGTCAACTGAACTGGCACAGGATGACTCCCAGGCTGACTTCCGCGTCACCAAGTCAAAGCCACGTGTGGGGGTGAAAGTTGCTGTCACCAGGCCCCGTGGATCTGGGGCAGCAATGTCATCTGCTGCCCCAAGTGGCCAGGGTGAGGAGGCTGCAAGGGGCAGCTGCACCTCAATGAACCGCAGCTCCAAGACACCCAGCCAGGACAGTGTTGGTCCAAGTTCATCACACAGAGGTTGGTCCTGCCAACATTGGTTTTGGTTTCACAGTATCCCTGCTGACTGCAGTTGACAATTTGCACCTGATTACTGCACTTGCCCTTCAACTGTCATCTTGCCACCACATTGTTCATACTGTTTTCCTGTTCATTCTGCCTGATTGATGAAATCCTTAGCATTTTTACCACACATTTGTGTGCCGTACTGCCCCAAATGTAACATACTTCTATCATAGATTACACCCCACAATGGCCCACATTTCGGACCTTATTATGGGAAGGAATTCACCAATCAGGCTGATTGTGTGCAGGCCATGTGTAGGTGCACATTACTTTATCATTTTGGGGCCCTGTTTGAATGTTGAACATGACAATTGTCTTCTGTCATGTTGAAGTGACCAACCATTGATGTATCCATGTGCCTGCCATCACTGCATCAATGAACACTAGCTTTGTTGCAGCATGTGGCACATGCATGTTTTGTCACACTATGTTGCATGTTTTATTTCATGATGTCCATCTCAAATGGATGGGTGGCAGTACTGATTTGCTACCATCTGTGTGTCCATGTCAAATCTGCCATGGCTATGCTATGTGCCATCTGTGTGCTGGCATGTGTCATGTATGTGGATTGTCCATGCCACTCACAGGCTAATGTTTGATGCCAGTGCTATCCAGCATGCAGCACATGGTTTGGTTTTCCATCTTGGAGTCCTCAGTGTCTCTTTTTTGCCTCGCCTTCCAACTCATTGACAGTGCATGCATGACAGAGTAATTGTCATATGTGCCATGTGTCATTTATGTACTGGATGCCTGCCTCGTCATGCCTATGTGTGCGGGCTATGGTGCTCATGCCTGTTTTCATTACTTTTCCTTTATGTTTTTGCAGGTGATGAGGCACTTGATGCTGTTGAGGAGGAGGAGATGGCACAGAGCCAGGAGGACTCACAGCCACAACCGGGCACCACTGGAGGACATCGGGTGGTGGTGGGTGAAAACCCATTACTCCTACAGACAATACTGTTCATGGGTGTCTCGGGGTACACCTCCGAAGACCTCTATGAATCAGGTGCTGAATCAGACATTGAGACATATGTGCCGTTGCAGGTGAGTGTTTCTGGCAGGGATGCTGTTCTGTCCAACCCACCTGCACCGGGGGTAGACCCCTCTATGGGGCATTCAGCATTGGAAAGTCCGCCTGTGGTGGTTATGGATGCAGGGTCACACTCTACTACTACTACTTACTACTACTATTATACTGCATACAGTATATATTATACTATTATACTGTATACTGTACTTAACCTTACTAATGTACTACTGCAAACTCTATATATATATATTATCCCTGTAACTTGTCCTAAGCGCCCTTTTACTGCCGGGTCTGGAGCGCTATACAAATAAAATAAACAAACAAACAAACAAACTCCACAATATTTGCTTCTGTTCCTGGGCCAGCAGATCAAAGGAGGAATGCAGTCCTGCAGCCTCAGGCAGTGCCAGCACAGCAAGGTGCACATCACCTTGCCCCAAAAAGGTGTGGTGCCCGCCAAAACGG
This sequence comes from Ambystoma mexicanum, assembly GCF_040938575.1. Taxonomy (NCBI): domain Eukaryota; kingdom Metazoa; phylum Chordata; class Amphibia; order Caudata; family Ambystomatidae; genus Ambystoma; species Ambystoma mexicanum. The sequence continues at coordinate 215,416,496 of NC_090941.1, forward strand.
TGGCCGTTCGCCACCAGGCAATACTGTGTGGGAGAACTCCATCTATACTATAGCGGCACAACAGGGGGCATTGTGTGAAATTATGGCTCAGGCAATGGATAGGGTGGCCACATCCATTCTCCCCCCTGAAAGGCAGATGGAGCTCCAGCAGCAGGCAACAGAGTCCATTTGCCACTCACCCTGGGAGGACATGTTGGAGTCCGACAGGGAGCGACGGGCTGGACTGGAGACTCTGCGCACAGCCATATCTGTAGAGTCACAAGTCCACAGGGAAGCCCTGAGGTTAGAACACAGCTCCCTCAGAAATACTCTGGGTGAACTTGAGATGTCCCAGAGTACCAGGTCAGAACAGCAGCTGGAGAAGCTGACACGCAAACTCTCAGCTGAGCTCCAGGCAACCTGTCAGGAGATCCGGGCATCATGCGAGGCCTTGCAGGCAGAAATGCGTGCTACCCATGAGGTGCTGCATGGGGATCTCCGTACCATCATCCTGTAGAACCAAACCTTTCAGACCTGCATGCTTGCAGCCATGGAGAAGCATGCCAGGGCTTTGCGTGGTTTGCCTCCCATATCACGCCCACCTTCTGATGTACCACCAGAGGGTGATGACAGCGACGGCAGTTCTCCCATTGTAGCGTAGCCGTGCAGGCCATGAGCCCATGGAGGTATTTTTTTTCTCAACATCCAAGCATGTGGGTGTTGGGGTGCACCCTGTATCTCGTCCCTTCTGGGTGCCCCCCAGGTCCACACATGTTTATTTTTGATTTTTCTTTTTTTTATTTTTTTAACAGTGTGTTGCTTTGTGTGGCTCCCGTAGGCATCCGCTGTGTATTCCAGCTGGGCACATGCAGGCTTGTCCTGTCTTTGGGTTAGATGCTTGGGTTCCTGACACACACACCCCTCCTGCTTTCCCTTTCCATGGGCTTGCAAAGGGTGTGACCAACTGACAGTAACTTACACAGTGACATTGGGCTCCCATAATTTGTGTGGACAGTCTGTAGTCAAAACTGTGTATATATTCCTAGTGGGTATTGTTATAGAAATCTCCACTGCATGGTTGATTTATGTATGGTTCGACATCCATGAATTTTTCCTTATATACATGTACCTTCTTCATGTCTTAACAAGCCCGTCTACTTTGCAGATGCAGTTCATGTTGTATGCAGTACATTGAAACATTTGCCTACCACCAAAACTCTGCAGTTGGAAGGGGTCATTGTGCTGCCTTAGTAAGATTGTGACACTTGCACTAATTTTATTTTTAATTCTCATATATTGCCACTGTTTCAACATGTACTGATGTTTTCTCTTCCTGGTAAGTATTTGTTGTAAGTGTTGTTTTTTTATTCATTATTGAGAGCAAATTGTCTTTGGCCTGTTTCCATTTATGACACTGCACTTTGTGACACTTGTGTCATGTGTTGTGCATTCATTTGGTTGCTTTCACATTGCATGCCATGCCATGATGTGTTAGGGAGGTGTTGGGTGACATGCCACTATTTTGATGTGGTATTTTGCAAGGGGGTAGTCATTCATGCTGCATGAATTTGTTCCTTTTTGTGACACATCATGGTATGGTTGTGACAGTTGACTGTCCCTTTTGTCATCATCATTGATTGTGAGCGGGTATGTGCCAGGCCTGTGTGCACTCCGCAGGGGTGGGATTTTAGATGAAGTAATTTGCCACAAGCTGAGTCCAGGCTGCCTCACCATGCCTCCCATGCGCAGCGGCTGTGCATGTGGTTGGGGATGTGGGGGCACCACCATGTCCACTGGCACGCCACGCCGGGTTGCAACGTTGTGCAGGACACATGCTGCCACTATGATCCTGCACACTACTGGGGGTGCATATAGCAGCTGCCGACCAGAGCGGTCACGGGAGCGAAAGCATGACTTGTGCACTCCAGAAGTGCGCTCCACTATGCCCCGGGTTGCAATAAGGGCTGTGTTGTATCTTACATTGGGTGGTGTGGTGGGGTTCCAAATTGGCATCATCATGTAGGTGCTAGAGGGTAGGCACTGTCCCCTGGGGAGGTGATAATGGTTGTCATTAGTGTGGTTTTTCCATTTCTCAGTTTCTGACATGCATGCATGTGCAGAGGCATTTATACTCACCAATTAGCCATGTATCGCCATGCCGGCCAGCTTCCAAGTCCCGTTTAGGGGTGACATTCTGAATATGAAAATATTGATTGATTGATTGATATTTTATTTCTATTGCGCTCATACACAAGTGTTTCAGAGCGCGACAAGGCAAGGGAGGGGAACAGGGGAGAACAAAACAGTGATCTTACTAGGCACAGTGACATTGAGAACGCGCAAGTGCATGGAGAGGGGGGAGAGGAAAAGTGCATGGAAGGGGGAGAGGTGGAAAGTGTGAAGCAGAGGAGAAACAGATAAATAACAATAAATAAAGTATAAAGTCAACAAACAGTGGTAATGCAGCCAGAAATATGCAAGTGCTAGGTTTAAGGCAGCAGACAGGGTAGGTCCGATAAGTGCAGGAAGAAAAAGGGGGGGATGTATGGGTACAGATGCAGACCCCAATGCAAAGGGTGGCCGGAGGCAGTGCGGGAGGGTGACAGGATGAGGTAAGCTGCCTCTTACCTATCATGGCTGGACCCTGGATAGTTGGCATATACTGAGGTGATGATTCCCTTGGCATCACATACAATCTGTACGTTGATGGAATGCCAGTGCTTGCGGTTCCGCTAGATATGCTCAGTGGCCCTGGGGGGACTTAGAGCAACATGGGTGCAATCATTGGCACCTAGGACTTTGGGGAAGTGTGCCACCCCGTAAAATTGCTGGACAACAGCCTGCCTTTCTGCAGGTGTTCTGGGCATGTATTTGTACTTGCGGACTGAGGGGCGTGCAGTCATGATGGCCAACACCTGGTGTAGGCAGCGTGACTGCGTGGCTTGTGACACACCCTCCACTATGGCACTTGTCCACTGAAATGAACCACTAGCCAAGAAGTGCAGTACATTGCACACCTTTTACAAGGGGTTCAGTGCTTGCGAGCTTAGGGTGGGTGATGTGAGGTCACCCTCCCACTCCCTCACCAGGTCTAGGATTATGTGTGGTGGAAACCTGTACCTCCCATACACCTGGTCATCAGGCATCCCAAAAAGGCTGGTCCTGGGTAAAAAAATGTGGGCATGGCTATCATCCTCCTCCTGCGGTGTTCCAAGACCATTGCTGCGAGGAACGGTATATTCATCATAGCATCTGAGCTTATTTGTTGGTAGCGTGCACTTTAATGCTGCGCGGGGCCGCTTACCTTTGCTTCCTGCTGGCGTACGTGTTTCCGGATTAGCGCGTCTTTTTTGGTGCAGGCCTTTCTCTTGTTCGATTCCATGAATACATGTTGTTAGCGAGCGTGTGGGCGCTGCAAGCATTTTCCTCCCGTACTTCCTCCGTTACACCCACATTTTCATGCATTGTTCCCCATTCTGTTTGTTACGCCCCGTGTTCCACCCACTTTTATTGTGTGCACTGCACAATGTGCACTTTCCCTGTGTGCATCGCGCACAGCCTTTCCTGACGTGTGTGCCCACCCACGAATTTGGCGCACATCTCAATATTTACACGTGCAGCGCATTCTATGAATCGACGAACGGTTGCGTGTGCGGCTTTGGCACACATGCGCTACGATTTTCATGCTTGTGCTCCCCTTTTCGGTGCACATTTATTCCATGAATTACCCAGTAGGTCTAGAAATTCAGTTCTATGAAACCAAATAAGTTTCAAGATGCTTACCGATGATACATAACAAATCATGCAATGATTGTTGTGACATGCTAAGGAAAGCCTGTCAAAGTCCTTTGATATTAGAATTCTTAACTAAGGGATTTGTGAAATCAAATACAGTAAGAACGGGCGATTAATTTGTCTAATTCCAAGAATATCCGGTTTACCAACCCAACCTACAATATTCAAGGTGGGGAAGGATCGTTACCTGAAGAGGTTATTTCGGCCACAGGCAGGTCAACAGTAGGAATTGGGGAAGAGATATCTGCCGACTTACAGGGAAGAGGCCCCTCAGAGACCACCACCTTATTTGGTGGTAAGGAGCTGTTCTCAATGGCAGGGCTCCTTTTCCATGGTTGTTATTCACAGGAGAACTTCTAACCATAGCAGTATTTAGGTGTGACGGGTGCGACGCCAGTTCGGCTAACAATTTATTTAAAGAATTTACAGTGATTAAGCCTTCAGTGAGCGCTTGTCTTAAGGTCCTCAGTATTTGGGCGTGGGATTCCATACCAGATGGTGCAACATTAAGATGAGGACTGTTAACCTGAGAATTACAATGAAGGCTCGTTGTTGCAAGACCACGTACTAGATTATAGCAGTTGTTTGTTGATGTGGCAACTATGGTAAAAGCAGGAGAAATTGCAGTTTCATAAGAAATTAAAGTGCGGCATGCCTCTGCATAAAAAGTGTAGGATTATTGGAGTTACTGCCAGAGCTGTCAGTACAATTGTTACCTGGATTGTCAGCAGCAAAGGAGTATAATCCACTATTAACAGATCTGATTATATGTGACTGATTATATGTGACTGCTTTCTGCCTTCTGATGGAAAGTAGTTAAACACCATCTTCGGTTTCATATCTGTCTCCAACAGGAGCCTAATCACGGGAGAGGCCTCCATCTTAATTCCCTGATCATCTTCGGCTTGCTCAGCTGGAGGGAGCCCCACCTCTGATACACAGCCTCCCATTACCTTTTTAACAGTTCTCACAGCTTTGTGATCAGTATCATAAACCTGACCCGATTTTTCCTTTGGTTGGAGGTGAGAAAGGCTCCCTTCACTAAGCTGGTTCAGGGTTATTATTTCTTCCTCACAACATATTCTTTGTTTTTTTTATTTGGGCTTTTTCATTTGGGCTTCGGCAGATTTATTTCTGCTCTCTCTACGCTCTGCTGCTTTAATTTGCAGTCTTTTGTTATGACGAGACAAAAAAACAGCAGAGCCGTTAGAGGAAGCCTCTGCACCATTATTTTGATTTTCTTGTTCTATAATATCAATTAGAACGGAGGGACTATCAGCTTGACTTACTAGCTCCTGTGTTGGTGGGCTCCCCAACTCTGGCCTATTTTCTGCAGAATTATCCTTCATTTCCTGAATTGTGGCTTTCATTTCCTGGATGTTTTCTGAAATGAGTGCAATGATTGATGGAGGTCAAAAGACATATTTTGAAGGTAAACGTAAATCCCAGCTGGAACCTGCTTCTGCTACAAACTTCTTCAATATGTCCACAACAGACCTATTGCAGCGTTCAACTTCCCCAGAAGAAGCAGTTCGATATGCAATTCATAATTTTCTTTTCACCCCCAGTATTTGCCATTCCTTACTCATTAGAGCACTTGTGAAATGACTTCCCCTGTCTGATTCTATTCTTTGTGGTAACCCAAATCTTGAAAACACATTATTCACCAGTAGCTGCTGTTTGCACACTACTATCTGGTGCGGCAATACACTCAATCCATTTTGACATCAAACACACCACACTCAAAATATAACGGTGCCCCCTGCTCGACCTCTTTACAGGCCCTACATAGTCTATTTGAAAATCTGACCATGGCAGAGTTAAGACTCTTTTCAGTAATGGGGCTCTATGCATTGGTGAAGCGGGTTTAAATTGGGCACATACTAGATATCCTCTAGTATATAATTCCACATCCTGGGACATATGTGGCCAGTAAGCATAATCTTTTAGTATCTCCAATGTTTTTTGTGAACCTCTGTGGCCTGCAGTTATCACATCATGTGCATGGTGCAGCATTAGCCCTCTGAATGAAAGGGGCACCACCCACTATATTTGTCCTGTTATGGACTCTCTAATCATGAGCCCATCCTGTAGACTAATTCATTTTTTATTCTTTAATAGTACTCTTAACTCTTCTTTCCCCACACAATCGTTTTCTGTTAAAGGGTTTTGTACAAGGTCTATCCAATGATTATAGTATATTCCCAAAATTGGATCATTCTTTTGTGCCTTAATCAGATCTTGATCTGGTGTATCATAACTCCACTGTACCAGTGGTTGTTCCATCTCCTTTGTAGCTTTAGAGCGTGTTACTGCATCAATTTGTATTTCACCCAGTAAGTGTTTAATAGGTAGCAATTCTCCCATTACAGCCCCAATTTTAGCCAGGTGATCTGCCTTATCATTTCCCTCCTTATCCTCTCCTGGAGTTTTTAAATGCCCACATATTTTCCTCCAATATATTGTTAAATCATTCTCTGACACCAATTTGTCTATGGTTTGTATCATTTTTCCATGTTTAAGTGGCTTTTTGTTGTATGTAATCAAGCCTCTCACTTTCCAGCCAGGTAAATATTCCACAAAGCTATTTCATGCATAGTCAGAATCAGTCGCCAGGACAATTTCACAACATTTATTATCAACTGTAGTATCAATTGCTTTATGAATGGCTGCCAATTCCGCTACTTGACTGCTCCTAGCTCCAAATCTCAAACCTATACTGGGGACACCTTCACATTTCAACAAGACATTTCCTATTCCTGACGCTCATCAAAAGCTTTGTGTGGTGATGCTCAAATTCCTGTAAACTAGATTCCACTTCTACTTCGTTTGATGCGTGTTCAGCTGCACAGTCATGTAGATCTGCTAAACCTTGAACAACTGTTTTTTTATTTTTTATTTTGGCCATATCTCACTTCTACAGGAAAACCGTGCAATGCCAGCGCCCATGAAGTGATTCTGGACTGTGCTAGATTACCTGACCTAATTCTTTTACTCTCTAAAAACTGAAAAGGTTGATGATTTGTCTCAATAATCACCTTTTCTCCCTGAACAATGGGGCAGAAATGTTGTAGCACCCACTCAGTGGTCAATAGGGCCTTTTCACATTCATTGAATTTAATTTCAACTTGAGAAAACACCTTACTTGCATAGGCAATGGTTTTGTGATTCAAATCATGTTTTTGTGATAACACTGCTGACATACAATGTTCAGAGAAACCTATTTCTATAAAGAAATCCCTATCCTTTATGGGGTATATTAAACATGGTGCCTTTACAAGACATTCCTTTAATTTAGCCACTGCATCAGACTGCTCTTTTTCCCACTTCCAGGGTGTATTCAGCTTTAACAGTTTAGTCAATGGTTCAGTAATTTCAGCATAATGTTCAATGAACTTCCTGTTATAGCCTGTCATTCCTAATAAACTTTTTACCCCTTTAACATTTCTAGGGTCTCTTAGTTTTTGTATGGCTTCTATTTTCTTCTTTTGTGGGTTTAGTCCATGTTCAGTCACTTCATGGCCTAGAAAATTCACTTTTTTCTTGCACCAGTGTGCTTTTTGTAAAAATACTTTGGTGCCTGCTTTCTTCAGTTGGCCATCAAAGTGGTTTTTCAAGCTCTCATTCTTTATCAGGACATCATCCACATAAACTATGGTACCTCTTTCCGCTGTATCAGGCATGGCCTTTCTCAAAAATATTCCAAATTCACTCCCACTATTGACATACCCAAATGGAACTATAACCCATGCGTATTGAGTCTTTTCAAATGAAAATGAAAATAAATTCTGAATCTCCTCTGCCAATAACAAGCACCAATATCCAGAGGTGAGATCTAACGTGGTAAACCATTTGAACCATGTACCTGAGCTAGGCCTTGATCAATGAATGGCAGTGGCCTCTGGATACTGGCACTCTTTTATTTAACTCCCTCAAATCTGCACAGAGCCGCCATTGACTGTTTGGCTTCAAAACACCTAAAATAGGCGTATTTGATGTGCTAAGAATAGGCCTGATAATTCCCAGAGACTCCCAATTTTTAATAATCTCTGCCAATGACTCTAAACATGCCAGTGGTAATCTATACTGGCGCACAAATACTCGGCTTCTACTACACCCTTCCGGTAGAGTGGCCACATGTAAATCAGTTAAACAGCAATCATAAGCATCTTTTGAAAATACATCTTTAAACTCCATAAATATCTTCCTCAGTTCATTTCTATCCTCATCGCTGTCACATGCATCTGCTGATACAATCTGCTCCTCTACCATTTTGGAAAATTCTGGAAAATCTTCCAGTAGAGGAATATCTTTGCTTTCCTCTAACTGTGTGGCTGTGTCTCTCTGTAAAGCTGCCACTTTTAAGTGTTTTGGCATATCAGCTTCCACTTCAATGGGCTGATTTTCTGTTTCATTTTCATTTAAGTTAAATGTTTTGCAATCCTCTTGATGACAGCACACTGTCTCATTTGAATCATAAGGGTACACAGAATGAATTCTAAATATTCCTTTGGGCTGAGAGTCCAGGTATTCTGGCAACTCACCCTTGGCATCCACATATTTTTCAGGGATATTTCCAATCACCATGTTATTTAGATCTGCAGTATAATGTGATTTTTGTACGGCCATTCCTAATGGGGAGTTTTCCTCTAAATGAATATCTTGACAACCTTTATTATTCACCATAATTTTTACAGACCATTCACCAATATCTATCAATGGAATGTATTCATAATCCAAGTCTTGCTGTTTTATGGATTCATTCAAGCACACAAAAGCATCAGAATCTTTCATCTGCTGTCCATTTTTGCATTTTAGTGTTATTGCAACCTGTTTGGTGAATGCAGGGATAATAGTATCCTTCCTCAGCTGTAATTCAATTGCATATAGGACCAGCTGTGCACAATGATAAGCTCTTCTTTTATCTTCAAATTCAGGTGCCGGCCCACCTAGACGTGACCATATTTTTTGATTAAGGAAATCTAACACCATGCACATTCTATGCATTATATCATTGCCCATGTAAAATTCATTTTGTGTCCCACTCACTATCCAAACATTATGGTGAATATTCTTTTGACCAATACTAATTTTCAGCATGCATCTGCCTGCAATTCGGTTTTCAAAGTCTGGACTGTCCAAACCAGAGACATATCGGTTTGTAATTCTAAATTTCGGGATCTCCTCCCTCTCCATTATTTTTTGCAAAAGTCCCTCATTAATGAAACTCCTTTCCTGTTCAAGTGCTAAAGTGGCTTTTGTTTTTTTAGAATAATCATTTTTACCAATGTGAACCCATGGTTGCTCATCTTCCATGTGGATTTCAGCAAGAGTGGTGATGTGTTTTTCTGAATCTGCTTTAGGAGCAGTATTCTGTTTACATGTCTTCTCTTTTAAATAAAAACGTAATGTGTGCTCATCTATGGCAGTTTGCCATTTTTTCCTTGGGTCCAAGTATATTTGTACAGGTAGTTTTTCATTTTCACTATGCATTTTGTCTTGACACATTAATATAACAGTGATGCTAGGGATGGAGCTATTGTGGAGATATACCTCCACTGCATCATTTGTTTTGGCAACGGTGTGACATTCATTTATGTTGCTGTTTTGTGATTTTAATTTCTTAGGACTCAATGGTTTTTTGGTTAAGGACCACAGTACTCCATTCACCCCATCTTTTCAGGCAATCTGTTCCCATCAGAAATGGAATTTCACAAATGGATGTGACCAATACCTCCTGTTTCATTCTGTGTTTACCTATCTTTATGTCAACCTCGGTGACGCCTATAATAGGCACCTCCTCCCCATTTAATGTATGCACTGGAACTTGATTTTCCTTCACTGTGATCTGATTCTGTGGGGATCTCCCTTCATTGATACTCTTTACCAATTCTTTAGACATAATTGTGGTCTGTGCGCCAGTGTCAATCATTGCAAATGTATTGCATGTTTCTTCTACAGTGATGGGAGCATAATACCTGTCTTCAACTTCCTCTAACACACATAAGAAGTGCGAATTCTTACTGATTTCAGGGCTCACCTTTCTCAGGTCTTTTTCACTTTTGGCTAAGCACATTGGTAAGTGGAATGACATTTTTCCCTCCTTTTTGCCCATTTCTGCGTGGGAGACTTTATTCATTTCTCCATGTTCAGAGGTTTTTTGGAGTGTGGCCACTCTTCGCCCATCCATGCAGGCATCATCAGAGGTCACACTACAATCCTCCAACTGAACATGTGTAACAACATCATTTGGTAACTTGTCATTGTCTAACTCTGTGCATTTGTGATTATTTAGTATGATACCAGTCCTTTTAACTTCTTCAAAAATATGTGGCTCAAAGAATTCTTCAGGTGATTGACCTGTACCCTCCTTTTGAGTATTTCTTTTTACTGCCTGTGTTTGGTTATTGCTCTGACTGCCCAGGGAAGGAGTTATAGCATTCCCACGTACTCCCTGTTCACTGGTATTGCCCATGCATGAGTCATTTTTCTTAAATCTGTCTCTTTGTTCTTTGGAATTTCAGGTTTTCCTGTTTCATTTGTATAGATCTCCAATGTTTGATTTAGCTCTAGGTTAAAACGTACCTCTCTTTTAGATGTATTTGCAATTTCTGTCACATGTTCATTTACTGGTACTTTCACTTTTAAATCATTAGGCATCTCAGAGTCATTATGCAGTATTACATCAGAGCAATCTGTCTTTTTGGCACTGCAGGTATTATAATTACATAGTCACTTTTCAGAAACCACCCGGTCATTGCTATGGCTTTCTACCCCCTCCTTCTATGACTGTTTTTGTGCTGTACAGAGCTTTCCTATTTGCTCAGCTAACATGTTCACTTGGGCCTCGAGACACTGGAATCTTTCCATCTCTCTAGAATCCTCTCTCTGTGGCCTAGATCGATATTGGTTGTTTTCCCCCTGATTGGATCTATTCTGATACCTCTCAGGTGAATGATTTCTATTGGGGTTGTTCCTGAATTCTTGATTCATATGTGGAGGGAATCGGGGTGCACCCATCCTTTGGCTGTAATCCCCTGGTGGGGAATCATTGTACTGACGTGGAGCATAATTCATATTCTGCCTAATGTCCTGTCTCTCATGTTGTGGGTACTGGCCCCTATGTTAATTCCCATTATCAGCAAATCGATCCACATATCGGGGTCTATCTTGATTACCATATATCATGGTATTGGGATCAAATCTGATCTGTGTCCCCAATGTCTGGTAGGGACCATCATTTCTTTGATCATGATTTTGTCTCTGGTTATTGTTCATACCTGACATATCAGGCCGATAGCCTGCCCGGGGCCTATCTCCTAAGTACCTAGGGCTGATGTAGCTTTCCCTATTATTAGGATCATGTGATTGAAACATTGCTACAGTAAGTGATGATCTTTGTTGATTACCCCTTTGTTCAGGTGTCAAATTATTTTCACCTGGACTTTGAGCAGACTCAAGGGACATTTTGGCTGACCTGATATCCATCACTGGTGCTGAGGGTTCTTTAGATTTTGGTCTAGTATCTTTCAATGTATCGCTTTCTCTACCCTGACAATAGAGTACTTCATGTAGTTTTGTACTTTGGTGTACAATCCACTGAAGGGACTTGTCACGATCAAATTCACGGACCAGTTGTGATATAATGTCTTTCTGTAGCCCATAGAAGTAGGCAGTTTTAAACCCATTAGAATTGGGGTCAAACGATTCATCAAAGCGAGAAAATTCTCTTTTTAAGTCTTGTAAAAACTGGCGAGGGGATGTATTAGGCCCAGCAGTGATTGTGTTTGCAACTTTCTTTGCCTCCTGCAAATACTGGAAAGGAGAAAAATGCACCTAATCTCTTTTTCAAACTCTGCCCATGTCATATTCTGCTGCTCATTCAATCCCCTTATGATACTGGCCGTGGGAGCATCTAAAGTTAAATGAAAATACTGCCTGTATTGTTCCTTAGGTATCTGGTGGGCTTTACAAATCTCATGAACCGCTTCTAAGTGATCCTCTATGCATCATTCCCCTCCCTTGTTAAATGTTTTGATCAGGGCTTTGATGGATTTCATTATCTTTATGGGGCTACTTGTTGCAATGCATGGAATTGCACTACTTGGTGACTCAACCCTGGTTCCAGGTGTATGGGATTGGTGGCGGCCCCCAATGGGAGTATCAAATCCCCCAAGGGTGCTGCAACCAAGTTCAGTCACCTGCCCAGTCACTGGGGCACTAGCTCTTTGGGTAGAAATAGAATTCACCTCAACTCCATTGAATGTGGTGCCCTGCCATCTATCGTGGGACCTGGGAATGCACATTTGTTGTTCCAAATCCTTGCACTTCCTAAGGAGCCTGTCTGTCTCGTTTTGCAAATAATTGTTTTCATCACTCATTTTATTAATTACCTGCTGCATGTCGCACATTTGCACTTGGCATTCATTGAATTTTTTGTTTAACCATTTCCTGTTCTGCATTTTGGAGATCACTTTCTTTTTCAAAATGTTGCTTTTGTAAGACCTGCATTTCTGAAACCATCTCATATTTATCTTGTCTAATGTGGTCCACTAATGCTTTTAAGTGTACCAATTCTTGTTCACTGTCCTCAAATTGTTTCTTGCTTTTGGACAATTGAATATCAAAATCTCTGCATTTTAACTGCATGTCTTTTTGACATCCTTATAATTCTGCTCTTAACATTTCCTCCTTTTTACTTGCCCCATCTAGATCAGCTTTTAAACTGTTAATCAGTTTAGCATCATTTCCTTGCATTCGCAGGGACCTATTCAAAATAAACCAGATCTTGGTGCATAGCCGTATCAGACGATCTTTCTCTGCATGTTTATCAGCTGCATTTATTAACCTCAGAAGGCAGACCTAAGTTGTGCTGCCTTTTGCAAAAATATTGTCTAATTTTTCTTTCTGCACTTCACCATGAATGTGGTCATGCCATTCTGTGACACTGTTCGATGACCACGTCCCATGTGCATATAACTTTGCCTCTAAATATTGCACTAGCTCTGAGAATGTGGCTTCCATTTGAGACATTCTGAAATTTGTTTTTAGTGACACACTGCTATTATGAAATGGTTCCCTTTAATGTACAGATGGCAGTGTGAGACACACTTGCCATGCCCAGTAGGTGCTCTATGATCAGTTTCCCGGCCTCCAACGCACCATAAATATGTAGGGTATTTGTGTAGATTTGGGGCATGGTGGTATTTTCTTACCACCAAAAATAATGGTCATTTGGCAATGACTACTCCTTGCATTTAGATTGGGTTTGGCTTTATAGTGGTATACATTTTGTTGGTGGTATTTTGGTGAGCATCATTTCTTTGTTTTATTTGTGGCCCCAACATACGAAACCCCCTTCTTTTGTTTAGACTGTTCGTGTGATCTCTAGGGGCCTCGGACCTACATTATTCAGAAACACCAAATTTTCATATAGAGTGCCACCTATGGCTGTTATCACTGATTTATCTACACCAGTGAACTATGTTTCCATAACATATTTACAATAACATGTGGTATTATCATTATTTATTTACATTACTGAGATTATGGGCCTCATTCCGACCCTGGCGTTAACCAAGGCGCAATTAGCGCCTTGGTTGACGCCGTTATCTTTCCGACTCCGCCATGGTGAATGGCGGAATTACCGCCCCATTCCAAGGTTGGCGGGTCGGTAATTCCCCATTCACCATGGGCCCTTCCCCATTCCCATTTTTGGCCCATAGGGCTCAATGGGAATGGGGAAGGCGCTAATTACGGCACCGTAAATTACGGTGCCGTAATTAGCTCCTAGGTCCCTTTGTAGGTTGGTTTTTTAACGCCTGCAAAAAGCAAAGGGAACTCGGAATAGGGCGGTAAGGGTTTCACGGCACTGGTCTCGTTACCGGTGACCGTTAATCCTTACCGCCCTACTCAGAATGACCCCCAATGTTTCCATAGGCCTCTTTTTGCTGATTCATGTATGCTCAGCAAGAACTATTGTATTATATTCCACTCAGAAATCACACACACATACACTGAGTGGAATCACGCACACAGCTATTTATAATTGCTAAGTCTTACTTTTAGACAACTTATTCTTTTTGTTGTTTTATCTATATGGGAAAAATGACAAATGCACTACCTCAAAATTTTCCCCATATCACATGTGCTATTCCAGATGCACTAAGAAATGAGAAAGACAAAAACACACGACACGTCTGCCTTCACGTATTTTTGTGTTTTATAAACAGTTGCATTTCAGAACATCATCTTACCCTTGTTTTTTTACAGAAGAAAACTGAAAAATGTACAGCAGCGGAACGAGATTCACTTTGCATCATCTGTAACAAAGAGAAAAAGGAAGACATGCAGAAAAAGAACAATATTCATTTTGCAACATTATAAAGTGTCAATTAAACACAGGGGATTCTTTTTTTTTCTACTCTGCCTGCCTGATATATTAGGTCATTCGAACAGCAGTCACAATAATCTCCATTCATTTTGATAATTACCAGTTATCTGTAGTTCTCCCACACACAATCTCCCTTGGCTCGTGGCCTCTGATGAATGGGCCCTGGGTTTTCATTTTAAAGCACACAGCGAGAACTTGCAGTTCAATCTGCAATCTGCAGTTCTCAAACCAGTGCCAAGTGACCAGGAACCCCCAGTCTCTGAGAAGGTCAACAGTGCAGCTGGAACGAGTCCTCCCAGTAGCCCAGCATTGGCGACCTCACAGCAGCTCTGCAAAAGTGAACTAACTATAATTCTGTCAGAGCTCGTCCAGCAAAGCTCTGTTGCTTACGCAGCCTGTCTTCAGATATACTTCCCTCCAATCATATTAACAGAAAGTGTATTAGGTTGCCACCCCTGTTTCACAAACAATGGGATCTTCATACTGCAATAACTGTTTCTGTTTCTTGCTTCCTGCTGCCTTTCTGTCCTTCACATTTCAGTGCAGCCCGCGAAAATCAGAGAAAAAATGCACGTTTAAAAATGACTCTCAGAGCACATCTCTCTGCCCCTCTTTCCACATGGAGAGCACATTATAATGTTATTTAGTTAGAATTAGTGTTAGTATTTGTTAATTAAGTTAGTCAATTAGATAACTAATGTGGTTTCCTGTGAATAAGGCATTTCAAGTGAGAAAAGAGAAAACAAAATTCTATTATGCTTTTAAATCAATAACCTGTCTTCATTTGCATATCCATATGTTACACTGGCAACATCTGGCTGGCTATATGTGCCACATTATAGCAATAATGTGATCCCCTGCAGTGGCGCTGCACTACAAAATACAATAAATGATACTACAGCTAGCACCGGTGCTCAACCATAAAACATAACCAAGTGAGTTCCTGAATTAAGTGCTCCCAATATTTTAGAAGAAGATTATAAGTTGCATAAGAGCCAAAATTCACACATTTTGTTACTATGTGACGGCAGGGAGCATGGCGAAAATCCACTATGCCCGCTCACTGCATAATATTTAAGCAAATACTTGAAAAGAAAAATAAAGCGAAAAGTCGACAATAATACTCACGGCTCCAGCTGCCCCTCCCAACTCCTACCTCCCAGCCTAACAGCCCAACAGCACACTTCTGGTGCACTTAGGGTGCGCAAGGACGCACCACTTATAGTATTGCTGGGAGGTGAGAAGGACGGGTACAGTCGTGGGCCATAACGCTGCAATCAAAGGAAGAAGAAAAACCATAAGAACATGCGAGTAGGTCAATGTAGAGCCCAGCCTAAGAGCCCCAGTTCAATGAGCCCAAGTCCAAGAGTTCATATTTACTTGAATCATAAAAAAAGGCATGTTTCGCCACATAGGCAAACTGCAATGATTCCTCATGCCGACGGGGGGCGTGAGATGCGAGGCTCCAGCAAGGGTTCGACAAGGGTTCCGCAGCTACAACAATTCTCTCCAGCCCAATAGAACACTTCCGGTGAACTTAGCAGACCTAACATGCTTAGCCGATCTAAAATTCTCGCAGACACCATTTACTTGATTTTCAGAAATAAAAAAATACAAAAACAACAACACCCCCAGTTATCGTTTACTGGTGGAAATCCATCCCAAGGAAGACTTCGTGCAGGGGTTAAAAATACATATTTTCAGAAGAGTTGGCATCACCCAACTCATTTTGAACAAGTAAACAGCTGTTTTTTGGGAGGGGTGGGGGTGCAGGTAGTGGGGATCTGGCAGAATTGCATGTGTCCATATGTAGTCATTCCACCACTGTGGACAGGGCAGTTCTGAAAGGCCGGAACTTGTGGCTATTTACTGGTGGGCTTTTAATACAGATCTGACCTTCTGCAAATACAGAGAGAGAACACACAGAGTTTGAGTGTTTGTATTTTAACTGCATATACTGACACAACAAGAATTGTATTATATTGTAAATAAATACATACATCAATAAATAGATGAATGCACCTTGATCACAGGGATTGCACTGGCATGACAACTAATGGTGTGCAGGGGAAGCCCTTTGTTTTATCCTTATGAAAAAAATATATCAAGAAACGATCACCATGACTTAATGTAGGACAATGAATACATTATATCGATAATTCTAGCAGGCTAATTACATGCAGGGCTTCCCAGATGTACATCTCATCCTGTAGCACACCAATGCAACAGGAATCTAACTGTGCACCCATGTATGTTGTGGTAAGGCATGCAGGTGATTTGGTCTCTGTTGAATGACAAGAACATAAGTATTGGTAAAATGACATCATGTTGCAAGATCTCTTCAGCTGTGTATTGGAGATACACTGCGGCCAGAACAGTTGTGAGATATGTTGTAAAAAGGCCATTTTGACTAATAAAAAAGTGACATTTGCAGGAAAGACTGTTCTGTACCAATGACCATGCAGCAGCACATTTAGAACTACTTGCCAAATGCCTTTTTCAGCATGTCCTTCAATAATATTAAAGACCCTGATATATGCTCGACATCAAGGAATCACCACATTCCTATACCTGCAGCAACAAAAAGCAAAATCCTGGCACTCGATTCCAGCTGATTTGCTTCCACAAACCCACTTTGTGTGGATATCCTATTGAACAAAAACACACCATGTGGTAATGAGATTTCTGCCATTACATCAGACCTGGCATTCATGAACCAAGAGGTTAAGCATGGCAGATATTGAGGCAGATGAGAATGCCTCCTTTGTGAAATGTCAGGCATGGGATCTTTATTACCCTTACTCCAACTGCACTTCAAAGACCACTGGATAGACCCATCAACAACGAATGGTCTCTTGAAAAGGCACAAACATCACTGAATCAACACTGGTTTTATCCCAGCAGCCTACATACCGCAGGGCGGCCAAGCACCTGATTGATTTGTTGGTGTGATGCTAAATGAATCCCCTGTTTCATGGAGCAATGTGTAGACCGACCAGGAACACTAGATCACCACAGTCTCTAGCTAAAGGAGGGACAATTTAATTAATTCATTATCTGATAGATATTGAATAATCAAAATTCGTTTATGTCTTTATAATCTATTCAAACATTAACTATTTGTATATTGATAGATTCTTGAACGTGTTTTACATTTCTTTTTTTAAATTCGATATCATAATGGGTATCATCATATGTGTAGATTAGACTGCTTTTTCTATCAAACAACTATCCATGTTGTCCCATGCACTTAAGTCTTTCATTTTTATTATTTTATTTATAGAAGATTATATGTCCAATACAACCACAATACTCAATGTTTTAAAATCTGGAACATGTAAAATTGAACAATGCAAAAATAACTTCAACAATAGAGTCAGCCAAAATCCATAACATGGTAAAAACATGTTGAATTGTCTAAACTCTAAACTGAAATATATACAAAAGTAATGCGTGATGATCTAATCTATGGACAAAAACATTACAAACAAAAACACAAGTTACAAGACAAAAAGAAAACATAACTCCTACACCATATTCAATGGATACATCAATCTTCATCTAGTGTCAATTCTAAAAATGAAAATTATTTGTATAAAGTGTTGAATGGGCTTTCACAGTGTGAAATTCTCATGATTCTTTTTTGACATTTGCTGTTTTTCAAATCTAGATAGTAGCTGCATCTCTACTATCGAAGCCTCTGCAATAGGCTTTTTCCGAGCCTTCTGGACTCTTACGATCATCTTTACCGCAACTATCAGAACCTTATCTATCCATTCACTAAATTCTCTAGCAATCAAATACCTCAGATTATTTAATAGTGAGATAACATGTGCAGGTAATCCAGGAAATGTGATATTTAGAATCATATCTTAAGTTTTATACAGATACTTTTGCTAACATTTCTCTGTAAGCCTTGTATGTGGTCCAATTCAGATATTCTCTTTGCACTTTAGATTTCAATATGTATTAATATATTTTTGATTTACTTATAGGATTGAGTATTAGTTTAATTCAAGTTCAGTGATTTTATGACATACAACTTCTTTGAAACATACATACTATTATGCACGGTCCATAATCTGATGCATTGATACATTTTTTAAACTGAAATATTAACCAGCAGGAAAAAAACTATTTACATATATTAATAGTCCAGGTTCTGTTGTGTTTTGGATTTTCAATAAAGGTCCATGTGGAATCATATGGAATACAGAACGTAAAGGAGGAGAGTTGTTTGTGGAGGAAGAATGAGGTGATGGCTCAGATTGCTTACTCTTACTACATGAATTTAAATAAAGCATTATAATTTACCTGATGATTATTTTTCAAAGTCGATTGAAGCAAAGATTGGAGCAAAGTTTGCATGAAATGTTGACACCAATCTGGTGATAAAGTTCATGGAACACATATTTCGGAGAGAGGGATAGCCCCAAAAATAGATTAATGATATTGGGGTACAATTTAAAAGCACTGAGATGAAAGTGTATGCACACAAAGTAGGGCTATTTGGGAAATTTACCACAAATTATGATCCTCAAATTAATGGGTCCATAGAATGGTACAGCATGGTCATTATTACAGGACGCAGAAGTGATTGCAGAAGGGTTATGGAGTATCAGAACATCAGTGAACAACCGCATTGGTGAGTCATCTTTTAAGTTGATGAGAGGAAGAGACATGAATACTTTGTTCAATCCAGCATGGGTTAATATTTTCAAGAAGTTGAAAGGGGATCCACATGTACAGGATTAACAAAAGTGAATTGGTTTTGGAAATAAAGGTGTGTTTTCGCAAAGGATATTGGGGGAGGAATAAAAAGGGAGTTGTGCCATATAAGGGAGGTTCTCAGGCCCTGTAAAGATAAGGTAGGTATTTGCTAATGCTGTCAGAATTGAGGATGGTTCAGTTTGGAATTTTGGTAGATTGAGTAGAAAACATTTCAGAAAAGGAAGGTAGGTAAGTTAAAACAAGTGGGGTATGGATGGATGCAGAATTTTATTTTTTGGCGGGCATGGCCCACTGTAATTTTGTGAAGACGCCGTTACTGGAAGCTCCCGAGTGCAAATCTGCACATGTATGATTGCTGAACATTATAGAGATCCTTTGGATGTCGTGTATGGGTTGCTGGTACGAATAAGCCTGGAGAGACTGCAGTTTGCTGTGCTGCGCAGTTGAATGCGGGATTGACTAGTTTGATTGTGGCATGTTGGGAGATAGCTGGGTGATTGAGGGTGGGCACCGCTTAGTTCATACAATCTTAAATTATGTATGTCGAAGTGGCATTAGATGGAATTTGCACAGCTTGAGACCAGCGCCAAGGCATGAACAATATGTGCAACAATATAAGATTCATGATGCCCCAAGATCTACATGCTCACTTCACAATGTACGGCCATACGCTCAGTTCCCTAAGCCCTGAAGACGGACATAGTCCAAAATTAAGTGGAATACAATTACACTGGCACTGAACAGTTGGGAAGACTTCAAGCCCTTTCATTAAAATTTTGGAACTTGGATGAAATACCACTTATTTGTCTATTAATTCAGAACAATACTTGGAATAATAAGTACATATTAACTACCTAATTGCAACTCAAGAGGAGAGCTAGGTGTGAGCACACCTGGAACCAGATTAAATTCTGGTTCTTTCTTCTTTCATGTTGGCAGATAGCCCCACCTAAGATGGTCGACAGGAGCACGAGAGCTGAGAATTGGTGATGCACTGCAAAAGATTTACAAAGGAAGTCTGTAGCTCTAGCTGTCTCGCTGATTGGGGTGTAGTGATCTTTTTGCTGTTGTGTGCTGGGTTGCCCAGACGTGCCTACGCTGCTCTGCTGGCTGCCACTTGTGGACACAGTAGAGTGCAGTCGTTGTTGGGGCCGATTTGGTGGGAGGCGGTGGCTCCCTTATGAAGGCCCTGATCGCTGCCGGCTTATGGAAATGGTGAGAGATAGATGGACGGTGGGTTCGGGTTGGTTACCATCTGACTACGCAGTCTGGCCCAGAGACACAGAGCAAGCTTGTAGGACCAAGACCCCACAAAGGTGCAGATTCTGGTATATGCAGAATTGAACGGTTTGCTGGGAATAACTGAATAGGGGCAGTGTTGGGTTTTTTGGTGCATACAGAGGCTGGGCACTTAATACTAGTATAGACACCAATTTACAGGCATTCACCATATATGCCGAATCACAAATTTAATGGTGGGTCAAGTCAGACGAGGATGGTGGCCTTTGTAAACAACCAAGATCTGAAAGGTGCTCCCTCTGCACAGGGGAGTCAACATGATGCTGCAGACCCATATGCAGGTACAGGCTGGTGATACTAAAATTCTTGAGGCTACTGTTGCACTTCGAAACTCTGTGGAACTAAACATTGAGTAGATTAAGATAGATGTTATCCTATTGCGGCAAGATTTTATATTATTAGCTGATAGGATCACCACCACTTAAACCAGCCCTTCATAAATTATAGGTATTACAGAGATGCTGAAAAACCTAGCAGAGGATCTGAGGGCAAGGAACAAGATCCTTGAAATTAAAATGGAAAATGCTGAGTGGAGAGTCAGACGGAATAATATAGAAATCCTAGGGTTTTCTGAGGAAGAGTAGGGGCAAGACCCAAAAAACAATATTGAAGACCTGCTGCTCCACGATTTAGGCCCAGGCAACCTATCACAAGAATTCATGATGGAGAGAGTGCACAGATCCCTGGCTACGAAACCACCACCAGTTGCACCCCCAAGGCCTATTATTGTGTGATTCCAGAACGTTAAGGATAGAGAACGGATCCTTACATTTTCAAGAGAAGGAGGCAAGATCAGGAGATGATTGTATACATTGGTGATCTATCCTGACGGCCCTACACAAGTTCAGAAGAGACACAATTTGTTTGTTCTTATTAAAAATAGGCTGCATCAGCAGGGCTTGAAATACATGTTAATATACCTGAATAAATTGAAGGTGCTTCATAATGGAAAGGCCTTTTTCTTCGATACCCCACATGCAGTGCACCAGTGGATGGAAAACATGGGATGACTCATCAACCAACGCTAGAGACAGAAGATGGTGGAGGCACAGACCGGCTAACCTGGGGAAGGGGCATCAATGAGAGGCCGATTTACAATTGAGACGATATGCATATATGGGTGATGTGATGATTCTACCACCTGAACCTGACAAGGATCACTTGGGTGCTTTCTCACAAATGTTTCATGGTTACATAATCACTTGGTACACAAGTATGATTGTGGCTGATGGCACCCAAACTTTGTTTTATTCTTTTGCAAGATACCCAGAATACCCAGAAATGTGGATGCCTGCTGGAGTTTTTGTTTAGGAATTAATAGAATAGGCAGGTTTGCCCAAATGGTGTTACACTGTTTAGTTTTTTGTTATGGTTACATAGTTGTTTTTGCTTGTCTACACGAGATGAGGAATGTATACTGGAGATAGGTATGCTACGTCAGGGCAGTGAGCAGACCACTGCAGAGGATGTCACATTATTATTGACATGGGCAGGGAGAGCATATGCTTGCAGAGATGGGGTTCACGAGAAACGGGGTGGATGCGGCGCTGTTATGTAATGTGGGGACTGATTATACAGTTTATGCACACATGACAAATATCATTAAGTTGGTAACATGGAATATCTGTGGGCTAAATAGTTATCTTAAATGTAACAGAGAAGCATTACAAGATGGCCACTTGCAGGGGGGATGTGCTAATCACGGCTCGTCCCTGGCCCTCCTCCTGAAGGTGAATAAAAAGCTTTTTCGGTCCACCCCACCATGAGAATGGGCATACCAGGACTGTGGGAATCACCCCATTGAGGCAGCAATGGCAAAGGGACCCCCAAATAGTGCAACCCACCCGATGCAGCAATGAAGACTACCGGGGATAGAGAGAAGGTGCAGGGTGCAGTGGCTGTATAGAGGGTCTGATTTAGCTGTGCCCTACTGCAAAGGGGGATGAATTGATTTGTACCTCGGAGGGGCATCAAAAAAGAGAGTTGAAACAGCATTTGGAGCAACCTCGTAAGAGGGGTTGTCTCGTGCCTAGTGGAGGAGCTTCCTTGAGGGGAAAATGATTGCAGGAGAGGCCGGCAGCTGACAAACAAATAACATGGTTGGGTGGGGCCCTTCCCGTGGTTTGGTAGAAGTGGTGGGGGCCATCAACTCTGCAGGACATCTGAGACGGCAGGCCCCAGCAGGACACTAGTAACTTCAAGTGTCTGTGGCATCCACCATCCCCTAATCAAAATCCATGGTGCCCATAACAACGCAGGGGAAGCCAGCAGGTAGACAGTGTAGGACCCTGGTGTGGCCTAGGAGGGGCAAGCTCCACATGCTACCCAAAGCTATACAGAGGAAGTCAGGAGGAGGACAGTGATGGGCCTTGGTGCGACCTGGAAGCCAAGTGGCTCAGCAGTGGTATAGGCTACAGGTGAGGAGGAGTGAGGGGGCCCCCGGCTAATGCAAGAGCATAGTAGGAAGGCCCATAGCTCAGTGAGAATTCTGGAGAGCAGAGCCAGAGACATATCATGCACCCTTGGGTGGGGAATTATCTTTCAAGGGATAAGAGTCACTGCATGGCAGGAGTGGAAGATAGCCCTGTTGGGTGAAGCATGATAGGGGCCAAGAAAGTGCTGGAGTCTAGACCTCATCCATAAGAGAACTTCCTCAGCTCCACGGGAGGACACTATTTATTTGGGGGTCGCAGGTGCTACTAATGCAGCCACAATGCTGGCGGGAAGTGTCTGTGAGCAGCGACCTAATGGAGGCAGGGGTTGAACTACTCTGACTCCCAGAGGGCTGGATCCATACATCAATATACATGGATCTCCGATTGGGTGGCGGTGAGCAGGAGATCATTATGAAGATAACCCTCTAGGAGGCACCTGTCAGAAACCTGAGGAAGAGGATGGAATAAGGGCACCCTGCACACCCCACAGCAGGCTGCGGCACAGAGGACTCCAAAAACGTCCCAATCTCCACAAACAATAGCTCGAGACGAGGAGACGCCATCGCTCAAGATACTATGGCAATTAACAAGGAAGAATTGATGCAGTGCCTAGCGGACCACCATAAACTTCTCATGCAATCTCTTCAAGAATCTGTTCAAGAGCAGATCTCCTCTTTGAAAACTGATTTAAAAGGTGCAGTACAAGAAATCAAAGAAGAGCGAGTTGACACAAATGAATGGCCCTTGAACGAATTGGGAACACAAGTAAACTTTGGGTTTCCATGGATGGAGCGGTGGTAGGCGCTCCCTTGGGTAAAGTACTATGGTTCGCCAGGGAGGATCTCCCTCCTAGTATGTGGGGATCATGGATCACTGCATTAGTTGGAGGGGTGTGGGATGATGTGCTAAAACATGGTCATATCGCAATGATAATGGCCCATTCACACCACTAGTTGGAAACTCCCAGTCGCCACCAGGGATCGAGGCGAGAGTCTTTGGGAAATTGAAAAAGACAGGATGCCTAAGGCTCGAGGACTTGATGCATGGCCAGGAAGATAAGCCATGAAGTTAAAACATTTGAGCAATGTAAAAAGTCCTTTACCCTTAAGGAAGGGGATAGGCTTGGTTATTACTAGTTACAGCACCGGCCATTAGGATAGCGTCAGGCAGACAACTCACTGCTTTTGAAAAAATCCTTCATGTTTCACTCAGGGGATACACATCTTATATCAGCATTTAATACACTAATATCTAATTTAAAAAAAAGACTTATTTTGGGATTCAAAATCTAACAGAGAAGGTTCATACCCGTGCCAGAAGCAAGTGGAGATAGACATACCACAGGAGACACATCTAACAGATGACAAAAAACACACCATCATGTAGAAATGGGGTGGCACGAGATCTAGTTCTAATTATTCTGCATATGCTTGGGGGACCTCATATGGGCCACTGGCTCTGCCCATTTAAAATCTGTGAGTTTCACACAGATGAGGAGGGTAGAATGGTGGCTCTACACAGGTACATGGAATGCAGGGAAGAGTATATTGTGAACACATATGCCTCCAATCATTCTGTGTTTGGCTTCTTCCAGTCACTATGTTTCAAATTGACACATATGCAGAATATATATTGTATTTGGAGGAGAGATTTCTATTGTATGTTAGACCCCACCCAGGAAGGATAGATCAAATGATAAATATCTGCCTCTGTCTGCACCAGCCAAGACCCTCATTGTTATTCTGCAATATGTATCCTTAGTAGATGTTTGGGGGGTGAATAATATAGATACTAGGATATATTCCCAATATTCTACCCACCATAAGGTTTACAAACGTATTGATTACATGTTTTCAGGAGTGGAATATGTGTGTGGGTGTGTAGATGTGGAGTACATGGGTAGGTACATTTCTGATCACTCACCAATGATAGTGACATGGATTCTGTGAGAGTGGAGTGCCTCCTATACCAACGTGACGTTTGAGAGCAGGGTCCTTGACGGATGATACGTTCAATAGTCACTTGGAGGATAACTTTATGGGATTCATCAAGATTAATGAAGAAAGCATAATTGGGGTACTCTCTGGGAAGTGCTGAAAGAGGTGGTGAGGGGTGAAGCAACAGCCAAGGCTGGAGGGATTAGGAGGAATTCATGGACGTTGAAAACAATATTTATATATTAAAAGGCTTACCAGATATGGATGACCTGAAGGGGAACGATCTGGTCTCTATTAGGCAGCAATATATAGGAGCATGGGGAAGGCTTAGGAAATTTGACTTTGGTATATATGCTGAGAGGCTGCACAAGGAGGGAGTTAAAATTGGCAAATTATTGGCATGGCTTGCCGTAAGGAAAATCCATGCCATGTGATCACTGAGAATGCAGATGAGTGCAGAAATCAATGAGACCTTTAGTAGATATTCCAATATGTTGTACAGATGCAACAGGAAGCCTGAACCAGAGGAGGTTGGATAGACGCTATCTAGAATATTGCTACCTAAACTGTCAGCAGAACAGGAGGAAATGTTGGGAGCCCCTTTGATTGAGGTGGAAACACATCTCTGTAAACTGGGGAAAAAATGGGGTGGATGGGTTACTGGCTGAATGGTACAAAACGCAAATGATCTAGCAACTAAACTGCTGAAAGTGTTTGAGTCAGTGAAATAATTTCTGACGCTGAGGGTAAGTGATTACAGGCTTTATTTTACAGCCCTCGGAGGCTGGGACAGTCAGTAGGGAAATGGTCACGTGGCATTCCATGGTGGAACGTGGGGAAATAACATTCTCCGTTCCAAGTGGGACGGAGTAACAGTAAAACATATAACATCATAACATCTCCTTATCTATGGGAAAGAGAGGAATGGGGGAGGCAGGGAGGGGAAGGAAAGGTGCTGGGGTGTGACAGGGTGGACATTTGCTGATCAATAATAAACAAAATCATTGTTGAAGTTCCGGATGATTCTGCGATTCCTTTTCGACAGACTCCTGGCAGATGTTTCCTCATCGTCGGGACGGTGTTCGTTGTTTCTCGTATGATTGGGGTAGTACATCCCTTCAGAAATTAGTTATTTTCTTGGCCTTGTGCCATCATGTGAATCTGTAGAAGTACTGGGTCTGTATGTGTCGTTGGTTGTTCTTTTCACATCCTCTCTTGACCAGGTATCGTTGTAGTTGTTTTTGGAAGTGCTCGGTCTGCAGGTGTCATTGGTTATTTTCACGAGATCGTCGTGGGACCATCTTTTTCCATCCTCAAATCATGTGACGGATTTTCCGTGGCTATGTGTGATTTTTTGTGGAGATCTGAATTTGGATTCGCCCTTGAGTATCTTCTTGGGTTCTCTGACGCAGACCCAGTCACCTTCCTGCAGGATCATTTGTTTTGCTCTGTTCTTCTGGTCGTAGTATGTTTTGTACTTCTTTTGTTTCTCTTTTATAGTTTTGTGGATTTGTTCCATGTCCACCTTTCGTTACGTGTTTATTCTTGCCTCGCCAGTATCTAAGAAAATCCATGCTGGTCTCAGTTGGTTGGTTGCTGTTCTGCCCCGCATCAAGGTGAAGGGTTCTGAGTTGGTGGTGGAGTGTGGCGTTGTTCTATATGTGTGCAAGGGCTCCTTGAGGGTTTCTCTCCATGGAATAGCATTGGCTGTGTCTAGTTGGATGACACTTTTTATTAGTCTGTTCATTCTTTCCACCAATCCGTTGGACATTGGGTGGTAAAGTGATGTGGTGATGTGGTTGATGGATTTCTTTACAAGGAATTATTGGAATTCCGACGAAGTGAACTGGGGACCCGTTGTCTGAGACTATGTCTCTGGGGTCACCTTCCTGTTAAATATTTCCGTTAGAAAATCAATGACCTTTTTTGTTGTTGCGCTGGTTTCTACCACACCCCATTCAGTCCATTTGGAGGTGTAGTCCACGATCACGATGATGAATATTTTTACTGCTTCCATATTTTCGAAGGGGCCCATAATGTCTATTGCCAGCTTTGACCATACGTGTTTGGGGGTTTCTACAGGCTGAACTGGGGTTTTCCCTAAAATTTTCGATTTATCACTGGAAGCACAGGCACTGCAGTTTTTTACTGTCTCTTCCGCCTCTTTCCACATGTTGGGCCACCAGTAGTTGTTCCTTATCCTGTTTTTTGTCAGACTCCTACACAGGTGTCCTTCATGGGCTAGTTCAAGTAGTTTCATGGATATCTCATCTTTGAATGGAGTGAAGTTCACCAACTCTTGTCCAACACCTTCCCAGTCGTTCATCACGGCTCTTCTGATTTCTTGTTGCTCTGTGTCGGCTTTGGTGAAGCGTGTCCATTCATCGGAGGGGATGGCAGGATTTATGATGGCTATGATGTCTTCGTCTTGATTTTCATTTTCAACGTCTACTTTGTCTTGAATGGTGGGTAGTCTGGAGAGACAATCTGCTACTTGGTTTTGTGGACCAGGATTGTAGTGAACTTGAAGATTGTATTGCATCACGTCTAGGAACCAGCGCCTTATTCTGGAGATATGAGGTGTGGCATTTTGGATTGCAGGATGTTGACAAGGGGTTTGTGATCAGTCTTTAAGAGAATGGGTAGGCCCCAAATTAGATTTCTGAAATGTTGTAAGGCCCACTTGACAGCCAGGGCTTCTCTCTCGATGGTGGAATAGTTCAATTCGGCACCTCTTAGTACTCTCGATGCAAATGCGATGGTCACGATGTTGCCCTTCTGTTGTTATTCTAGTATTGCATCAAGGCCGATCTTACTGGAATCTACTGACACTATTGTCTTGGCTTTATAATCAAACGTGCTTAGGGCTGGAGCTCAGTTGATGTCAGAATTGAGGTTTTCGAATTCGTTTTTGCAATCTATGGACCATTCAAATCTGTTACTCTTCTTCATGAGATTCCTCATGTTTTCCGTCCTGTTGGCATAGTTACTCACGAATTTGGAGTAGTACTCCGTCATTCCTAAAAAACTTTTCAATTGGTCTTTGTTGGTGGGTTCAGCTAAGCTCAATATTGTGTCTAATAGTTTTTTTCTTGGGACGGATGCCTCTGGCATCGATGGAATGGCCAAGATAGGAGACTTGACTGCACTTTATGTTGCATTTCTCTAATTTGAGGGTGAGTCCACTTCTTTGGATTATCCGTAACATGCCCATTAGCTTGGCATCGTGATCTTCCTCGGTTTTGGCTGATATAAGAATATCGTCTTGGAAGCATCGTACCCCATCAAGGCCTCCAAAAAGATGTGAATTGAGTCTCTGGAATACTGCCGCAGCCGAAGCAAGCCCGAATGGCATTCTGTTGAACATGTTTGCTCCCAAAGGTGTGACGAAGGAGGTGAGGGCCTTTGAACTGTCATCTAAGGCAATCTGGTGGTATGCCGAGGAGAGGTCTAAGGTGCTAAAAAAAACTTGCCGGTTCCATGGTCGAGAGAAGTTCCGTTATGTTGGGAAGTGGGTGTCTGTCGACCCATATGTTTTTGTTTAGGTCCCTTAGGTCAACGCACATGCGTATGGTGTTGTCGGGTTTCTTTACTAGGATGATGGGGGCAAGCCATTCAGAACTCTCTATGGGTTGTATAATGTTCTCATTGCATAGACGTGTGAGTTCGTCCTTAAGTGCTGCTTTGGTCCCAAAAGGTACTCCACGCACTCGATGGACCACGGGAACAGCACCTCTTTTCAATATTATTCTGTGCTGGAAGCCCTTGAGCAATCCGATTTTATCGCAGAACACCTTGGGGAATTGTTCAGCCAAATTAGCTTTGATGTCATCATCGTTTTTGAACACACTCAGTACAGGGATATCTTCCCGGGGTGGATTCTCACTTGGAGGGCTGCCTGCTCTTCCCATCCTACTACAGAGGACCCGTTCTTGGCTCAAACAACTTGCAGTATGTTTGTCTGTCATGAAACTTGTGCTTGACCCACGTGTATCCCATGATATCAATGGGTGTTTTTCCATACCCTGTGGCTCTTACCAAAGAGCTCCGTTCGTCATGGACTTTGCCAGAAAGCACTTTTACAAAGGTTTCAAGATCCACCATGGTATAGGGGGACCTGGTGTCTACCATCACTCTCAAGGGTATGTCGTTGACATACATGTTAACCCATGGACCATTCGACTCTTGGAAGGAAGTGATCGTGAGGATCTGTACCTGTGGGTATGTCTGATTGACAGATAGCAAGCTGTCTGACATTTGATCATAGTCCACTGTTTTCACGGACCCATATCTGTTGATGGGTCGTCTGTTGCTGTTGCCAGATCTACGTGGTCTCCCTCGGGTGTTTCGGCAGAGTTTGGAAAAATGGCCTAACTGGCCACACTTATTCAACATTATTGGTGGGGCACATCTTCCCAGCATCATGGCGTTTATGCCATCCGCACTTCTGACAGCGCATGGGGTTTTGATTGTCGTAAACTGATGCTCTCCCCCTTCTGAAATTTCTTCTGGTACTTCGAGGAGCACTTTTCACAGCTGCTACTAATGCCCCGTCTTGGTCGTAGTCAGAACTGCCTTCCACAGACTTTACTTCAACACTAACACCCTCTTTCAGGACCAGTCTCTCCTTCATACAACGGTCCCCAAACTCCATGCTCCTCACTATTTCAGGGGCTTGGTCCAGCGAGGGATTTTTTGTTTGCCATAGTTTTTGCTGTATGCGGGGATCCGCCACATTAAGGACAAGCTGGTCTCTCAGGTACTCGTCACTGACACCTGTGAATTCACACGTAGACATCAGTACTCTGAGGGAAGCTAGGTATGCGTCGACAGACTCGCCCTTTGTTTGCTTCCGAGAAAAGAACTTATATCTTTCTAGCACCACGTTTGTCTTGCTGCCGAAGTGCTTAGTGAGCTTGGTCAATGCGGTGTCAAACTTTCGATTGCCATCTCCACTTGCACCGTCTGGCTCTGGGAGCGCCCTGAATAACCTCAGACCCTCAGTTCCTATGCAGTTCAGGAGGGTTGCTTCCTTAAGGTCATCGCTAAATTTACTTCCGCCAATGGCCCTGAGATATATTTGGAAGCTGTCAAACCACTGCTCCCAGGGGCAGGTTGGGGTTCCGGGGCAGGGAAGAAATTTAGTGGGGTGCGGCACGTTCTGCATGGTGACTGGTGAGGATGATGAAGGCTCTGCGGTCGAACTGTGCTGCTGGTGGAGGAAGGTTGGGGAGACAGCGATATGATGTGTGCTATGGTATAGTGATGATTAGGTTATAGCATCACTGAATGGCTGGTATCTCCTTTGTCTTCTCCATGGTTGGCTGGTGTGCTTGTGCTCTAGAGCCAAATTTCTGGGCAATGCCAACAGCGATGTGGCTCTGGCACCGTGGAAGGGTGACACCATCTTCAATCTCAATGAGTTTACTGAAAAATGCGTCTTGGCACAGTTCTGTGCTACTTTTATACTTTGTTTTTTTTTTTTTGTGCCAAGCAGAGCTTATGTAACTGAATATAAGATTTACTGCCCCCTGCAGCCTATGGGAGCGCTGTGGTGCTCAGCCTTGTTGTGGTCGCCCAGGACAGTTGATGGCATATAGGGCGTGGGAACGCTTTCACTGCTCACTGCCCCCTGCAGCCCATGGGGGCGCCGTGGTGCGCGGCCTTGCTGCGGTCGCCAAGGACAGCTGATGACGTCTACAGCGTAGGAACAGGGGCTGGCCCAGGCAAAATGGCCGCACGCAGGCCACGTAGTGAGGTCCTTTCCTCAAAACGGCCGTTGGTTGGTGCTCGAATGATGCGCTCAGAGCGCTCACAGCCCAAGGTGATTTATGGCAAAATATAGGAGGAAATCGGTACCTGCTTTTGCTGTTTCCTGCACCTGGTGCCTGCCGGGCGGCCCCTTCCCCCTCTAGATAGCAAGGCAGGGGAGGCGGCGGAGGCGGCAGCAAGGGAGAGCTGCTGGGGGACCACCGGGCCATCGCCGTCACTGGAGGATAGCCGGAACACTGGCAGGGAAGCTCCGGGGGCCGGGGTGTCCAAAGGAAAAAAGGGCCTCGTCGCCAATTGAAATAATTTCTGACGCTGAGGGTAAGTGATTACAGGCTTTATTTTACGGCCCCCGGAGGCTGGGGCAGTCAGTAGGGAAATGGTCGCGTAGCGTTCCGTGGTGGAACGTGGGGAAATAACATTCTCCGTTCCAAGTGGGACGGAGTAACAGTAAAACATATAACATCATAACAGTCAGCATACGATGAGGGGCATTTGCCCACAAGCATGTGGAAATAATTTTTTGTTTCAACCCTTAAGGCTGAGAAGCCACAACAGCTTTGTGCATTGTATTAACTGTTATTGAGGCTGAACCAAGATGTGAAGATTTTAACTGAGCTACTTGCAGGGAGACCTTGACACATAATTGGCTCTATTGCACACTGAGACCAAACAGGCTTTGTGATGTGCAGAAATACCTCCCTATATCCGAGACAGCTCTATTATGTCATAAATATAAATCAGTCACATGATGAATCTTATGAGGTGGCTTCACTAGATGCTGTGAAAGCCTTTGATTCAGTGTTTTGGTACTGTAAGTGTGCTACTCCACATGAATTTGGGGTTGGAGATAGTTTTCTAAAACAGGTGCAATTGATATACACAGGTGCTACAGCTAGGGTTAAAACAGGTCAATATATATTGGAACTTTGAGGGTTAGAGAAATGGACAAGATAGGAATGCCCACTGTAACCAAGATTATTTATTCTAGCACTAGAAACACTTTTGATGTACTTGAGAAAAGTGTTTGATGAGGGAGGAATACTGGTGGATTGGATGAGACATCTGATCTCTTTATACCCATATGATATGTTGATATATGTGCAGGAGCCGGAGCACAGCTTGCCGCTCCTCGTGGAGGTGCTGGATAACTTTGTTAAACTATCTGGCATTGTAGTAAATTGTGACAAATTGTGCATCTACCCGTTGGTGTGACTGGCCATGACACCCAATGTGGAATTGCCTCTGCTGGGCATTAGATGGGCAACTGTCTCTTTCAAATATTTCAGAATAAACATTTGGCACAATATTGGGGATTCACCCATACATAATATGGCTCATGCAATAGAAGGGGTGGTGCGGTCCATGGGATTCTGGAAGAAACTCCCACTATCTGTGATGGGTTGCGTGGCATTGACAAAGATGGTTATCTTGCCCCGCCATCTGTATTAGTGATTGTTGATAAACCGTTTTCTATTCCTAGGTCTTTTTCAAATCATTAGATTCTGTGATTAAAGTACTTCACTAGGGTTCTGGAGGATGGTGGTGTGCAGCTCCCCTGATTTGAATTGTATTACTTTTACTGCTTGTCAGACGAGGCTACGCTAGGCACAGATTTGATGCAGGTGGCTATTAGGCTGGTTATGCTGAACGAGGTTTATGGGTATCGGAGAGATGCTTGCTGTGCAGACAATCTCACCTGTTGCTGGGCAGAACTATTTGGGTGAGTATGTTGAAAAAGCTTAACATCTGGGACCCACATTCCCCACATATCGCACTGGCGGTTCATACCTGTAGGGATGGAGGAGATCTTAAGAGTGTGAGGACGTGGGAAAATTGGGGACTAGCAAAATGGGGGGATGTCTTTCGGGCGGAATACCTATCGGGTACCCGGAGCTAGGGAGGGAATATGGCTTGCACCAGGGTCCATTCCTGTTATATATTATACTAGCTGTTGCCCGTGGCTTCCCTGGCGTGGATTTGGGGATTTGGTTTGTTTACAAAAGACACATGAGTTTTTCTGTTGAAACTGTATGAAATATAATTTACAGGTTGATGTCTTAACATAATAAGCAATGTTTATTGCAGACGTTAGCCGGGATGTATTGGCTACCAAAGAAAGATAGTTGTTCTATTGATGTGCGTCCAGAAATGTTTCTGTGCTATAATTACAAACAGACAATAGTACAGACAAAAACATAAAAATTACGTATTTGGCACCTTCAACCTACAACAAAAAAAACCTATGTGTATACTTCTTTGTAAACTACATTAGTGGTTCTCCCTTCAGGTGCTAGGGTTACCAGAGAGTCAGGACAGCTCACTCTGGAACAGGCCAAGTAAATCTGCCATGCGAGAAGCAGTCTTCCCTCAGGTCAATCCCTGCTACCTTTAAGATCTGCGCCTGAGATGTATTGATAGTCATGGCGAAACAAAGCTTTAAGGGGAACTGAAGTCTTTTGAATGTAAATGGATATTCTAAGGGTTTAAGAGGTATTTGTGGTATCAATTTCCCAAAATCCTTCCTAAGTGGGTGCCTATGTCATGAAAACAATGAACCTTTCAGATTTCATGTTCCTAGGTTAAACTGTTTAAACAGGCTGTTGATGAGTCAGTCAAAAATCCCCCCCATTTCCCATTTTAGCGATGGAATATCCCAATATCCTTCTTTAGTGTGTGCCTATGTAACAGCAACAATGTACCTTCCACATTTCACATTCCTAGGTTAAATGGTTTGAGCTGGGCGTGTTCAGTCATTCAGTCAGGACTTTTTATAAATATATGGAATAGTGTAGCTCATGAGGAAGAGGTGGTCGGAACTACCCGAGGAAGTGAATTGTGATGGAACGCTTGGATTAGTTCATGTATTGGAGGATGGCTGGTGAGGGGTGTCGAGGATATATGCAAGGTTACTGTCCGGTAAGAGTGTTGAAACACTGAGGGTGAAAGAGGCATGGGAGTTGGTATTTGGCTCAGGTGTAGTAGATCCTGTCAGGGCTTTGCTATATGTCAGATGGTGCTCAAGGAATATTACAAAATTGTGCAGACAAAAGATTTTGTTGAGAGCACAGCTGCACACCATGAGAAATGAACAAAGAGGATCAATATCAAGTTCAGCAAATTGCCATAAAATCAACTCCTTTACATCTATTCCCGAAAATGAGGGCCTATCTGCCAGGGAATTGTTTTTACTTCAACAGAATGATATTGGTGCAGACAACAATTAGTAATAATGTTTTTGTATCATTGTGATTTCTACAGTGTCAACTACTGTATGTACTTTATGTTGTAACATAAACGACTATAGATATATTCTGCTTTTGTAAGAGCATGTTTTCAGACATGCCATGCATTGCATATGCATTGAGGGTTACTTTACTGAGAGTAAATGTTTAGCATTAAATTATGTGTACATTCTATTAGCAGGACTTGATAGTATCATTACCTTTGGTAGTTTGCTGAGATAATTAACCTCTTGGTTCGTGTCTAATAGTTTGCAGTTGGACACTAGTCAAAATCCTTTGTCTGGACAATTTGGTGGTTTCTTTTTGGGCCTGGGGGCAGACCCTTCCCAATATTGCACCTATGTTATAAAGTTGCTTAAGAATTTTGACAAATTTTATTCATGCATTTAGACCTGTTGTCCACACCTGTGTGCAGTCTCCGCTCCACTGTTTAGTTTATCAAGGAAGGCTAGACATAGATTAATACTGTTACAAGATCTCAATAGAACATATATGACACCAGAAGGAGTTGCCAGATTTAATAGACAGGTGTCTTCGTCCTACCCCTGATGTGGCACGCAGCCGGCACATTTTATACATATGTTCTGGCTGTGCTCAGTGACGAAAGATTTCTGGATACTTGTTCAGCTGAAACTAGAAGGGGTGGGTATTACTGCATTCCAATGGAATTCTGAAACGTGTTTATTAGGCATTTGTCACCACCTGAAAAAGGTCAAACAACGTCACAAAGTTGCTTGTTTTAGCCTGCATAAATTCAGGATAACCATGTCATGGAAAAGGGTGGAGGGTCCGATATTTGTGGCATGGTGGGAAGACACAAAGAGGTGGATTACTGCTGAAACTACGGTGTGGTACAGGGCTATAAAAAGGGGATCACATGAGACCAATCAAAATATGGAGGTTTGTAATGCTCTGGTGTGGGCCCTGTTTTGACCATCAGACGACCCCCACCTCCCCCGAATGATAGGTTACTGGATAGTCAGGTCCATTGTGACCCTTTCAATTGCTGGGCTGTCCGGGAGTGTGCTGATATATTGGATTTGAGGTGCTGGAACTGATGTTAAGGCACAAGGATGATGTGTGAATGACATATCCACAGACGGTGGTCATGGCACTGATTACTTTATCCTTGGAAGGAATATGACAAGCTGTTGTTATGTTTGTTTTGCTGTGATTATGTTCTTGCTCTCTGGATATAGGTTGAAATGTGATTAATGTTGACTGTCAATGTGTGAACAAATTGAATTTACAATAAAAAAGGTCTACAAAACATATGGATGGGTACTGAGGTAGAGATAGTTATTGAAGGTGGGTGGAACAGAGGAAGGGATGATCCAATGGAATGTTGTGTATGAGGTGAAAGAGGAGAGCAAATTGAAGATAGTAGAATTAAAAAAAAGAATCAGGACACATTTGGTGTAGCCAAATGATTATGTCAAGAGAAGAGTGGAACACAAGTTGTTTTTATCTATTATCTTTGAGTTTCTGTTCTAGCTGCATGCCTAATTTTAAGTTATCTGACGCGTTATGTATCTTATGTTTTCACGGTTTGGACGGAGGGGTGAGTGTTGTTTTTTGGATTTTGTAAGGTTGCATGTGGAATCATATGTAATCTAGTACATAAATGATGAGCGTTGTTAGTGGAGGAGGAAAAAGTTGATGGCAATGACTGCATTCTCTTACCACATAAACTGAAATAAAGCATAATAACTTACCTGCCACATCCCTATTCTTGATTCGGAGGGCTAGTGCACCCACCAAAAGTTACTTCCAAACATATTTGTTGATTTCACTTTATTTAAATATTACTCTCTTGGTCAACACACAGCAGGTAAGATTCCTCACCCATCACAATGTACCACCAAAAGAGCATCACCAAAAATTCCATTTTGTTCCTTCCACGCCACTGAGTAGCACTTCATTTATGACTGGAGGAGTGTCTAGGCCTTGAAAATCAGATCCCTGCCTCTGTTCAGGGCTCCTCAAGAATATGATAGCAACCAATGCGGCTTACAGTCAGTCGTGATGCACTGTGTGCCTGCCCCGGGCCTTCTGAGGGTGGCATTTCTTCAACAACCAGGTTACCTCAGCGCTGCGCTCGAACAACTTATGCCACGTGTGGTATTCCACACAGAACATCAAAATACAGCCTGAGTTTCTTTCATAGAGGCAATAGCAGGAGATGAATACTCCCTCATAAGGTTTTGGTAAACACATTGACAGGTTTACACAACATAAAATGACTTAGGCCCATATTCATGGAATTTCCTGCATGGAAAATTGAGACTTTATGTGCCATTCTGTGTGCAAATCCCTGTTTGTCGATTCATGGAATTGACTGCCCAGGACTTTTCCGGGACTTGCGTGGAGTTCACGCCAGGCCAGCCCGTCTCTGCAAATGGTCGAGCGCCTTGCACGAGACTTCAAGCAGAGCGTGGGCTGGGCCTGCGCAGTGACCCAAATAAGGGGCAGAACATGCAGAATGAGAAAGAACACGTGAAAAAGTGGGCGTGTTGAGGGGTGTTCCACGGCCAACCTCTTTGCACGTCCATTTCAATGCAAATACAACTGTATTCATGTATTTCAACACAGAAACTCATATCACGAAAAAAGATATGTAAACCCTCTGATCCATCCGCCACATGATAGCAGGCGTAAACTTCAACGTGCATAGGAACGACTGCAAATAAAACATGCAATGGACACCAAAGCAACATCTACAGACATGATGAACCCAGCAATAGTAAGAGCTATCGTGCATGGACACGACAAGAGGAGGAGGATAACCAAGGACCAGATCTTCAAACCGCATGCCGCGCTGTTTGTGATGCCGGATGACCAGGTATATGCCAGGCATGTGTCTCTCCCATATAATCCTCAAACTCATCACAGAGTGAGAAGATGTCTTAGCATCACCCACCATCTGCTCCCAGGTCTTTAACCCCCTAGAAAAAGTGATTGTGGGATATTGCATGCCACACAATCACGCTGTCTTCTCCAGGTATTGTCATGCATGAGAGCATGTGCATGTGTGCACAGGCACATATATATTCCCCAAATACTGGCAGAAAGGCAGACAGTTATCCAGGAATGTTATGTAGTAGCACACTTCCTGCATGTACTAGGTGGAATTGACGGCACACATGTTGCTCTAGGGCCACCCCAAGTAACGCAGCACATCTACCGGAATCGCAAGCACTGGCACTCCATTAATGTGCAGGTAGTGTGTGATGCCAATGGAATCCTCATGGGAGTGTATGCCAATTCACGGGCAGCACACAGGATAGCTACATCTTCCGGCAGTCACCACTGCACCGGGCCCTGACATCTGGAAAACATGTCAATGCATGGCTCATTGGTGAGTATGAATGGTCATGCACATGCATGCATGTGACACACTGAACAATAGATCCTGACAATAAATGACAACTATGTACACATTTCAGGGGACAGTGCCTACCCGCTCTCAACTTTCATGATGACACCAATCCAGAATCCCACAACACTAGCTGAGGTGAGATACCAAACAGCACATGTAGTCAATAGGGCCATAGTGGAGCACACATTCAGAGTACTGAAGTCACGGTTCCACTCCATTGACCACTCTGGTGGTGTGTTGCTATATGGACCGCTGGCAGTATGTAAAATCATAGTAGCTGCATGTGTACTTCACAATGTTGCCACACAGCTTGGTGTACCAGTGAACATGCAGGTGGGACACCACTTGTACCCACAGGCACCACCCTTGCCGATGGTTGGCCAAAGGGCATGTGGATAGATTGCATGCACCCAGCTGGTGCAATCATACTTCACATAAAAACTAACCTCTGTGGAGCACACACACTGAAGCCACATGTCAGGTGCCAGTCAATGGTGAATCAGGGTCTATCCTCTGTGCCCACTACAGCACTCTTAGAATGTGCCTCTGGGAGGGCAACATTGTGTTTGTGCATTAGTCATAAAACAACATGCACAAACTGAGCCCCAGATACGATTTGTAATTGGGAGTATACCACCCCACTTTGCCAAGTTGGGAGTAAAATTAATTTGGAATCAGAACAAATTTTAAATTGTGAAAAATACATAAAAAAGTAAACATATGTTGGAACAGAAAAATGAATCAACTTGGCAACATTCAATTCTTAGCATCTATTCCAGGCCTGTGCAACATGCAGCCCGTGGGCCACAGTGCCGCCCTCCAAGCCATTTTCTTTAGCCCTTGTGGCCTAAAACAAAATGTAAACACAACCCTGCAGTTTCACGGTTTCATCCCTCCCTCCTATTGCATTTGAATCATTGTTAATGTTCATTTAACATCAGAGTTTCTCATGCATTAAACTAGCTTCTTTTTAGTGGCAACACTTGAAAAACTGTAAACAATACTTAGTGTCATTTAATCAAATAAAATAAAAACAAGGGTTTAATATAAAAAAATACTTTGCAAACCACGAATGAATGATTGGAAAAAAGGAGCAGGAATTTACCTTTGTGGCTATGTAAGTGTGCGAGACAAGTAAACAGGCATTTGATTTCAATGGGAGGAAGCATAACTCAGGGACAACGCTTTTGTCTTGGAAGCAAGTTGATGCAGCGTAACCCAGGTTCGTATCCCCATCCCACGCTTAGAAACTGCTCACTGTTATTAAGCGCATTATAAATGAACAATTAAATAAAATAAGAAATGGGGAAAAACATCATAAAAAATGACTGTTACTTTTTTACTTCTCGTTTACTGTTACAGTGGCATTTATGCGCAGTTGTGAACTAATTGTGCCTCATCTGCATGCTCAAAGTTACTAGCACTTAAAATACCCCAAAATAAAGCTACTAACAAGTGTAACATTAACCAGATTCTGAGCTGACTCAAGGCAAACACTCACACACGTAAAACAAACACACGCTTCATAGGCATGTTGAAAGGCCATTGTTGAGTATAATGGGGGTAAAATGGGGAATCTTTTGATCCTCATCAAGTTTTTTGTCTGCTAGTGTCCCAACGGCGTCCAATCAAAGAGCACTTAACGGGTGCGCCATCTCGGACAAGCACCACAGGTTCCAATCAGCAACCTTCAAAGCGCACAAACAACTGTCAGAGGTCTCCACTTAGAGGGCATATAGTGCTTGAAAGATTGTGTCTAATGTGTGGCAAATTACACTTTGTGAACAATTTGACATTCAGAGAACAATATTTTTTTTCAAACCGTTAAAAAAATTTGAAATCTGCATTTGCATTGAAGCAGCCGAAAGAATAGTGATGTAGCGACTCTTTTTCATGCTTCAGTGTATTTATTGCCTGTTAGCTAAATAATTGATTATCATTACTGCGGTAAGGGTCTGTGGTAAATGTCACCAAGTCTGACTCTAACTGTCACAGCCAATCATAATCATCACGGCGATTCGTCCGGGGCATCTCCTCCACTGTACTCCAGCACATTGCACTGGATAATTTCCTCTGGCACAGAGTCGTCACTCACTCTGTAAGTTCAAGTTGATAACCTGTCCTGTACCCAGGCAACGCTCAACTCCACATTTTAAAACCTATGCTAGGGCTTAGGCCCAAAACGGCTTTCTATTGGCTGCTGACATGTTGACATGCTGGGTAAGGAAGGAATACAGGGCGGGAACACCTCTGACCACGTTGTGTTCCCAGGGTCGGACTGGGGCATACAATTGTCTCAGGCACCAATGAAAAAGTGGGCCACAGTTGCAAATGACAATTCATTCCTTTCGTGACAGACTGTTTGAGTAGTTTCCAAAGGGGAGTTTTTTTTAATAACATGTGATGCAAATTGTGCATTTTAAAGAACATTTATTCAGTAACACTGGTCAAAACTACTAGCTGCATGGTGAAGTAACACATCAAACTGGCTCATATGAGCCAAAAAAGTGTCCCAGCTTGAACCAAAAAACTCGTCCACACTAGTGTTTTGTATTTTTGGTTCGGGCATTGCCCAATTGCCCTAAAGGCCAGCCCAAGCCAGCCAGTATGTGCCTGGCGTTTAGAATGCAGCACGCAGGGTCTGGTGGAAAAGAAAGCAGACAGCAGTATTTGTTCCTGCGCATAACAGTGCATTTCAAACGACAAGCAGGTAGGTGCTGGGGCAGTTTTGAAGCAGTGGATGTTAGGTGAAGAATATTGACTTGTGTGCGTTTGAACTGTAAAGGATGTTATACAATAGAGTCTATTGTATAACATCCTTCACAGTTGAATAAATCGCACAATGATGTTACCATATATTTCACTGAAAGACGACCCACATCCCTTGTCCACAATTTCCACCAATGATGCCCCCTACACACACACGCAAACACACAGACATGCACCCCTCAGGCTCTCATTTCCA
Source organism: Ambystoma mexicanum (assembly GCF_040938575.1). Taxonomy (NCBI): domain Eukaryota; kingdom Metazoa; phylum Chordata; class Amphibia; order Caudata; family Ambystomatidae; genus Ambystoma; species Ambystoma mexicanum. The sequence goes on from NC_090941.1 coordinate 215,456,423, forward strand.
CCACAAGATTCTGGTGATAAGTTTTCTACTGCATTTTGGATAGCTTTTTTTTGTCATATTTAGAAAATGAAATAGGAGCAAAACAGCCACAGCTGCATTTGGGATTTGAGCTGCATTTTGAAGGCAGCAAAAGTGGTATTCCGGTCTCGTGACTCTACAGTGCAGTTCTGTGTATTTCCTGTGCCTTGTCTAGAGATTTTCATATTGACTTGACAGCAGTGTGGTGCATGGACTTCTTTCTCGCAGGCGAACTCTGGAGAAAATGCTAAGTTCTCCCCTGCAAACATTAACTTTACATTCTAAAGTTGTGTGCATTAAAAAAAAAGTGCGAGCAGCAGTCACGTTTCACCAATACTTTGAGGGAATGTGAGTCATACGATTACGTACATTTTGGAAATGTGTACCAGCTGCTGGGGACATGTGGCTCTTTACCAAAAGTAAGTAACAAAGGTTAATACTATCATCTGCCATTTAATGGCAGATGATAGTATTAACCTTAGTCACTTACTTTTGGTGATAAGCGACCAGAGGGCTTTGGAGGTGCATTAATGAGGGGCAAGTCAGTCCCTCAAATGGTGTTCGAAGCAAGAATTTAGGAACTCTTCGATGTATTGTGCGCTGCCATGTTCTCAGTATAGTAAAAACGTGGTGGAAGGCATAGCAGTCTGGGCAACATGAGTTATTTGACAATGCATAAACGCCCACGTCACCCGGCTCAATTTCTCATCCCTGCGTCCAAACTTTCCCTGTGCAAGTTAGCAGGACTGGAGTAAAATAGCCCAGAACTGCAATGTAAACCAACAGTATTAACTTTCACCATCCAGTGCACTTTCTGTTTAGCACTGACTCAGTTTCTACTACTGGGAGTAGGTTGTAGAGTTACTTAGCGGAAGGGCTCACTGGAAATAATTTGATGTTGTGCTGGGGGCATATACCTTCCACGCCCACTTTCCTGACCTCCCTCCTGCTGCTTTAAAATAATGGGTTAAAATTCAGCATTTTACAGCACTTTCTGTGAAAATTGGGTAAAAAAGCCACAGTTTGCAATCAATTTGTATGGTTACACATGAAAAACCCTGATAGATGCAGGTTACCAACAGGACCACATTGCAGCACATTTTCATTATGCCTTTGCACACCAGCATGAACATGTGTTACGTCAGTGGCATTGCTGGCTTACACTTCGGACACATTGATCTTTAAAATGTGTTGTGTTTAAAATGTTCTAGTGAGCTGTTGGTGAAATGTTACCCTTTAGGACGAATTGTACACTATATGACTTTTTGGTCAGTTTTTCTGCTTTAAAATACACCATTTGAACCCCATATTCGAAAATGTTCTTAGGGGTGGTAACGCCACAACAAACCATCCCTAGATCCTTATAGTGCCCTCGCTACGCTTGGTTGCTCCCACTATTTCAGAATATTAACACCTACACTGAAATAAGTCACAAGCCTCTGAACTTTGATCAATTATGATGGAGGGGCCCACTTAGATACTCACTGCCCCTACATCTATCCTTTGTTTTGTCAAGCCATAACAAAGAATATGTGTATTTCACTCTCACTGTGTCATGTACAGCCATTGTGACTGGCTTTAAATGAATGGTAAAATGTACTGATATGCACCAATCAATATACGTCAATTTGTGTTTTGTTATAATTATGTGACTCAGTTCTGTATTTAGGATGTTGTGTACATTGTTTGTCTTTGCGATTTAATAGGTGGTTTCATTTGAAGTATGTATTATTTAAATTGATTTTTTACTTTATTGTATAGAATATTTACCTTTTGATTGGATCTTCATCTCCTTGTTATTTGTTTTGAATTAGATGTGTAGTCTTCCCTGTGCTGTAGAATAATATGTGGGTACATATGTGCAATACATTTCTATGATGATTTTCTTTTTGTTTAACAACATGTATCACATTCCTACTTAGAAGGAAAATCATTCACCCTGTAGTGGGACATACCTGATTAGAATACTGGCAGTAATTGATGCATGGCATTTGCTGAGAAGTGTCCCCTCTTCCCCTTACTCCCAGTAATGTCCATGCCATCTGTGGACACATTGGCATACAATAGTTTGCGTTAATGCACAATGATGGGCCATGCAACAGTCATTTTGCCACACATACCAGGGAAAAGTACTGCACATGTGACATTGCAATGCTGAATAACATCACATGGAAACAGTCAGCCAACCTTATCCAGAGCCACCACCACGGTCAACACATGACACACAAATCAGGATTGTGACAGAGCACTGGAGACATTGAGGTCCTGGGGGAAGGCGAGGAAAAGGCAAATGCCTCTGAGTAGGTTCAGCTGAAAGTGGGCCGTGAAGTGAAGAGAGAAGGAGAGAGGATTCAAAGATGACAGAAAGGTACATTGACTGACAAAAAGGTGAGGGGGATGGGCCCATGGAGTGTGGCCAGAGTGTTGGGGGCTAAGAGGGAGCAGGTGTCCTAATGAGTAGGCTCCTGTGCCACTGGCATTGAGGCAGAGATTGGTAGAAGTACACAATGTCTGTATAGCAGACAGCTATTAATGTATGAGAGAGGATGTGGGGGAGGCAGGTAGTGAGGCTTGTTTGAGGGCTGCGTGTCATTTGCATTACAGTGGCATGGCCCTTCTCTGCTGCTCAAGGTCCAACCATGCTAGTGGGGAGGCTGTCTGTGTCCAAATGTGGAGCGCATAGAACATATCCTGAGACACAGTATTTGGACATGGTGATGAAGGTCATACAGGATCCATGAGTGGCATGTATGTGCAACAATCAATCCCTACAGCAATGCCTCCGGCATGGGTGTTCTCGTTTGAAATGCAGTCCTGTTATATGCACATCATTCCACAATGCTGGATCAAACATTCATGGCCATGAGCACTGCCTCAGATACCTATCACATTACACATGCTGTACTGAAGCCATCATGCCACATCTGGCTGTGCAATATAGCTGGCATGCCTGACCTTTTCACAGAGATGACATGGGTGTGGAGAAGTGTGCATGAATCCAGTTGACAGCCAAGCCAATGTCTTTGCACCTGCACAGCACAATGATGGAAGTGACAAGATATCTGCCTGTCAAGTTTCAACTGACCGATATATACAAGCCTTTGATGACAGACAGGTGCCTTAACATTTAAGTCGCCTGACATCTTTGAACAACTACCATGCACATGCATAGAATGTAATGGAGCCAGGCACACTCATTGTCCTTCATGATGTACATGACCTACCACATGTGCTGTCTACCGCCATGTGATTTCCATGTTGGAAGGATGCCAACCTCTGCATGAAAACCCAACATCAGCTACTGTTCGCCATATAGTGAATGGCATAACGCCTTACTACACTCAGTTGCATAAGCAACAACATCATGCCTGCAACTCAGGGCTGTGGTCTGTGGGCACTTATGAACCTTCACTCTGGGCACACCACAAGGCGTAGTGACAGACAGCTCAGATATACTTCATAAAAAGGCATCCCATAGAAGCAGGTGACACCTAGAACATGTGACACAGCATAACATGATGTGATAGTTCAACATTGATTGCATGCACCTGTCTAGCAGTGCAGAGTGACACGCCACAAGAATGTAGCACACAACAGTACATGTCAGTGTCTGATGGTGCCTATGTACCAGGAGAGTACCCTGTTGGTGAGGTGTACTGTCACACAGCCATGTGCCACACATGTCGACCACACATGGTACTCCCAGTGTGATGGCCATGTGACATGAGTCTGTATGTCAGAAAACAGGCATCACCCGGGGATGTCATACAACTGCAGCCAGATATGCCACTACATAAAATAGGTGGGTCATGCATGAATGGCAAAACATATGATGCACAATGACAGCCACTCACCAGATTTGCCCTCATAATTATCCAGGTCCCCCACACCTTGCAACTGCTCAAGGAGGGTGAATTGGTTGTGGCCCCTTCATGAAGTGTCAGTTGCTCTTTTTATCTGGTGCCCCCTTCCAGTTGCCAGTGCAGAGGCCAGGTTAACACAGAGCTTGTACTTGGTGCGATAGGTGAGATCATTCCAGCGCTTCTGAATCTGTTCAGCAGTGCGCATCTCCATCCCTAAATTGTTGATCTGGTCCGTGACATGCTGCCGATGCACCATGCGTTGTGTGGGTGTATGGGTGCTCCCCATATACAGACACATGTCACGATGGTGATCGGTCACATAGTCAATGAGGATCTGGAGCTCTTCATCAGTGAAGTTCATTTTCCTTCTGAGGGCCAGTGTCGTGTGCCATGTCTTGGGGTTGAGCCTCTTCCTGCTGTGCAGGGCATCCCTTCATGCTCCAAGTGGCACAAGTTATTGGTTCTGCCCCTATCTCCTCAGACCACTTTGGCATTCAGGTGCCAGGCCGCATCCTCCTGTTGCTGGGGCAGAAGTATCCATACCACATTCCCGACGCCCTGGGTCTGGGGCAAATGTCTCCACACCATGTCCCCGACCTCCTGGGCCTGGAGCAGATGTGTCCTTACCACATCCCAGACCCTGTCTGCCCCCTTTGCCTCTTGGGGCATTTCCACTCATGTCACAGGTGTAAGGGATGAATGAAGGCATGGCACTGGGTTATTGTGCTGGGCAATGTGAGGAAGGGATCAGTCAACATGATGTGTGACATAGATGTGTGTTCCGCAAAGGCTCAATGCTACCCCAACATGAAAACAATACGGTACGTGATACGAAGTGGCACCCAGAGACTCAAAAATAGCATACACGATACACGGAAGCCTTCCAAAAAAAGAAAAAAGTGGTATGCGATACGCAGTGGCACCCCCAAACACAAAAATTGCATATGCGATACACGGAAAGCTTCAGAAAAAGAAAAAAGCTGTACGTGATTCGCAGTTTCATACCCAAACACAAAAATTGTGTACACGCCACACTGCAGGCCTCAAAATGGGAATAAATGTGTGTATGTGCATAGGCAAACCCCCCTCCCAAAAGAAAAATACAGAACGCAATACCTGAAGGGAACGGATTGCGCGACACCACCAAATATGAGTAAACAACATTCATCCGTCTTCGTTCCTTTGCACACACAACCAGTCTTGCAAATCCACATCCTTCTGTATCCCTGTCAATGCTGCGGGTCACGTCACTGCACTGCATGCAGCACGTGGCACGTAACTTATGTGCTTAAGGGCCTTTACTCTGTTTTCAGCTGCCTTTAGAGCTACATACGGAAGACCCACTTTCCTGCCTCCATGCCACTTTGCCTGCCTTCTCCTGCTCTCTGCTGCCTCCCATGTTCCCATCTGTCGTTGCCTGTCCAGAGTGAGTGCCTGCTTCCCACCTGCACTGAGTTAGGAGTGCCTGCTGTTCAGCAATTGCCCATGCTCCTGTCTCTGAGCCTGTGACCACATCAGCTGCTGTGTCGGAGACCCACCTTGCCATTACACCACCACTGGTCCACAGCCCATCTCCAGGACCACCCTGCCCCCCTCCCGCGCCTGCCTCAGGGGTTTCCATGTCTGCATCATCTTTCTCTGACCAGAGGAGCAATCCCACGGCAGCGAGGCATAGGGCTTTCATCTTCATCTCCAAGGAAGCTGGCATTCTTGTTGTTAGGACAGTTTTTCTGAAGTACAACTAAGGGCTTATTAAAACCATTCAACTGAGGCAGTATAAGACTCCACTCTTAGTATAAGGCTGTGCCACCTGAGTACGTGGTAGCGCAGACAGAGCAGCCAGGCTTATCTTAGTTGGGAGAGAGGGCTGTAGAATCAGTACAAGTGAAATTGCCATACAAATGGTCCAAAAAACACTGAAATACTATGTATGTAAAAATAACAGATTTATTTAAATACAGGTAGACACAGACAATCTAGGGGTAAATAAGCACTAACACATTACATTAAATAACAAATATAAAAACACAACACTATACTTGAAGGCACACATACCCAAGTATAGTCCTTATTTGAAATACCTAACAGTAGTTCTAGGAAAGACAAATCTTTTTCATAGACATTCAGTATAGGTCACACCTATTCTTGGGGAGTAAAAACAAATGGTCATTAATGCAAGGGCAGTAGACCATTCCAGTTGTACAGTGACTCTCAGTTCAAATTACATAATCAGTCAACTGGACAATATATGTTTAATGAATAGTGTAACACTTATTATAGGTGCAGTAAAAACCTATAACTATTTTTGTGATAACACACAGTTATACTAGGCGAGTAAAACCTAAGGATGTAATATTCAATTACAGGTGCTTTAGAGATCAGTGAACACAGATAGAGATAAGCAGTAAATCTTGTAACCTATTTTTGGATGGCACACAGCTTATACAAAGCAAGTAAACCCCATATACTTTTGATATCTCGCAAGCAGTCCAGGTTAGATTGTTCACAGCTATAAGGATAACTGAAGTATGTCTTATCAGGGACAGTTAGAACCACAGATCTAGGTTAGATAGCGCAGAGAAAGAAAAAGCCCATTGTTACACTTGACTGAATGACTCACAGTTATTCTAGGTAGGCAACAACCTAATACAGACATATTCTGGACAGGCTAGCAGCAAGTCAGGGGAAGCAAGACCCAGTTGGGGAACATTCATACAATTATCCTCAAAGGACTAATCTGGTGATACCAACAGTTGGAGGACACTCATACAATTCCCCTGCAGGAATAATCTGGTGAAACCAACAGTTTACTTTTGGGAACAGGCAGAACCTAATCACATCAGAGTAATATACATTCACATCTACTTTCTATTATACTGGCAAAACAGGTGCTAAAGAAGAAAATATGTTAATCATATTTTTATTAATAGTGCATCACACATCCAAGATAAGTAAGAACTTTTGTAACTGTTCACTCTTAGAATTACTGTTACCAACCACCTCTTTACAAGTAAGTAACTTTTAAACACTTACTTTCTTTTCTAGGCAAAAGTCCCAATCCCTTGAAAATATTTGCCTTATTCTTGGAGAATGAGTGACAGAAGTGGGGTCACTAGGACTTGTGACCAACAGGCAGTGTCAGGATAGGTTCTTTAGTATCAAAAGTCAAGGATCCTTATGAAAACTGGGCAAACAGGTGAGTACTTTACTTCTAGGGGCAGAAGGGGGTCCAGGGGCTTCACAGAAGACACCTTAGCAAGATTCTTGCAGTGGGACTGGGTGCACTGGATGAGAGGCCTTCCCATCACAGGAAACACCCCACAGCTACACAGAAATCATAAAAGGCCCACGGTTAGTACATACCAAAGTCAACACAGTACCTCAGCATTGAAGAAGATTTTGCAGCAGGAGGACTTCAGGGTCTGCAGCCAAATATCCAGTCAGTGGATTCCTTGTCGTGGTGACTGAAAATAAGACCTTGGAAGGAACTATGCAGCAGGGATCGATGAAGAAGTCTCTAGGCAAGGTTTCCCTGGTGGCTGAATGCGGTTCTGCAGATTTTGCGCCTTTTAACGGAGCACAGAAGAAGACAGAAAAGCACGGTTTAATTCTCATCGTTACAAAGGTCCAGCACTCTGTTGAGGGTAATTTTCAGACTCGATTCGTGTCTCTGGAGATGCACCAGGATGCCCATTAAGCTTTAACGAGATTCGGAATTCGGAAGACTGTGCACCGCACAATGACTTAAGGTCCCAGGGTGTTGGTGTTTGCAGCAATGCAAGGTCGAGTATGATGGCTCAAAATGCACTCTTCTTGACTCTAGTGTGTCTCACAGCAGGCTCTCCGGTCGCTGAAAATCATTTCAGCCGCTTTTCCTTCATCATCCTCTTCGGTTTCGGGTTCAGTGGTCGACTTTTCTTCAGCTTCCAGATTGGAAGTATTTATCAGGAACTACAGCACAACCTCTGCATTCTCTCGCAGCATGTTACAAGACAGGGCGGTCTGGTTGTCTAATCAGGACAGCCAGCCCACCACTGGGATGTATACCCATTCAAGCAAGGCGTAAGACAAAGGACTGTGGCGTTTTGGACTCCTCCCTCGTTTCCTGCCTTCACAGACAGACTGGAACCTGGGCGGGGAGTCCAGGGTACTTCCGCCGAAGATAAAAATAACCCAAAGGAATTTCCCACACTCGATGTCAGGGGAAAAAACATGAAACAAGAAGAAATACAGAAATGGCGAAAAAAGAAGACAGGGGCCATTTTGGTAAAATGAGCACCCTTAGGTGCCTTTACTTCAGCTGTGAACACAGCCTCCGGTAAAGGTGCACCAAATTAGTACAAGGTATCACTGCCACCAGCCATTGAAGGTAAGCTTGTCCCTGTGACAGAATTGTTACAGTTTTAGTGTGAAAGGGGATACATTGTATCTCTGCAGCACTCCACATAAGGTGGGGTGTGCTCGCTTCACAGAATAACATGTAAAAGGGATCCAAAGATCCTTTCTAGCAATGGGAACTGTAGTTCTGTCAAGGTTAGCAAAAGAAAGTTAAACGGGGAGCCCCTAGTGCAAACCAGCAACAACAGGCCCCTATTGCCAATAAGTTCTTAAAGAGGATAACTTTAAAAAGACACTATGGGGAGACAAAAAAATGACACCCATAAAAAGAGATAAAGATTCTGTGAGTTTGGGAAAAGGTTCCAACTCACTGAGGTGTTAAGTAAAAATAACCCATTTGTGAAGTAAAACGTTCTGGGGTTGACTCAGGTCAGGAACATTTACCAGTTCTGTGAAAATCTTACCTAACACTGGCGGATATGGTCGTGGAGAATTATGATGCCCTCTTCCACCCAGTGAAGCAACGCAGCAAAGAAGGACGTAAGCAGATCTGGGGGAACATAACAGCTGCCATCAATGCAGAGGGGTTGGAAGTCTGCTGCATCAAGGCTGTCTATAAGTGCTGGGAGGACCCCAAATCCAGGACCCGCACCAAAGCCCGGCACACCCTGAAGGTGGGTGAAACCTGGAGGTGCACCATGCGGGCAGGTTCTCCTGTAACAACATGCAGGTCTGGGTGAGGTGCTAGCCGAAGCTGCATACCCAGGTCTGCGATTGGAAACAATGTTTGGAGTCCGCTGGTGAGTAGGCATGCGTTGCAGTGCTCTAAAGGGCGTTTGTGTTGTGCATGTGCCTGCATGTTTGTAGTGACACCCTTATGTTTGCAGCATGTGTCATTCAGCCATCAACAGCAGCATGCAGGCGCCCGACAATGCTCCCCATGTTTGAGGTGTTGATTGGACATGCGCTGGTATTTACAGTGTGTGTTTTGTTGTACAGTTGGACAAACCATGTTTTTGCAATGTCACTTATGGCTGAGACGTGCTTGGATGGCAAGGGTGCCACATGAGTATGTGGTGCACATGTCAAGTGCATGCATGATGGATATGATGGTGTGCCGACAATTGCAATGTGTGACTATGCTTCCTCCACATCTGGAGGTGACATGTGTGTTTGAATGTTTGGTGTAGCCAAGTTGGGGCATTGCCGTTTCTGGGACTTTGATGTGATCTTTCATGGCGCAGCATGAGTTCTCAGTGTTGATGTGTGTGCATGCCTTGTGTATGTGTTTGGGGCTATGGAATACTCATGTGTTGCAATGTATGCATGTGTGTGTTGCATGCGCACAGGTCAGGTTGTGACAGTGGCATGTTGTTTGATGTGATTGTGTGGAGAGATGGCCAAGCAGCCGTTGGCATGGCCAAGCTCTGGTTGGTGCAATCACAAGTGACCACTGGTGGCCAGGAATCCACTGTGTATCTTGCCAACAATGTGTCCACGGTGGTGACCTGGCACATCTGTGCTTACATGCTTTACGTGTATGTCCATCCTACCAGTTTACTCACTGCCCACCTCTGTGCCCCTTTGGTATGTCTCCCATGGATATGCATCAGGATGCAGTTGGGTCACATTGCCTTTCCCGTTGTGCCATGTCATTTCTCTTTGTATGTGTCTGTGCACTGACCACATTGTGCTGAGTTTACATGTGGCATGACTCTGGTTGTCATTGAGCATGGGTTGATGTGTCTGTTTGGATGTGAATTGCATGTCCGTGTGACTGAGTGTGGATATTGCTGGTTGTACCTTGGGCAATTCACATTCCTGTAAATGTTGTTGATGCCACACAGGCTTTGGCATAATGCACTGATGTTGCTGTTCTGTGTCTCCTTTCCTACAGTTGCTGCAGCTGAAGAAGAGGGTGGAAGCGGTACTGTGGAGCATGGATGCAGGGACCGTTCAAACGGACAAAGGCACAGGCTCCAACCATTCCCCTGTGACAGCTCATCTTCGGGGAGCGATGTGGCTGAGGTAGTGCCTGAACCATCGGGCATGGCTGCTGGGGGTAAGCCGAAGGAGGAGAAGGTGGCAGGGTACTCCCCAGCAGCGGCAGGATAGGGATACTGCCACACAGGGGCCATCCACAGCAGAAGATACCCTGGAGTCATCTAGATTAAGGGAGGGGGAGGCAGTGCAGGTGGCCATTGCAGCCCAGCCCATGGGGTCAGGTGGGGCTGTTGAGGTGGGTGTGCATGCTGCAACCCTGTCCCAGGGACATGAGCCTGTGCGGGCCACCATGGAGGTACCTGTGAAAAATCCTGTCCCTGCGCCATCGGATACAGCAGTGCACGCCTTCCGGGTTGCCTCCACATAGACCAGCATCCCCTTGCCAGCTGATGTGTCCATCAGGGATCAGGTGCTGCCCCTGCTGGTGGCCTGATGAGGTGGACTGCAGTCATATGTGATGTTGGGCAGGCAACTTGTGGTGTGCTTGTCCATTGTCACAATGAGCTGTACTGCGACGTGGCCTTGGTGGCAGCAGGCCCGTTCCCTGGTGGACTCCATGGGCTGTTTACTGCTACGACCACCTCCTCAGCTTCCTCCTCTGGCGCCAGTCAAACTCTGAGGTGCCTTACAGGTCACATACAAGCACAGCCCCCTGTGCACCAGTCCCACCCCCAACGCCCTGTCTGGTGGAGCTAACATCCCCGACCAAGGTGTGAGTCCCAGGTACATGAGCTGAGGTGGTCACAGTGCCTAAGCTCACAGACTATGGATGGGAATGCAGGCAACTGGGAGTAGTGCAGCTGCCATATGCCCCCAACAAATGTCATCAGGTCGGAGGGCGTACTGGCAGAGCATTTACTGGCACAGTGGCAGCAGGTGGAAACTACAAGTATGCTGACTGTTGCAGGGCAGACCACACCAAGGAGGCAGGTGGCAACTTTGGTGCAGGAGGATAAAGTGGGGGTGTTAAACCCCATCTCTTCCATGTTCCACAACTATGAGAGGCAGCTGCTGACAGAAAGGCAGTGGGAATGGGAGGCCCTGGAGATGGTAGCCAAGACTTAGTTGGCACTGCGTCGGGCGAGGAGGTAGGCTGCCATCCTGGAGGCCACTTGCAGGTCAGTATGGGATGCCCAATAACAGATGCTGTCCACCCTGCAAACCCTGCAGGAAGCAATGGAGGCCCACCTGAGGGAGGCGGACATGATGTGTGAATCAGCCATGGTCGACAGGTTGGGGGAGATTGGAGATGAGGACTAGCCCGCTGCCTTTGTAGATAGTTATTTAGGTATATGTTTCATTTATGTATTTTTTTCTTTTGCCCGGAATTTCTTTCCTTCCCCATTTTTCATGTATACAGTTCCTTAAGTATAGGATTAATTTAATTTTTCATCATTTTCTCCAAACTTCTTGGACTGTCATTCCCAGTTTTTGTTGTATGTAGTTTAATTCAATACAAGTACTATATGGTTACATGTCATGGTTCATACAGTTCATTTGTGTGTCTGCACCTTTGATTGTTGACAGTTCACACGGTGCATCTCTTCATTGCAGGTCATATGCAGCATCACTGTGTGTTTGGCGTCAGTGTGTCAGTGTGGTTGGGGAGGAGGGTTCTGGGGTGTGTGAGTGTGAGATGATGTACATCGGTGTATGGTTGCAGTGATATGTAGATATGTTTTGCAATTTGTGTTCGACTCTGATGGTGGATGGAATGCCTACTGTTCATGTGTGGTTGCACACTTTCACATTGTTTTAATTTCAGGTCCACTGTTGTTCATTTGTCCCCTTTGCATATGCTTGTGATTCTGAATGTACCCACTCTCTATTGACTGTAGTGTGTATTTGGCATTGTGGGTGCTGCAGGGGGAGGTGGGCTCACTATGCAGTTGGTGGCTTGGTCACGTCACTTGCAAAAAATGTTTTCATTGCTGTGTCACTCCCATGTCATGCTCACACGATCATCAACATGTGCAGTCACTCACTGCCTACCTCATGTCTTGCTCCAACTCTGCCAATGGAATGCAATTGTGTCTCGTGTATTTTCTTTCTGTGTGGCAGCAGACATTTCCTGTCTTAGTGAGGCATTCACTCTCCGACTGCCCTCCCATTACCCATGCACAGGCCTGCCATTTTGAGATCATTGACAGGGACTTTGCCACCCCTTACAACTGGGTCACTTATGCTCAGGCTGTGATGCACCTGGTCATTATTTGTGGATCAGGCCGATGTTTGATTTGGTTTACTTCTGTACTCAGCAAATATTCAGTTGCTGTGCTTCGATGCCTCCGCCATGACGCATGGCCAATATGCACATGCCACTTTGCATTGCATTCACTTGTCACATGTGGATGGGGTGGCCACAGTGTTGTTGGTACAATATAGTGCTGTCTGGTTGTGGAGATGCAAACTAGTGTCTGCCAGGGAGTGACAGCAGATGCTCCAGTCCTGGATTGATCTGCAGTGCTTCCCTTTGATCACGTTGGCGGTGGACATGTTGGAGGCGTGCTTCATGGTGGATGCTGACCACAGAGTTTCAGGTGATTTTCAGCCATGCACTGGACTGGATATGTGGGAGACTGTCATGGTGCTGCCTGGGGTAGTGCCGGAGGTGAGGCTGGTGTGGGGTGTGTACTGTCAGGGCGCTGCTGGGATAGTGTTGGAGGTGAGAGGGCTGGTGGGTGGTGTCTGGACTTGAGGGGGCTGTCTGGGGTAGTGTAGGAGGTGAGGGGGGCTGGTGGGTGGTGTCTGGACCTGAGGTGGCTGTCTGGGGTAGTGTTGGAGGTGAGGGGAGCTGGTGGGTAGTGTCTGGACTTGAGGGGGCTGCCTGGGGTAGTTTCGAAGGTGAAGGGGCTGGAGGGTGGTGTCTGTACTTGAGGGTGCTGTCTGTTAGTAGTGTCAGAGGTGAGGGCCAAGTGGGTAGGGGGTGTACTGTCAGGGTGCTGCCTGGGGTAGTGTCAGAGGTGAGGGTGGCTGTTGGGTAGTGTCTGGACATGAGGGTGCTGCCTGGGGGTAGTGATGGAGGTGTGGGTGGTGTGGGGAGGGGGTGTACTATCAGCGTGCTGCCTGGGGTAGTGTCAGGTGTGAGGGGGGCTGGTGGGTGGTAACTGGACTTAAAGGTGCTGCCTACGGTAGACTTGGAGGTGAGGGGGCTGGTGGGTGGTGTCTGGACTTGAGGGTGCTGCCTTGGGTAGTGTGAGAGGTGAGGGCGGTGTTGGGAGAGGGGCGTACTGTCAGGGTGCTGCCTGGGGTAGTGTCAGAGGTGAGGGGACCTCGTGGGTGGTGTCTGGACTTGAGAGGGCTGCCTGGGCATACTGTGGGAGGTGAGGGTGGTGTGGGGAGGGGAATGTACTGTCAGGGTGCCGCCTGGGGCAGTGTCAGTGCTAAGGGGGGCTGGTGGGTGGTGTCTGGACTTGAGGGGGCTGCCTGGGGTAACGTCGGAGGCGAGCGGGCTGGTGGGTGGTGTCTGGACTTGAGAGGGCTGCCTGGGGTAGTGACAGAGGTCAGGAGGGCTGGTCGGTGGTGTCTGGACTTCAGAGTGCTGCCTGGGGTATGTCAGGGATGCGGGGGGAGGGCTGGTGGGTCATGTCTGGACTTGATGGGTTGATGTGCAGTATGGGTATATGGTGGCAGTGTGGGTGCTTTGGCAGTAGGGGGGAGGACTCACATTTTCACAGGGGCACAGCCTTGCATTACGAGGGAGCTCATGTGTTTTCGCAGGGGGTGCAGCTTTGACTTACAATGTATGGCATTTATGAATTATTTTATACAATTTTGGTACTTATAAAGTACAAACCTTTCTTGGAAGCAATGGCATGAACAGAGGTAGATTATGGATAGGGAAGATCACTTGCGGGGATGACCATGTGCGTTCATGATGAGGTCCTCAATCAGGTGCCCTATGGTTCATAGTTTTAGTGAGGAATTCCTTGGACCGCAAAATCATTAGCTTGTACTGGAAGTGCCAGGGTGATGGAGGCACTGAGATTGATTGAAATGCAATAAGAACAAGCATGATTTCCTTTTTTTTCTTGCCATTTTTTTGGGGGGATTTTGAAATGTTTTAGCTTCTTGAATTGTCCTGGTCTCCCGAAATGTTTGGGTTATGTAGCATGTCCCCTGAGATAAGAACGCCTTGACTATAATACAGACTATTTAATAGCTAACCTGTGATGGTATCAGTAGGCAATGTTCCTGATTTACAAAAGGTTTTTCAACTGATTTTCCCATTCAAAAACGCTTTGTAAATCAGACCCAACGTATAGCCCTCACAGTGGATAATATATATTCAGATTTTCCGATTATGGTGATTATTCTGGCTGGGCATGACGTTCTTCATTGACAGGACCAACAGGTGTGGTGGATACACCCGAGAAGAAGGCCTTTCGCCATCCAATACGAGCCAGACGTTGACAATGTGCGGTGCTCATTTTTCAACCTCGGAAGAATGAAAGGATGAGTGTGGGCCTGCCGGGATTCGAACCTGTGTCAGCAGGCTCAGCGTTTATGTCAAAGTGAGCGCTCTACTCGCTGTACTATGTGACCAGCTTCATCTTTGCCAACCTTTTTTGATGGGTTCAGTAACTGTGGTCATTTTGGTTTTGTGTAGATTAAAGTATCAGTTGCAGTCAATTATAAAACCTTTTTTTATGGTTCTAGAAACTAGTTGCAGGCTGAACCCCTTGAAGTTTATATTGCGTAGTCCTTATTGAATGCGTGTTTAACTGGCTGGAGATCCTAGGAACTAAACTCGTTTTTGTTGGGGTTCAGTTTGAAGTAGATGCTTGACAGCCAGGATTAAATGAGTGCAAAACAGTATTTCAGTTTTTCAGCTGTGATTTAACTTTCGATATCTGATTAGTTTCACAGGAGTCCTCATCTCCAATTTCTAACATGACATAAATGCACTTGTGTGAACCCTCTAGATAGTCGTGCTTTTTCCTGTTGTATGCAGGAACTTTTAGTTTAGTTTTTATCAATGGAAAGATTAGCCCCAAAATCTCAGGATGCAATGAGCTAAACAAGGCTGGCTCAAAGGGTCACTCATTGACGCAGGGCAATTTAGGAGCTATGTTTTTTATTATTTTTAAGTTTAAAGGTATTTTATTTAGTACCACAGTATTACAATAAAGTATATATGAGCTATCAATTATATGACATAGCATTTCAGATCATTGAAATGCATTCTGTAATGTAATAACTATGAACACGGTCATCCTGCTCAACCGTTTCTGTGAAAACCTGGGTATCACTGATCAGGCTCTGGCCTGGCTGACCTCTTTCCTCTCTAATTGACCCTGCCAGGTCCAACTTGGGTCCTTCCCATCATCTATTTTCCTCTCTACCTGTAATAATCCTCAGGGGCCTAACCTCTCATCCTGGCTTTTCAACCAATACCTGGCAACTCTCACCCACTGCATTGCCATTTTCTGCTCAAATTTCCAGTGCCACGCTAACAAAACTCAACTCATTTTCAGGCTGACCTCGGCCACCTCCTCTCTCTCTCTCATCTCTGATTGCCTAACTGCCATTCAAGATTGGTGTGCTGCCAATGATCTTTGTCGGAATGCCAGCAAGACTGAGATCCTCCTCATCGGCACACCTTCACCATCCTTTACCCTCACTCTCTGGCGAGGCCCTCTTCCTACCCCCACCTGCGAGGCTAAGAACCTTGGGGTCATCTTTGACTCCACCCTTTCCTTCTCCGCCCACATCTCTGAGGTCTCTAAAAAGTCACATTTCCTACTGCACCTCCTCAGAGGTACTCTGCCTTTCCTCTCCGTCCCCCAGAAGCTCATGATATCCCAAGCTCTGGTTCTCTCTAGGTTGGACTATTGTAACAGCCTCTTTCTAAATCTACCTGCCACTAATCTCCGCCCTCTGCAACTAATCCAGAACAGGACTGCAACACTTGTCCTTGGCCTCAAGCCCTGGAATCGTATCTCTCCAGCTCTGAAATCTCTCCATTGGCTCCCAGTGGATGCAAGATTTAAATTCAAAACCCTCTGCAATGTCCACAAGGCTTTCTGGGGACTGGGTCCAAAATACCTTCAGCTATCCTTCCGCAAATACCTCCCCTCTCGAGCTCTTTGCTCCTCTTCCTCTAACTCCCTCAGGGTCAGTCGTTTTTCAAAGAAACAAGCTCGGGGTAGCTCTCTGTCTTCGGCTTGGGCCACCCTCTGAAACAGCCTCCATGCCACTCTTAAACTTGAGGAGAACCTTCTCCAGTTCCGGAAGCACCTCAAGACCTTCCTCTTTTCTTCTGCCTTTGCTCCCCCTCTCCCCTGCTGATCTGTTCTCTCTTGGCACCATGCACCTGGCCACCCTCTGTCCTCCGGGTCCAGCTACCAGCTCACCCTGCCACCCTCCTTGACTGCCTCCGGGCCAACCCTTGCACTCGGGTCTGTATCTGTACTCATACAGCCTCCCCTTTTTCTTCCTGCGCTTATCAGACCTACCCTGTCTGCTGCCTTAAACCTATCACTTGCAAATTGCTGGCTGTACTACCACTGTTTGTTGCCTTTATTTATTTATTTATTTATTTATTTATTTATTTATTTATTTGTTTATTTATTAGTATTTATCTGTTTCTCCTCTGCTTCTGACTTTCCACTTCTCCCGCCTTCCATGCACATTTTCCCTCCCCCTCTCCCATGCACCTGCGCATTCTCAATGTCACTGAGCCTAGTAAGATCGCTGTTTTGTACTCCCCTGTTCTCCTCTCTTGCCTTGTCGCGCTCTGAAACACTGTGCACGAGTGCAATAGAAATAAAATATCAATATCAAAAATACAGCATGAAATTCATTAACTTTGAAGATATTTTGTAACATAATAGCTAAGAACAGAAATATGAATTAATTTACATATGGGTGAGTTACTCAGATTGATTAGGAAGAGAAGAGGGCTAATAGGGAGGATGAAAAACAGGGGAAGAAGAGAGGGAAGAAAAAGAAAAAAAATGTTTTAATATCAGATTAGTAATAGGATAAAAGTGAAAATTGCCACACAACTGTAACTAGGAATAGCAATATATCAGTCAGACAAGCTAAATATTTGTATTGTTTAAATAATCAACAAAAAGATGCCATCTTCTATCCTGTCTAGAAGAGAGAGAGGGTGAGTTAGCGATACACTTCTCCAGTCTGTGGACATCACATATATTATTCCACCAACCTTTGATGGAGATTTTGGTGAAATCTTTCCAGTTTGATGTAATTAAGCGTATCGCCAGAAGTATAAACAGCTCAAGGATAACATAGGATGACCTAATCTTGCCCTCATTAAGAGCTAGACTACCAAGTAGGATATTAGTTCAATTTAAGGGAAACCAGAGTTTAAAGATCCATCGAAGAAATCTCCAAACAAGGTTCCAAAACGTATTTACCAAGGGACAGTCAAAAAACATATGTCTAAAGGACCCAGAGGTTGAATGACAAGACCAGCATTAATCATTATCTGCCAATTTAGATATAAAATGCTACTTTGGGGTCCTAAATGTTCCATGCGTGAAAAAGTAAAGGATTTGGGTTAGGTTCGCCAATGTGGATATAATTTTAGTCTTGGACCAGATTATGGACCACAATTCATCCCCAAAGTGAATTCCACAGTCTTCTTCCCATTACAATTCAGGTGACCATAATCTATTGGGAATTCTTTCTGACCTTATAACTTTGCAGAGGTTAGATTCTTTGATTGCATCAGGGGATTCTATGATTCTGACAGGGTCTACAAGTAATTGCTGGGAATTGTTTCTACTGCAAGCATCTAAACACGCATTAATTACATTAAAATATCGACTAAGAGGAAATGTTGGCAATAAGAATTTGTTTTAAAATTCTTCTGCAGAGAGGATATTGCCATACACAATTATTTGATCAATGAAAATAGGTCTATCATTTATGGTTATGCACTTTTTGCACCAAATAAAGGGAGAGAGGGCCATAGTCGGCTTATTGATTTAATGAAACAGAAAGTCCTTCAAATTAGAACTAGTGAGACAAATCATTTTAGAAAAGTCCAATATGGATCAGTTGAAAATATGTATTGTTTCTTTGATATCAAATGGTGAAACAAGATATTTCTCAACAATTAACCAAGTAGGTGGGTGTATCTCTTTGTTGAAGAGGAACCAGTTTTTGGCTTGTTTGAGAATGAAGGCTCTGATAGTTTTTAAAATTCGGGAAATTGACACCACCATTGACAAATAGATATGTTAGTTTGCCAGAAGCAATTTGTTTCTTTTTCTTAGATCCCCATAAGAAATCTATAAGTATCTAATCAATAGATTTAAAAAAGGAGGCTGGAAACGGAGTTTGGAGCATTTGTATGTAGTATACAATCACAAGTGTGAACATCATTTTAATGGCCTCTAATCTTCTCTAGCAAGACAAGTAGAAGGGGGAACATGTGGTTACAGATTCATTTAGCTTTGATTGCAGTGTGTGTAGGTTAATGTTAATCATTTGAGGAAGTGAGGAGGCAATTGAAATAACTAAATAGTCAATAGAAACAATATTCCAGCTAAAACCGGAATGGGGAAAATCTTCTTTAACACACTAGGCGTTAAGTGGAAGCATTTCTGATATATACTTGTTCAAACTGTACCCCTAGAATTGAGAGAAAAAATTAATTGAGTCTAGTAAGTGAGGAAATGTTGTAGTCAGATTATCACAGAAGATCAAATGTTGTCTGCATAAGCAGTCAACATAAATTCAGATCCCCCACATCTAATACAAGCAGCATCTCTATTGGTTCATATTAGTTCTAACAGTGGTTTCAGAGAATTGATTAGTAATACAAATTGAGGTTTTTGGCCCTAAGCATAAAAGCTTAACTAACTTAATATAGCCATCCCCAATGACGTGCGATTTTAAGATTTAAAATATTAAAACCCATTCTATGCGGTCAAAAGAGTTTTCCGCATCTAGTGCAATTGCCATATAGGGTTCTTTAGGGTTATTCTTACTATGTATGTAATGCAAGAGGTTCATAAACAGTCTGGAATTTGCTGAAATAATTCTGCCTTTGACAAATCCTACTTGATCGGGATTAATTAATGTATGTTTAAAAGATTCTATTCTATAGGCCAAAATATTTGCAAAAATCTGACAATCAGAGTTAATTAATGAAATTGGTCCATAGTTTTTGAGTGTTTCACTGTCTTTATTGTATTGGGAAATAGGATCAGAAGGGCTTCTGTAAAGGAGCCTAGTGACTTATCTACTTTATAGGAAAATGTGTAAAGTGATTCTAGCTTAGGTGAAAGGGTAGAAGAGACAATTGCAAAAAAAAAAAACCTTAGAAAACCCATCAGGCCCATGGGCTTTGTATTGTTTAAGATCTTTTATGGACATAGTGATTTCATTGATATGAATAGGGCTATTTAGGCTACTTAGATCAATATTAACAGGGTGGTTGTGTTTCAAGTGATCAGAAAATGTGTTGAAATGAATATTAGAATCAGTGTGATCAGAAGCATATACATATTCATAGAATTTAGAAAAAACACCCAAGATATCTGCATCAGAGGTTACAAGTCATTTTTAATAGCAGATATCTTGGATCTTTCTTTTTGATTTTAAGATACGAGGCCAGAGCTTAACCAGCTTTATTGGATCATTTATATATTTTGGATTTAATTTTCAGCAACACGCCACAAGCTTGTTCCGTGTATTTTTTGTTAATAGAGTAAGAAAGAGTTAGAATTTGTTTAAGCAGAGCATCACTTTCTGTAGCATTATATCCTCTCTCTAGAGCTTGTAATTCATTAAATAAGGAATCTAAATGTTTGCTGGCGTCTTTCTTTCTTTTGGCTACATATGAGATTATGTGTCCCCTTAGGGTTGATTTATCGGCATCCTAGTTATTGACCAGAGAGGTGTCATCATCTTTATTAATATGAAAGAAGAATTTGAACTGGATTTTTGAAAGTTAACAACCTGAAGTAGTGAGTTGTTAAATCCCCATCTGCTTAAGTCATTTTTAATGCATACCAATTCTATATTAGTAATTACAGGAGAATGGTCTGATATTAGTGAGGATTCAATAGTGGAGTCAATTGTTGCACATACTAAGGATTTGGTGACTCCCTGGTTCCCCTTCCTGGACCTTCTCACATGGAGAGTGCCCCAGCCTTCCCCTGATGCCGGATGATTTCCCCATTTAATCCACAGGACTGCTGAGGAAGGCTGACAATTTACATGAAGAAATTGCCATGAGCAAGTAAAAGAAAAAAAGTGTTTATTTTATCATCAGCACTTGCCAGAATGCATGCTTCCTTTCTGCAGCCACATGGCTGCTCTTCTTACACCTTGGGGCGGCCTGCACCTGGGCTAATTTTGAGGCTGCATTCTTGGTCCCGTTCCGCCTGATGGTCGTTGCGGATTTCCAAAATGGCTGCTTTTTTTGCAGTGTAAATTGACTTGTCCCTGGAGTCCTCCTCTACCCATACATGCACTGTGATTGGCCTGGATGCTTTACAATCTGGCCTATGGGAGACAGGCATGCGTTAGCCCGCCCCCTCACCTAAGGTCAACAATGAAGTCCCCTGTCTGCTCCTTGTCCGCTACCAGGCCAGGACAGGGGACCAGCTTCTAGTCCCTCGCTCACATGGAGGCTGTTTCACAAGGTCAGTTCCCTCGACAAACTCCTTTATTCATTCCTGTCCCCTCAACCGCGACTCTCACTGATCCACATTCAGGTGTCCCCCCCTTGCTGCATGGATGTGCGTGTCTGCCTGATAATCATATTTAGCTGTCCCCCCTTGCTGAATGGATGTGCCTGTCTGCCTGAAATCGAATTTTGCTGCCCCCCCTTGCTGCATGGATGTGCCCGTCTGCCTGAAAATCATATTTAGCTGTTCCCCCCTTGCTGAATGGAGGTGCCTGTCTGCCTGAAATCGAATTTTGCTGCCCCCCTTGCTGCATGGATGTGCCTTCTGCTTTAAAATCGTATTTATCTGTCCCTCCTTACTGCATGGATGTGCCTGTATGCCTGAAAATCACAGTTAGCCTCCCCCAGTCCAGCACTGATGGCATGCCGTGCCGTGCCACTCCCACCCTTCTCCCCTCCAGGCCTTTCCTGCTCCCTGCATCACTGCCTTTCCTTCTTCCGTACAACCCGCCCTCCCTTTGGCTCTATCCATCCTGCCACCTCAGCGACACTGCCATCACTCCATTCATCCCCTTCTTCGCCATACCACAGTTGCAATGCCTCTTCTGCTTCAACCAAGCTACCTTGGCCAAAGTCTGAATCTGTTGCCCACATTATGGTGGTCCCATCACCGCTATGCTGCTAATTCTTTGTTTGGACTTTTTGACTCATGTTGGTTCTCCCTTCCGTAATCTTGTCACTCTCATGCTGGACCTTTTGGATCACTACATAATCATAAGGTGTCCTGAATCAAGCTGGGCCTATCAACAACGTTTCATCATGGCATTCACATGTTGGAATCTTACATCATAATTTTGTTCAGTTTTGACTTTTGTGTCATGGCAGTGTTCTTACACCAGTTTGTTTTTGCTGCTTATTCGGATTTTCGTCAACTTGCATTTGTTCACCTTACTCACTGGTTTTCAGTCTTTTCTTCCTCTTCCTCTCCTTTACCGTCTCTCTTCTCCCCTTCCATCAAAATAATCTATGCACTTGCACTATCAGAATTGCCGCCAGGCCTTGTACGATAGTCACTGTTTGTTCCTCTCCCTGCTCCCCCCTCCTCCCTTCCTTCACCTATTGTCTTTGCCCTTGCACTAACATAAATGTCATCAGGCCCAGTACGAAAGTCATGGTTGTTCCTCTCTCCTCGACCCCCCGCCCACCCTCCTTTCCCTCACTTGTCAATGTCGTTGCACTATCAGAAATGTTGGCAGGTCTAGTACAATAGCCACTGCTTGTTCCACTCTCTGCCCCCACCCCCTCCTTCTCTCCATCATTGTCAATGCTCTTGCACTATCAGAAATGTTATCAGGCCTAATACGATAGTCACTGTTTGTTCCTGTCCCTGCTCCCCCACCCTACTCCTTTCCCTCACCTATTGTCATTGCCCTTGCTCTATCAGAAATGTCGTCAGGTATAGTACAATAGTCACTGTTTGTTCCTCTCCCTGCCCCCACTCCCTCCATCTCTCCATCATTGTCAATGCTCTTGCACTGTCAAAAATGTCATCAGGCCTAGTACGTTAATGACTGTTTGTTCCTCTCCCTGCTGCCCTCTTTCCCCCTTCCCTCACCTATTGTCTTTGCCCCTGCACTCTCAGAAATGGTGCCAGACCTAGTACGATAGTCATGGCTGCTCCTCTCTCGTCTCCCCCCACCCTCCTTTCCTTCACTTGTCAATGTCCTTGCATTATCAGATATGTTGTCAGGCCTAGTACAATAGTCACTGTTTGTTCCTCTCCCTGCTTCCCTCTCCTCCCTTCCCTCACCTATTGTCAATGTTCTTGCACTATCAGAAATGTTGTCAGGCCTAGTACGATAGTCACTGTTTGTTTCTCTCCCTGCTCCCCTCTCCTCCCTTCCGTCATCTATTGTCATTGCCCTTGCTCTATCAGAAATGTTGTCAGTCATAGTAAAATAGTCACTGTTTGTTTCTCTCCCTGCTCTCCCACCTCCTCCCCTCCCTCACCAATTGTCTTTGCTCTTGCTCTATCGGAAATGTCCTCAGGCCTATTACAATAGTCACTGTTTGTTCCTCTCCCTGCCCCTCTCCCTCCTTCTCTCCACCATTGTCAATGCTCTTGCACTATCAGAAATGTTGTCAGGCCTAGTATGATTGTCATGGTTGTTCCTCTCTCGTCTCCCCCCACCCTCCTTTCCCTCACTTGTCAATGTCCTTGCACTATCAGAAATGTTGTCAGGCCTAGTACGCTAGTCACTGCTTGTTCCTCTCCCTGCTCCCCCCACCCTCCTCCCTTCCCTCACCTATTGTCATTGCCTTGCTATAGCAGAAATGTTGTCAGGCCTAGTACGATAGTAAATTACCCATTGTTGATGTTTCAAGGCTTTGTAAGAACGTTATTGTTTTTCCCTTGCTTCCTCCCCTGCCTTGAAGCGCTTTAAAGCACATGTGTATAAGTGCTACACAAATAAACTATCATATCATATAGCGAGTTATGTGGGAAGGAGTAAAAGTTGAAGTCTAGATCAACAACACCAATCTCCACTAAACGTTTTGTAAATTCGGTATGTGATTTACTACGTTGAACTGACATGGGGATATAGGAAGGTGTCAATAACATTATTAAAGTCTCCATATATTATCAAATTAAGAAAATCCGATAGTAAGATCATTTGTTTCATCTCCCTCCTAAACCTGGGATCAGAGTTAGTGGGCCCATAAACATTAAGAATTGAGAACATTTGAGAGTTAATTGATAATTTAGCTAAAACCCATCTACCATTCGTATTTTCATCTTTATGTAGGATCCGGTATTTGGTACCCTTTTTGATTAGGATAGCCACTCCATTATGCTCACCATCTGCCTGACTAGCTAATACGTTGCCTACCCAAAATGTCTTCAATTTCATGGATTGCTGTAATGATAGATGTGTTTCTTTTAAGCAAGCAATAGTTGGTTTAAATCTATTGATGTGAGCTAATACCCTTTGTGTTTTAATTGGCCTATTAAGGCCTTTAACATTCCATGTCATACATTTCAGGGCCATAGTCTAGAAAAAAGTAATAATATAAACTTAACAAAAGGTAAACATTCAAAACTTGTCTATTGTCAAAGTGCCTTCTGCTTATACACAGATGCACATGTTCTAGAGCAAAGCTAGGATTCCAAAAGTTGTTATAAAATGATAAAAATGAGTATAAAAAGAAAAAAAGAAAAAAGAAAAACAAAAAAGACCAACATTGCAACATCTGACAATATGGTGTCATCGAGTAGGAACTTGTAGCTTGATGGTGTTCGAGATATTCCCACCCAGTAAATATGAGGAAATGAGAGGGGGGTGTAGGCACATGCCACAGAGGGCGAAACAGCAAACAAAACATGGTGAAGAAGGAAGGAGAATTATGTGTGACTGGAATTTCCTGTATCCATTGCTTCCATTGTTTGCAATCTTATGTAGTTCTTTAAATCGTCTGGGTTCTCGAATGAAGATGTCTTACTATTAATGGTGACCTTGAATCTTCATGGGTGGATGAAACCATATCTAGTTTTTAGCTGATTGAGCTCTGGGCAATATGAGAGTAGGTCTTTTATCTGCAGGGCTGTGATTTTGAATAAATCTTGTCAGATCAAGATCCACTGGCCATTCCATATTAGATGTCCCATCCTTTTAGCACTCTGCAGAATCAATCTGAGTTGAGTGTATTCAAGGAGCAGGAACATTATTGTTCTTGGTGCATTTTGCTTAGTTGATTCTGCCCTTTTAGGTCCAATCCTATGTGCCCTTTGAATAGGACGGACAATGGGTGGCTGCAGATTCAAAATGTTTGGAACGTTTTTTTTTTTTTCTCAGAAAGAGCGCTACATCCTCCCTTCCACTCTTTCTGGAAAGCCAAAGACACACAGGTTATTCCTATGATTTTTACTCTCCAAGTCTTCATTTTGTTTCTAAAGGTGAAGTATGGATTGTTCCATATGAACAACTCTAGTAGCAACATCTTCAGCTATGCCCACTCTTTGTTATACTTCTTCAATTCTGTTTTCAAAGCTTAACCATCTTTCATCTAATTGTTGCAGTTGAGGGTTAGTGGTCTCCATAAAGTGTTTGAGTGCTCTAATTTCATGTAAAATAATCTCCATATTTGATTCCAAAATGGTTTGAGTAGGAGGAGGGGAATCACTTTTAGGCCTTTTAAGGTGGCTGTTGCCGTTTCTTTATTAGCAGAGCCTTTTGTTTGACATTTTTGTGAGGACATCTTAAGATGTGGTTCAAGGCAGGAAGTTATAGTGCACCAGAAATGTTAAAGTTTGTTCATCTGCAGTTATATTTAAGTGCTCAGGTCATCACAGCTTATCATACCGGCTTATTGGAATGAAGTAATTTGCAAAAGAGCATCATTAACTCAACCTCAGTAGAGGAGGCGCATGGCACATAAAAGCACTCAGAGTAAGGTACGTCCCAGAAGACCAGTTAGCCACCTCCTTTATATGAAAACACTGGAAGAGTTTTCTTACAAAATATTCATTTGTCCAAATAACCAGTTGTGCTATAACAGTTCCTGGATATAATTTATAAGAACCTTTAAGCAGAGGATAAATGTCACTTAATTAATGATTTAAAATGTCTGGTGCCAGTTTTGAGGAGATATTTCCACATATATCCCTGTTCATGGATTATAAATGCTGAATTTGCAATATAAAAAGCTGTTATCCCTGTAGCAGCCTGTGTTGTGGAGAAATTCTGTTTCCCAGGCAAAGAGCAGCGCTGTGCCTCAAAGCGCGAACCGATGCCGGTGACAGTAAATGTGGTGTCTCATACTGCTGGTCACTGGTGCTTCAGACCTCGTCACCTCAACCCTCAGACATGTGAGCTGGAGCCGGGAAAGCGTTGCCCCATGTTCCAGAGGACCAGGACTTCAAGACATACCAAGAGGAAGGTATGTATTAAAGTAGGAGTCCCTCCGAACTCAACATAATGACACAGGAGCGGGAGCTCCGATTTAAGCTGCCATTCTGTGCCGTGCTTGTTCATGCCCCCCCACGGAGCTATGTTTTTTTAATGCTCGCCATATGCATCCAAACAACTCCTGATTCTGCACTGAGACCTGCTCCTTGGTTTTGTTGTACACTATCATCTTCAATAGTTTGTGTAAATACCAGTGATGCTCTACCAATTTACATCGATTTGTTTGGAATTTTAGCTCCTTAGTTTTCAATCCATTAAAGCAATATAGGACGCACGTATTTGAAAAAAATCACTGTTAATCTTCATTGGTGGTACACTAATTTTTCCATTCAATTTAAGCTTCATAGCATCACTCTCAAAGCTCTACATCATCATAAAAAACACATAACGGTCACATAATGTTGGATTTCTAGGTGCTCCAAGCATTCATTAAGTTTGAATTTTTCTACCCTTGATGCTAAATGCTACAATCAAGCTTTCTCTGTCACTACACCCAGGTTGTGGATCTCTCTACATATTTTCATTACAGCAGGCTTTCAACTCTGACCAACTTACATTATACTTTTCAAAATATTGCGTGAGAAATGACATTTCTAAAACTCTTGTTCTAACTATAATATCCCCTCTTTCTTCTTATTATACTGAAACAGAATTTGCATATATGATTTCTTTTCCAAGTTTTGTTTGAATGTCTTTATAAAACAGTATAGCTTTAAAGAATAATATATTCAGTGATGCGTTCAAAGTTCTCCAATATCCTTTGTCTATTATAGATTTTACTACATACATATATTAAATGAACATTTCTTTATTTGTTTTTGTACTGTAAGTGATTTCAATCCGGCACACACCCAAGTCAAAGCTCAGCATGTAGTGCACAATGAAATCCTTATTTATTTGTGTCTAAAAGTTCATTATTCTGAACAATATACCACTCATATCACACCCTTCTTCTGGAACCCCCCCCCCCCCCCCTCGGTCACACTGATCCTTGAATCAGGCTGGTTTACAAAGGTAAATATTTATTTATGTATTCAAAATGTAATCACAATATATGTTAACAGATAAACAACAATCACCAATGGGGTGACAGAGCACTGAATTATATCTTTAATACACTAGGAATAGGTAATAAGCAAAAGAAATGCAGCACAGAGAATAATACTTTTGTGTTGGTTCAGATCAGATAGCACTGTGGTTAGCAGTTCCTCCTGGAACACCCCTCAACCCCCAATAGGCAATGTAAAGAGATAGGAGAGAGCAGCAGGTATTCAGGAATAGCACAAATCAAACAGAATAAAAGTCCCACTTTCCCCCAGCAAACACAAGAGAAAAACAGAATTGACTTTTTTCTGCTGTCACACTGGCTTTCAGGATTTACTTTAGAATGGACTCGGCAAAAACACCAAATATGGTCTAAAATACTGAAATTGTTATAAATTCCTATGAGAGCCGCTTTGGATAGTTGCACACAAGCACAAGCAATGGTTTGGTCAGCAGAAAATAATAGAAATCTTAAGGTCCAGGTCGGAATCAGTTAAAAGCTATTTTACATGTGTAAAAATTTCTCAAAATGAAGATTCGCAGCAAACTTTTCACTGTGCAATATTCGTGAAAACGGGATGTTGGCTACATGTAGGAGTTGAAATTTTGTTTCTATCACAAAAACTCAGGGAGTTATGGAGGTTTTCGTAAAGGTCATTTTTGTAAAATAGGCACGAGAATGAAAAACAGAAATACACTTTTAAATTTGACAAATGAGTTTGCTTACACTAGGGGATGACTATGAAGAAGCGAATACCACACAGGGATTATAGTCACTGGATCAGGGTGACCACCTGATAAGGAAACCCAATTTCTTCAGATGAAAAAAGGGGCAGCGCAAAGATAGTTCTAACAGTACTGGTTCTGAAGGAGAGATAGGATGGGTTGGAGCTAGGGATAAGACAAGGCAAAGATACTCCTAACAATACTGGTTCTGAAGGAAAGATAGGATGGGTTGGAAATAGGGATAAGACTATGCAAAGTACATATGCTATGTGACACAGTTCTTCCTATTTATACTCACTGGATAAGTTTTAAATGGGACCGTCAGTTCTGGTCATGGATGGGGTCTGGCCTAAGAAAACAGCACATCAGGCACAGGACAGGATCCTCTTGGCCGGTCGCCGGAATGGCACAGAATCTGCTCTCTTAGTCTGTGGGTATTTGGATCAGTTGTATGGTGAGTTCCTCAGGCAAGCCTAGTGGTGGCAAGCCATATAATTTCTGGATACTGGTTCAAAATGGCCTTCTCACACCACACAGCACTTTACTGAGTGGGGAGAATACATTTGAGGATTTGGGGCCTTGCTGGAAATCAATAGTCTCTATTGCTAGCTAAAGAGATTTGGCATCTGGATCTGGAAGAATATTTAAAGCTGGATGTAGAAAGCTGCATCAGAGTGCTTTGCCGGAATCAGGAAGGTGGCTGGATCAGTGAGTCCCTAACTGCCCTCTGCTGTCTCTTTATGCCTTAAAAATGACATCACAAGGGGGTGTATGGGCCTGCTTAGCTAAGCTTGCCCCTGTGAAAGATGATTGGGTGAGAGTCTACTCTCTGCCATGATAGGAGGAGAGAAACAGAGTGTCATCTTTATGGTGTCATTTTATGATGCTGAGAATCCACCCCTAGCCACTGGAACACAAAGTCTAATTTTGGCAAAATACATATTTACACATGTGCAACCTCTATAGAAATCACATATATAGATTGCATATTTTACATAGCAGTTATTCCTCAAAACCCTGTAGCTGTGGGATCATTGTTCCCCTTTCTATGGAATTTTGCCCTTTTCGCTATGAACACACTTTTTAAATTTCTATGCAAGTTTCCACAAATGTGTATGTTTAATATGGGAATAAGTGTATAAAGTTTCACAATTCTAGCAGAAATACAGACCCCATAAACCCACATTTATTGCCGTTCCTGTTCAGAATAAACTACACGGTTGCTTTCAAAGGTAGTGCTAGAAATTAGGTTAATTAATCTGCCATTTTCAGATTTTGCACCCCTTTTGATAATAAGTTATACACCTTCTAAACATGTCCATTACATATCCTGTTAACACCAAATGGTCAGTCTTTGTCACTTCTTGAAGCATGTGGTGGCCCCCTCCTTTGAACTTTGCTTCTGTCAGCCAGGAGTTTCCTGTGCTGCAGCAGTTTTAAAGACTTTCACACCTTCAATGTCCTGGGTGGAGGATGGTCATTGTTCCTTTGCCCTTTGGATCAGATTCTGTTCAAACCCCGCATTTAACACCTCTCTGTGAGTTCCTGCTGGGAGAAGGCCTTCCTTCTGGGAGAAAAACCTGCTTTTCAAGTCCTGGCAACTTCAGCCAAGCTAAATACTTTTTAAACTTAGCAAAACCCACATTTGTTGCATCACATACAAATACATTTCTTTCTTGGCCTTAAAATCTGTGGAATCAAAACACAACTAAAATATATATATTCCTTTTTGGCAACAATCCTGTTTGTGTTGCTAATTCAGCAGACTTTTGAGTTTTAGGTCATTTTAAAGCTGCCTTTGTTCTCCTCTGACAGCTGTCATTCAGGTGGCCCAGGGTACTGCACCCAGATTGTGGCATGGCTGTCAGTTTTCAGACAATCCAGTTTTCTGATGAATGTTTCGCTTTTCATATCAGGACTTTGTATGTTTGCAATGCTTCATTAGATACATTACTTTTAGCACCAGACAAGATTGTGAATGTTGAACAGTGTTGTGTTACAGGCATTTTGGAGTTTTTGGGAACAAAACAAATGTCATTTGAAGGCACATTTTTGGGTTTAATTTGCAAAGTGCTGCTTTTCTCTGCGCACTCTGTTTGCTGGTCATGGGAACCCCTGGTACATTTCTGCAGGACGTGCTCTATTCCACTGCACATGCACCATGGGTGGCAGGTTGTGCATCCCTCTTTTTTTGTGCTGAGGCACGCGGCTTTTGTAGGTTTTTGTAGGTTTTTGGCGAGCACCAGGGTTTTGCCGCCATTGTTGCTGTTTCTAGCCCCATAACTCGCAGGGTGATGCCGCACAGCATAGCCGAGTGGGTCAATACATCCCACAGTAGCAACAGATGCATTTTAAAAAGGTGGTGATAATAAAGAATGGAATTGTCACACATTGGATGTTTCATGCTGCCTTTCAAAGACTTGAAAACCCCTTGAATTCAATAATTAAGGTTCAGCTTATAATTTTGCTAAAAGGTTGAGCAATATTGAACTTCACATTTTGCCATTCAAAAGTAAATAAATAAATGAGAACACTTATTTGAACTCCAACCTACCTGAAATGCACAAGAGTGGAAGTTGTGTGCAATAAGAAATATTCATTTACTCATATCATTGAACAGCTTCCTACAGAAAGTAATTGAAGCCTTCAAGAAAACCTTCCAGCCTCGTGCTGCATCAAGGGGCACTCCGGGGAGGTACATAAAACAGAATTTGATACAAGAAGTTATCAATAATCCTAATTGACTGTTGGTTTTATAGTATTGCCGATAATAGGTAAAAACGTTAACGTTACTTTAATAAAACTTCATAGCTGTCTTTTCTTCATGCATGCATCTCTTACAATAATCACTTTTCATGAACATGATTATGTACCAGGTGCAACAATGAGATTAAAGCCATTTCTTTTCTCCAAAATACTTTCTTTAACAAAGAACTTCTCACAGTACAATCTTAATCAAGATGCAATTTGGTTGTGTTTTAAAAAACACATAACTGGTGATCTTGTTCAAGTAAAAAAAAGAAGAATTTAATGGAAGAAAAGGACAATGTATGAATTTACATAATTATTTCAGTTTTATTTCTATGCAAATGAAGGGAACTCATAAAAGAGGAACAACTATAAAGAAAAGATGCATCTTTTACACAGCGCAATACCTAAAACGGTCTTTTAAATGATGTAATTATTGCATCTATTCTACAAGCACTTTAACGCAGAGCACAGTGCTAAGTACATGGAATTTGCAACAATTTTACTGCTTTAAATTCAATTTAAGATCTTGCTCAAACCGAATATGACTTTGTTGCTCAACTGATAAAATGAGTTTGGGTATAGTACATGTGCCACAATGGCATATACTTTGTGTGTTCCATGCTAAGTAACTCTGCAATTTGGCATGTTGTAAGATGCAGTTACAATTGTTGATGGTATAGAAAGCCTATTTTACCACCCTTAGATTTCCATTTAATTCCACAGGTATGTATTTGCTTAAAGTACTGTGAAGTGCAAACTTGAATGCAAAATTCAAGTTACATTTTGCCTGCTTACCAGTGCTCATTCTCAGCTTTCACATATCCTATTGTGTACCCAGCTTGTTCCTCCTTATGAACAATGGTTATCTTTCAGTAGAACTGTAACCACCTGAGAAAGGGACATGTGTTGTATTGAAAGTGATTAGTAGGCCAACATTGTTTGACAGTATGCATGATGAAGACGTTGAGCAAGATTGGAGATAGCTAACCAATGGGCCATGTTTCACTATAAAGTGGCAACACCAGCCAACATCAACACTCAGAAAGTCCACACAAATTGAAGAACAAATGCCACAAAGGGAAAACACAAGCATACATCAGGAAACAACAGCAATTAAGCCATGTTAATGTTAATGTTAAAGGACATTTGTACCGTGCACTGTCACCGCCGGAGTGGTCCCCTTGTGCTCTGGCGGCTCTGAAAGAGGGAGGGGGTGGGGGTTGAGTTAGTGGGAATAGGTTGGAAAAGTGCAAGAGAGCAGTGATTTGCTGTTAGCAAATCTACTATATCAACGTGACTCTACAAATACACCAGGATACTTAACACTACTTAAAATACATGTGGTCAATGTTGCTGAAACATGAAAATGCCTAACAATGTAAGCAGAGCCGGTGCAATGAATTTTGATACCCTAGGCAAACTGTCAGATTGGCGCCCCCCACCATGTTCTTTCCGGGTCCTAACCGTTCTCAAACAATCGTCACCATTTTGTTACTGATTGCTGCAACCCATTACAATAGCTTCACCTACCTCATTGTTAACGTCTTCTGCTGTGTATAGATTCCAATGCACTTTCTTCACATTAAACTGCAAGAGCACTAGCATATATTGGTACACTGTATCCAGGCAGGCTGCCTGCCTTCTGAAGGTTCTCAGAGGCGGTTGTGTGTCAGCTGCACACATGCTCGCAGCGGGTGATGGCAGGTTGAGAGATAGCCAGGAACAGAAATTGAAAGCTAATTGCTTGTGCAGGGTTATTATTCAAAGGGACACTTTCACAGTGCATGGAGCGTTCATGTCAGTGTGACACTTATTGTACACATGGATGCATACAGCAGGCTTTGCTTGTATTGATGACTGATGCTGGCTGATAAAGTAAACACAGTCTGGCTTTCTTTTGTTTTGCTATCACTCAACTTACCCTCCACACTGAATCTGCTGGTTGTCTCCGTGACCATCAGTCTGACTTTAGAGCATCCAGAGGCACGGAAACTGCTCATCTGAACACCCGTCAAGACCTGCTCTCAAATCTTGACTTTAACTCTCCCTCTGTCCTCATTCCTCTCAACCTCTCTTCTGCTTTCGATATGGTAAACTGCAACATCCTGATCACCCGTCTCTGTGATACCCTGTTCATCACTGATCAGGCCTTGCGTGGCTCACCTCCTTTCTCTCCGACCGGCCCTCCCAAGTTGAACTTGGGTCCTATATCTCTTCTATTACTCTCTCTACTTGTGGTGTCCCCCAGGGATCTACCCTATCCCTCTGGTCTGGTTTTTCAATATCTACATGGTCCGTTGGCCCACAGGATCTCTACCTTTACCTGTTACTGTCAGTGTTATGTGGATGACATGCAGCTCTTTTTCAGGTTACCCTCTGCCTCCTCCTCGCTCATTCCTGACTGTCTATCTGCAGGTCAGTCTTGGTTTGCTGCTAACGATCTTTGCCTGAACGCCAGTAAGACAGAGATTGTATCCATTGGGGCCCCTGCTCCCGCTTTCCCACTCTCACACTGGCCAACCTCCCTAGGCACTGTGCACTCATCTACCAATGAGGCAAAAAATCTAGGGGGTCATCTCTCCTTCTCCTCTCACATCTCGGACATCTCCAAAAAGTCCCACTACCAACTGCACCTCCTGAGAGGTATTCTGCCTTTTCTCACTTTCCACCAGAGACTTACCACCTTGCAAGCTCTGGTTCTCTCTAGGCTGGGCTATTGCAACAGTCTATTTCTCAATCTTCCTACGTCTACACTCTGTCCTCTACAACTCATCCAGAACAGAACCGCAAAACTTATCCTTGGCCACAAGCCCAGGGACCGCATCTTTCCGGTGCAGAAATCCCTCCACTGGCTCCCCGTGGCAGCAAGGATCAAGTTCAAGACCCTCTGCATAATCCACAAGGCTTTCAGTGGTCGGGGCCTGCATTATCTGCAACCCTCTCTTCCTAAATGATGTCGCTCTCGAGTCCTCCACTCATCCTCCTCCAACTCTCTGCGGGTGAGCCACTTTCACAAAAAAAGATTTGGGGGTAGATCTCCATCCTCTGCAGGTGCATCCCTCTAAAATAAATCTCTTCTTCCTTCTTCTCCCTAACTATGTTCAGTTTTGCTGACTGGTTGCATGGTTGACCTCCATGAGCCTTGCAG
This sequence comes from Ambystoma mexicanum, assembly GCF_040938575.1. Taxonomy (NCBI): domain Eukaryota; kingdom Metazoa; phylum Chordata; class Amphibia; order Caudata; family Ambystomatidae; genus Ambystoma; species Ambystoma mexicanum. The sequence continues at coordinate 215,489,894 of NC_090941.1, forward strand.
GTCCCAGGCTCCTCCTCCAGGCTTTTGCACTGGCTTCTGGGCCACTGCACTATGTTCAGCATTACTGTACTTTCTGATCACGCTCCATGAGCAGGGAAACCTCTCTGCACTTAACCCAGGGCACTGCTGGCCTCGCACCTCCGTCTGTATGCATTCATGACCTAAATGTACCAGGGCTAGTTAGTTTGCCTGTCCTGTTGGTTACATGCAATTCTAACGAATCCAAAACAAGTAATACCATAATAACGAATACTATAATAACGAATTCCAAGACACATTTCTTTATCGTCGTTTTGGGGGGGTCTGCCCCAAAACCGCACATTTTTTGTTCTTAATACTTTTGCCCCACCCGCAAAACCACCATCCCCCCTTCCAACCCCTTTTTTGTTTTTTTTCCAAATTCATTATTTTGAATTCGTTATTTTAGGTTCGTTATAATGGTATTCATGATAATCACTGCATACCGTCCTGCCCCCCCCCTTTCTATCCCTTCTCCCTAGCTTGGTCGCTACTGTAGAAATTCATGCACTTACATTAGGTGAAATGCTGTCAGGCTGAGTACGCTAGTTTTTCTGTCAATCACTCGGAAACTTCGAGGCCTAAGAGTGAATACTGTACTTCCTTGTTCTCTTCCCACCTTGAAGCACTTTGAAGCACTCCATCTGTGTATTAGCGGTGTATAAATTAACAATAAAATAAGTAAAAATAAATAAATTAGTGTCATGATGTTCCCTTAAATAGGTTAACTTGCACTCCAGTACTAGAGGAAGTGTGATGAGCCAGCACTCCCCCACCCCAACTCCCCTTTTTCTTTTTTAAGCAAAACTGTATTTCAAAGTGACCTACTTGAGCAGAGCTGTGACTGAGCAGTAATGAACTGCACTTACTCAAAACATCTTTTGCCGTTGGTGCAGCCTGACTGATGGGGCCGAGGGCTGACTCCGAGATGACCTCGGGCGATATAGTGCTATTGGCTTGAGTAAAGCAAGCTCAAAGACATCCCAGGAGTGGATGCATTTTGGGCAGGAAATGGATGGGAATGGCTGGCCATAGGTATTAGCATTGCATTAGGTAGTCAAAGGACTGCAAGCCAAATGGGCACAAGTCTTCCCTGCATTTTATGTAAGCACTAAAACAATGACCGAAAATCAGGAAGACTCCGCGACCTGCAGGGACACTGGGATTGCCTGCATTCCGGTTCTCAGTATAAACATCCCATATTTATTCCACGTGGGGCATTCTGTGAATTTCTTGCCTCCAGCTCCCCTGGATGCATTGAAAAGCTATATTCTGAATCCCCAAATGGGTAGCGAGGGGGACTGGCTACATTATTCGAGGTTCTGGCTCTGTCAAGAACAAGTGGTGCCCCAAGGAAGGAAATGGCAGCCATGTTATTGATTGACCTTAGAAGGTTGAAAGGTGGAGTCGGTCCTGCTTGCGTTAGTACCATTGACCGGAAGGGTTTGCACTGCACACAGGTGGGGCATCTACGGCAGGCGTGTTAACAAAGTGAGTTAAGTTAATGCATAATATATTGCACGCACGCACCTCTGCCTACACTCTGTGCTTTTTTCCACTGTTATAGTCAGTGCATTTAGATGAAGGGTACAAATGGCCGTGCAACCCGAACTATGTTTTAAAGGTGTTTGCAGGGGACGTACTGACTTTTGTGTAGTGAAGTGTGAAGGAGACACAGGGCTCACACGAGCATGCAATCTGTACAGTGTCAGTCTCCTAGTATGGCACAGGCAGTACAGCAGAGCACACATGTTAACACAGGTACCAGTTCCTGCTAGGGGGATTTGAAGAGGAGGAGGGAGTGTGCGACGGAATCAGGGTAGATCCTATCAAGTCAAGACAGTATACAATTAGTGTGGAGTTCTCACCTGCGTGACGCCGGACTGTTCTCAGCACAGGTTCCAGTACAGGATGGGGCCCAACCCCAGGGCCGCTCTCACAGCACAGCAGGGGCTGCCGCATCCGGGACGGGTGGCCTACATGACAGGTACTCACTGGCCTGGTGCACCGCACAGCCAAACGCTGCTGCTGGCCTCCAACCAGGGAGCACAAGCCATCACGTCTGATGGACAGTGGACCAATTCAAGTTAACAGGCTCGGGGCAGGGAGCTCAGCCAGGCTGCACAGTGCACTGCAGCATTCCCTGAAAGAATCACACCATGACCATCACCACGGTCTGTCGAGACTCGAGGGGGCACGTATGGTGCTTCGTTCATGGCCTAGCAAGTGGAGTGCGAAATGTGCAGGTGCCAGACCGTGCCAGCTCTACAATGCCCATACCACTCGTGACCCTGACCCGACCCCAACCTGTGCAGCATGGCGGCGCCGCCTGGTCTGCTGCTGCTGCAGCCAGCCTCAGCCTACAGACAGTCAGGGCCGGTGCTATCACAGGCAAGACAGTTAGTATACAATTAGTGTGGAGGTGTTAAAGCAGCATTTTGCCGCTCTAACTTTTCCACATATAGGCGAGCATCTAAACTTGCCTAGTGATAGCACCGGCCCTGAATGTAAGGACTGCGATGTGGATGAAACCGCAACACCAAAAAGCAATGTGCAAGTACAAAGTCAAAAACACCTTAAGAACTATGGTGCTCAACACACTCCTACCCAGATAGTGATTATCCTCCATGGCAAGATCACAGGCAGATATAGGGACACAATCTATGCAAAGGCAAAAGGCAAAGGAAGGCAAGGTGCCACCAAAATGGTAATTAACACTTCCAAGTATTGATGCCACAGGCTGAAATGGCCAACTAAAGGCAATGGTTATATTGCAAAGGTGCAAACACACAATCTCCCCATATGGGAATGCACCATACACGAATGTGAAAAACACAACACTACCTGCTTACTTATGAATCATCTAGAACATATTCAAATGAAGCCAATACCTAAGGAACATTATTGAGTAAGTGTGCACACAAATCCATGGCCTAAAAGGCCATATGTCCTCAACTGCTTCTATGATATAAACATATTTAGTGTGACCGAAGCCCACTTTATTAAGCAAAACCTGTGGTGCATGACTTGTCAACCTGTTAATGTTGAATTACCACGCTTTTCTCAGCCCCTTAACACTTTGTGCATTACCTTTTCATTGACATCATGCAAAAATATCTCAAAAATTGCAGGCAGGTCGATGCTGAAGGGCACATTTAATAAAACAGCTGTGTTGCGCCAGAACGTTTACACTATTTAATATGAATTAACACATATTGTATATGTGCATTGCTTTTATTTCTGTAATGTGCATACCATTCAGAATATGTGACATCCAAACAATCAATTTAAACAATGTTTCACTAGACAGCCATATTCTACAAATTACAAAAATGTGTCATAAAATACACTGGACCTGATTTGCAAAGGCGTTTTACAATGGTGCAATCCCATTGAAAAAATGCTTTGTAAATTAGGCACACAATTTTCTCTCTATATAATTCTATCTTAAATATCTGGGTTTCAACGTCTGTAGCAATCAGAAAATTGCTAAACTAGTAATATCTACTAGAGTGGCACTTAATAATTCCATAACCCAAATGATGCAAGCGGATACGAAATATTGTCGGTACACCCTGCAACCTGTTTGGAGATTTTACCATCAAACAATTATTCGTAGTGTAATACATGGTGCAGAAGTGGCCCCGATTGAGGGGTCCTGGCCCCGTTTTGAGGGGAAACTGTGGCGTAGCATACTGGCACTCCCATAAGGGACCCCTATTGTAGCGATCAGACATATCTTGGGCCTTTTATCAATTTACGCTAGAATTGCCTGGAAGTCGTTGCTACTATATAGATTTTGTTTGGTCCCGCCTCCTGGTTCATTGTTCTTTGCATTGCAGCGTTTGTTGAGCTTAGGCTCTTGCCAGTCTCTTCCGGTGTGGGCACAGAGGTGTCTGGCTATTATGTATTGAGGAAACATCACGTATACAAAAGCCAGATGAGGCCAGAAAATGTTTGTTCAATAATAGGGGGTTGCTGTCATCATATAAGATATTTAAACAATTTGTTTATGATATCAAAGCCTATGGGTGAATGTACCGTATTCTGCTAAAATTACAAAGTGAAACAATAAGTCGTACTTGTCTACTTGTGAAATTAAATTTACTTGAAACATTTGAATTGGAAGGAGCAAGAGAATATATCCCAACGAAATATAGGCTAAGACAGTTTTGTAAGCATGAAATTGAAACCATCGAACATATCTTATTATGATGCACGTTCTTAGGTACTATCTTTGTAAAGATTCTGTAGGATAGAGAGGGCTTGGGAATGTTATGGCATACTTTTATGTGGTGCCACCGGTCCCCTTAGAAATTGCCGTTATGAGATTTCTGTTGCTGCTATTTCCCGATCAATTTTCCTAAAGCGGACACAGTGAATTATGAGCTAACAAGTGAACTATCGATAGTAGAAGATTGATGAATGATGAAATGTTGGATCTATGTAATACATTTTTTTATTATCATCGTGTTTTAGCTGACTAAATGCTTGAAGACATTTTTTTATGTTTTGATGTGTCTATGAACTAATTTGGATGAAATGTTTTACTTATTGATGTCTGGATGTTTGATGTATTGGATGTTTGATGTATTGATGTATTGGAATAGTATGTATTGCTTTTTAAATTTAGTAATATTTAGATGTAATTCAGAATTTGCATTGAACTTGATGTTTTATATTAGTAGTTATGTTTGTTTTCAGATATTGCGGTGTGTGAAACGTTTCATAGATAAACTATGTCACAGGATAAATAAACACAAATAAAAAAATAAATATAGGGATGTAGTTGTGCATCTGTAAACGAAAACTTCCATGCTTTTGAATGCACCATGAATATAAGGGTGTGCTTTACAATACCAGAAATAAGATATACCCTGGATGTACCTATATTACAGATGGTCAAATGCAAAGAAATAACTGTTTGCCCGGACTTGCCTGAGGCAAGACCCTTAAAGGGCATACAGAGTTCAGAACTGTTATTAGAATGCAAACCTCTTGAGGCCATTTGCGAAAAGTAGCCATTTCATACATCATCTGATAAACAGATTAAGCTGGATTCCACCCACAGAGACACATGCTGAACTTGAAAAATACTTCTTAAATAGAAATAAATACATTTCCATGGTCTGCTGTTCACTTTATGATTTAAAGTTGGTCACATGCACAAGGCCTCCTTTTCCCAGAACAATGCATCAACTGGGTTTAATATACACCCAGCTTCACACATTCTGAACTCTGGCAGGGCCACAAAAAACAGCTGTCCAAATCTAATGAATGGATTGGAAAAGCACCCTGCCTCAAGTTAATGTTTAGCTAAAATCGGAACTCAATATACAAAATAAACAGAAATGAAACTGCATGTCCACTGAAAATGGCACATTAATATAAAATCCCTTTTTTCGCTTATAATTTTGTACCACTTAGTTCATCTGTGAAAGTGTAGACAGTTGTGATCTCGGGTGGGCATGCAACAGAGTATGTGTCTAACCATGAAATAGTAATATATGTCAATAAAGTATACATATCCATAATTCAATAACTTTGTTATCATTTATGCTACAGGGACATTATTGTATATGTCTGAATACAATTGACAACTCTGGCAATCTATATCTCAATATCAGGATATGTTCATAGCAAACATTATGGAATAAAAATGGTTTTGTATCCACATACAGAACCTCCCCTTGTCTTATGTATAAATAAGTTGAACCTAGCCAATAAGGAAGGGTTTTCACTGGGAGTATCAACTCCTGAAGGGACCCAATAAGAAGACTCAATATCCCAAAAAATATTATTTCAAATTATAATTTGTGGTAAAATGTAGCCTCTACATTAGTCCAAACCCACAGAAAGTACAGAGAGCTCTGGTATTCTGGAAGATTTGTAGAATGGGAAAGGATATGTGCTGATGTGGAATAATACATTTACATGATGAGAGGACAACCTATGATGGCCTTGTCCAGAAGAAACCTTGAGCAGAACTTTGTCTAAATAGGACCTGATTGCCTGAGAAGAATTTCCAAACAGAGGCCGGATGCATTTCTGACTGGATGAAGTGCCTGGATCTGTGAGATGACATGTCCATTTTGTGCCTTAAAGGCCAAACACAGAAGTGAGCATAAAAGTGCCAATACAATTAAATATATGCCCCCATCAATCCTTTATCAGTTGGTTCACTGAATGGGATGGTGTTAGACTGGATTTCGAAATTCTGGCCTGGTGGACAGATGTTTAGGGGGCTACCCTTGTCATAGTGAACATGGAGCAACTTCTGGTAGTTAGCCAAACCAATCAAGGTAGCATGGAGAGAGGCCAATGCTAAATCTCAGGAGAGGTGAGTGGGGTAAGGAGTCCATAATGAGTCTGCACAGTGAAAAACAAAGGATTACACCTAGACCTTTAGTTATTAAAATACTATAAGTATTTTAGGCCCACAAAAAAGAATTAAAAATTATTAATGGCAGGTAATATTATCACAAAATAGTGAATACTATATAACATATTGGCTGGGAGGATAGCTCAGGGGCAGGGAGTTTGTCTTCGAAACAAGACAACACATAGCAACACAGGTTTGAATCCTGGGCTCACACTTAGAAACCTCTCACGGTATTAATTGCGTTACTAAAAAAAAGCGGTTATAATTATATATACAATCTCTGTTGGTGATGCACCCAAATCAATCCCCTCCAATACCTAAAAAGGAAATTAAGTAATTTGTTTAGCATCAACTGGCCATAGGAATTACAATGCTAATTTATGAAGTTAAACCATAAACTGTATGGGGCCTTGTTCTCAAAGGTTTCCAAGAGTTTAGGAGTTGGGAAAAAATAAAAGAGGGCCCTGGGGATGTGAGGATGGGTCCAATATTCAGAAGAGGTCATACTATAGTGAATAAGACTGTTCCAAGATTTCAGAGGGATTTTGGCAGACATGTTTTGCCAAAGTCAAACAAGTGTAAACATTAAAAATAATATTCAAACTTTTTAAGGGTTGAGATAGGTGGGCAGGTAAGTATTTTTAAATGTTACTTCCATACTCCAGTTTCTCCTCAGACTTGGTGGGTGCGATGCTGAAAATGCATCGGTGAGACTGGGACTCTATATCCTTGCCCTTTATTGCTTTTTATCATGTGTTCTGTCTTGTTTTCCACGCAGGAGTTCATGCGGTTCTTCCTGTATTTGGTTTGGTGAACAGACCCTTGGGATACCCTTATGGCACCCATGGGTGGGAGTATGACCCTGTACTCCTAGTGTATGTTCTTGGGCAGCTGTGGGTGGCCCACAGAGCAGGGTTCGGGCTGGTGGCAGCTCCGTGCTGAATTGACAGGTGACCTGAGCATCCTCCATTTTGGGATTCCCAGGCCCTGTCATTGGAATCGGTGGATTCCTGATGGAGACAAGATGGCCTCGTGGCCTCTTGCTTTCCATCACCTGTTACCTTGTTTCCCGAAGTCCCAGGAAACCCTGCATCTGTCCCTTCCGCCTCACTGGCTGTTGGGTGGAAGTTCCATATATGGTGTTGTGGGGAAGTCCAGGCCAGACGGGCTGGAGCCTTCCCAATGACTGTATGTTGTGGGTACGCCGTGGGTTGGGCCCTGAGTGAATGGAGTGTGTGACGAATACACATTCTGTGTTATGGCTGTCTAGTATCTGGTGGTTGACATAATGACTGAGACAGCCCTGCCTGATACCTGTATGAATGCATTGTGTAGTGCTGAATGGCAGAGTGCTTGTCCGAATCCACATTCTGTGTTGTGAGTGTCTGAATGGAGAAGAATGGCCAAAATGCACTATGTGCCTGATTGGCTGCCTGGCTGCCTGAATGCCCTTCTGAGTGAAAGCTGTTGTGCCTTCAAGGAACTGATCCAAGACAGGACCTAGCTAGGAGACATCTTCCCGAGCTACGAGGGACCATCGTGCACCAGCTGATCTTTGCCAAAGCTCCCTGGTAGACAGACCTACAAAAGCCCGCCGACCAGAGAAGGGGACCGCCAAGGAGAACAAAGAGAAGCACCGGACACCCGTCAACAACCATCGTCGCCGACCGGAGCCACAATGCTCCCTTGCCTAAGAAATTTGATCCAAGGACTCCCTTGTTCATCCTCATCGACCGATTTCATCCTGCTGGCGAAAGTCAAGGCCGCCAACTTCCGAGGAGAATCTGCCAGTGGGTTTCCCACCACCCGAAGACCTCAGAGAGGCCAATAAAGCTACTGAAGCCATCCATGGTCCCGTCCCGTCCGCCGACGCCAGACTCTGACGACCCGATGCCCTCGCTGGGCCAAAGTTCTTCATTGAGTCTTTGCGAAAATTAACACTCGTCGTCGAGGTGCACCGCGCGCCTCAGCTTGTTAGACGTTTTTGACCGATCGTCAACGAACACCACAAGAACCGAGGCTGCTGCTGCAACAACAGTGTTCACCCTTTTTTCCTCGTAGGATCTTTACTATCCGTGGCTCCTGCCTTAAAGGGGGCTGCTCAAGAAGGATCCGTCGACCACCCGGCGTCGAACTGTGCTATTCCAGGTACATTGGGGTTGAAGAACTATTTTGGAGGAAATAAGACTCTTGTGAACAATATATGGACTGGCTTGTGCGATATATCTTTATTTACAGCTTGCCCAGGTGGGGGGATCCTCATACAGAATTGTGCCTGGTTGTAGGGGCTCAGTATTCTGCCAATTGTTCTAACCAACTACTTGTCCTCCTATGTCTATTGTTGGCTCTCTTTTGTACTTGATTTGTGTGACATTTAAACTAAGTCTGCTTGATGCACTTTAAAGAAAACTGAAAGTAATTGTGGTACCACGTACAACTGTGTATATGTTTGCCATTGTAGATTAACTGAGCACAAAGAGAGTTATTGTGATTGTGTATATAACCTTGAAACTTAATTATATAAAGACTATGTTTTCACTAATACAGTGTGTGGACATTCCTTTGTGGGCACTTGGGGACTACACTGTACTTAAGAACCAACCTGCATCACCTCCTGAGCGCTAAGCCTTGATTGCTCGACTACGTTACCAATAATAGAGAATCTTTGCTGGGGTCCTCTGTGCCTCTTCTCTGCCATATAGAGAGCAGGAGTACAGACACCCCCTCCAGTCTTTACAGCGGGTCGCTGGAGGGTCATCTGTGGTAAGTTTTCCTGCCTACTGTTCTGGTCGCTGAGACCCAGGAGCTGCGGGTGCAAGAAGAGTGCTGGTCAGGTACTGAATCTTGGTGCAACCTCTTCTTGACAAACAAGGCAGCAGGCAGTGGTACAGGACTCTTCAGGGCGCTCATTCAGATACTGAAAACCTGTTTCAGGGACAGTAACCTTTGCACAGTGCCATCGGCATGACAGCTGTCATGGTCCAAGAAAGCCTTCTATTTCAGGAGTCGTCGATGACAGGGATCTGAAATTTCACAGGAGGGCCTCTTGTTCAACAAGCTGAAGACTCCTGGAGTTCTGAGCTGAAACTCGGAACAATGGCACTTCTTTCACAGCAGCCCAATCAGGAGCTTGTCAGTCCACTAGATGGTCCAGTGACACTTCCGAGGGCTCCAACTTGCTAGGTTACTAGAAGGCACCTGAAACAGTTTTTCCACCCGTCCAGAGGGTTGAAGCACTGACATGGGTTTTCGGAGATCAGTAGCCAGGCAGGGCTACACCGGGACTGCAGCAAGATTTGGCCACCAGGTCTCTTCAAGGATCGTCCACGGGTCTTACACAGTCTTCACAGCTATGAAAGTATACTTGGTTCCTCTTGAGATCTTATGGATTGTCCCCAGCCCTCCTCTTCTTATCCCAAAGTCAGGTGAAGGATCAGCCTCACCCTTCCAATGGCAAGGTCTGCCCCACACATACATACCAGCAGTGGTCCAATCAGGGACCACTGTGGGTCTGACTCATGCATGGACTCCAGACACTCTGGAGCCAGGCTGTGGATTGGGACCAGACAGAGCCAGCCCATTTCCTGGGGCTCCACACACTTGGTATGCACTAGCCCGTGAAATAGATGGATTTCCCAGGCAAGTGCATGACCATAAAAGAATTATCATGACCTGGCAGGGCAGGAAGGAGGCCAAAGGACATGATGGCCAAGGAAAACATGAAAAACCTTGTGCCACAGCCATGTTGGGACAAAGGACACGGTTGGTAGCCAAACTAGGTAAGTGCGGTAAGGCTCATAAAAAATACAATAAAAAGTATGAAAAAAAATGAAAAAGCCACCACTATCACCAGTTTGTCCATAAGCACATCTAAGGTAACCAATGAAATCCTTTGATTGTAATCTAGGGTCATACAAAAGACAACCCATTGGACGATGCTTTGTGCAATGTTAAAAAGTTACCCAAACAGGCAACAAAGTCAAAAGATTAAGGGAAACATAGTTTCTCAGTACTGACAGTCTGAGGTACTAGTCCGTTTCCCCATAACGTGTGAGCAAAAGCCAAGTTGAGTGAAGCTGAAGGCTTCACTTTACTGTAAAAAGTTAGCAAAAACAAAGAGGTGATGGCTGGAAGGTTTAGAATTAATCTTAACCACTGGCAATGCTCTGGGCAACCCTCCAGACCACCGTTCTTCGCCTGCCAAGCCATTACAGAAGGGAAAGACCATATACAAATCAGGCTTGGCCCCACCCCAAAAGGGGCAGTCCAGCCCGAACTGCTAGGCCACATCCCCTCTGCACGAGACCACAAGCATCCCCAAACATGTTTCGCCCTTGTTGGGGCTCATCAGTGAGGAGTAGCTTGGGTCTCTAGGCCCAGCAGGCACGGGACCCACGTCTGGGCATACCCGTCCCACTCGGGGTGACATAGCAAAAACAAAGAGGTGATGGCTGGAAGGTTTAGAATTAATCTTGACCACTGGCAATGCTCTGGGCAACCCTCCAGACCACCGTTCTTCGCCTGCCAAGCCATTACAGAAGGGAAAGACCATATGCAAATCAGGCTTGGCCCCACCCCAAAAGGGGCAGTCCAGCCCGAACTGCTAGGCCACATCCCCTCTGCACGAGACCACAAGCATCCCCAAACATGTTTCGCCCTTGTTGGGGCTCATCAGTGAGGAGTAGCTTGGGTCTCTAGGCCCAGCAGGCACGGGACCCACGTCTGGGCATACCCGTCCCACTCGGGGTGACATAGCAAAAACAAAGAGGTGATGGCTGGAAGGTTTAGAATTAATCTTAACCACTGGCAATGCTCTGGGCAACCCTCCAGACCACCGTTCTTCGCCTGCCAAGCCATTACAGAAGGTAAAGACCATATGCAAATCAGGCTTGGCCCCACCCCAAAAGGGGCAGTCCAGCCCGAACTGCTAGGCCACATCCCCTCTGCACGAGACCACAAGCATCCCCAAACATGTTTCGCCCTTGTTGGGGCTCATCAGTGAGGAGTAGCTTGGGTCTCTAGGCCCAGCAGGCACGGGACCCACGTCTGGGCATACCCGTCCCACTCGGGGTGACATAGCAAAAACAAAGAGGTGATGGCTGGAAGGTTTAGAATGAATCTTAACCACTGGCAATGCTCTGGGCAACCCTCCAGACCACCGTTCTTCGCCTGCCAAGCCATTACAGAAGGGAAAGACCATATGCAAATCAGGCTTGGCCCCACCCCAAAAGGGGCAGTCCAGCCCGAACTGCTAGGCCACATCCCCTCTGCACGAGACCACAAGCATCCCCAAACATGTTTCGCCCTTGTTGGGGCTCATCAGTGAGGAGTAGCTTGGGTCTCTAGGCCCAGCAGGCACGGGACCCACGTCTGGGCATACCCGTCCCACTCGGGGTGACATAGCAAAAACAAAGAGGAGATGGCTGGAAGGTTTAGAATTAATCTTAACCACTGGCAATGCTCTGGGCAACCCTCCAGACCACCGTTCTTCGCCTGCCAAGCCATTACATAAGGGAAAGACCATATGCAAATCAGGCTTGGCCCCACCCCAAAAGGGGCAGTCCAGCCCGAACTGCTAGGCCACATCCCCTCTGCACGAGACCACAAGCATCCCCAAACATGTTTCGCCCTTGTTGGGGCTCATCAGTGAGGAGTAGCTTGGGTCTCTAGGCCCAGCAGGCACGGGACCCACGTCTGGGCATACCCGAACCACTCGGGGTGACATAGCAAAAACAAGGAGGTGATGGCTGGAAGGTTTAGAATTAATCTTAACCACTGGCAATGCTCTGGGCAACCCTCCAGACCACCGTTCTTCGCCTGCCAAGCCATTACAGAAGGGAAAGACCATATGCAAATCAGGCTTGGCCCCACCCCAAAAGGGGCAGTCCAGCCCGAACTGCTAGGCCACATCCCCTCTGCACGAGACCACAAGCATCCCCAAACATGTTTCGCCCTTGTTGGGGCTCATCAGTGAGGAGTAGCTTGGGTCTCTAGGCCCAGCAGGCACGGGACCCACGTCTGGGCATACCCGTCCCACTCGGGGTGACATAGCAAAAACAAAGAGGTGATGGCTGGAAGGTTTAGAATTAATCTTAACCACTGGCAATGCTCTGGGCAACCCTCCAGACCACCGTTCTTCTCCTGCCAAGCCATTACAGAAGGGAAAGACCATATGCAAATCAGGCTTGGCCCCACCCCAAAAGGGGCAGTCCAGCCCGAACTGCTAGGCCACATCCCCTCTGCACGAGACCACAAGCATCCCCAAACATGTTTCGCCCTTGTTGGGGCTCATCAGTGAGGAGTAGCTTGGGTCTCTAGGCCCAGCAGGCACGGGACCCACGTCTGGGCATACCCGTCCCACTCAGGGTGACATAGCAAAAACAAAGAGGTGATGGCTGGAAGGTTTAGAATTAATCTTAACCACTGGCAATGCTCTGGGCAACCCTCCAGACCACCGTTCTTCGCCTGCCAAGCCATTACAGAAGGGAAAGACCATATGCAAATCAGGCTTGGCCCCACCCCAAAAGAGGCAGTCCAGCCCGAACTGCTAGGCCACATCCCCTCTGCACGAGACCACAAGCATCCCCAAACATGTTTCGCCCTTGTTGGGGCTCATCAGTGAGGAGTAGCTTGGGTCTCTAGGCCCAGCAAGCACGGGACCCATGTCTGGGCATACCCGTCCCACTCGGGGTGACATAGCAAAAACAAAGAGGTGATGGCTGGAAGGTTTAGAATTAATCTTAACCACTGGCAATGCTCTGGGACCCAAGCTACTCCTCACTGATGACGCCCAACAAGGTTGAAACATGTCTGGGGATGCTTGTGGTCTCGTGCAGAAGGGATGTGACCTAGCAGTTCGGGCTGGACTACCCCTTTGGGGGTGGGACCAAGCCTGATTTGCATGTGGTCTTTCCCCTTTTGTAATGGCTTGGCAGGCGAAGAACGATGGTCTGGAGGGTTGCCCAGAGCAATGCCAGAGGTTGAGATTTATTCTAAACCTTCCAACCATCACCTCTTTTGTTTTGCTTCTGTAAAAAGTTAGGACATTGTGAAAAAAGCAAAATGTTTGCGTTTCTATAGAAAATGGAGGGAACTTTGCTAAAAGAGAAAACTTTCTTAACAGATAAGGTGTTACGAAAGTCATTGGGAACTGATTTAAAATAGAATTCTATAGCATTTTCAGCATTTCTCTGACAATAGACAAAGCAACGAGAACAAATATTTAAAGTGCAATGCCCTATCATTTGTGGTGTAAAATGTACAGTGTTTTCTAGGTAAATCAAAGCCCTATGTTTTTACAAACTAGAATTTGAACTGGTGTAGATCATTTCACAGTTTACAAAGGATGAGAATGCAATGGTTAGATAAAAAAAGAGAAATGCCAAGTACTTCGATAGGATCCTATTGGGATGAGAGGGAGTGTAGTATTTCAACTTCCTGACATACTGATGCCATTTTAATGGCCACTGAAATCGCTCTGTTAACATTACCCTTGAAAGAACGGAGCCTGCATTAAGTAGCATCTAACTGGCAAGTTGGATTGGGGTTTAGTTTCTATCCCCTCAGGAAATTATATGTTCCTGCTCATATCACTTTGCATGGGATAGATCATTTGTGTTATGTAAAAAAAGAAAGCAGAGTTTCCCAAATCGAGCCCCATACATTACCAGTGCAACAAATTACACTGTGCGTTTAACATGTATGCTAGCGCTAACAAAACAACAGAAACGTATACCTGTAGTTCATCACAATGTGAATGAGAATTCTTTTTTTTTTTCATTTAGTTTATACAAACTTTTTGAAAAAAAAATATAAACAATTCCTCCCCTATCTAGCGGGTGCTTTAGAAAATGAGTCATATCAGTACATTATTTCATACCAGAGTGTTACAGTCCATGCCTTACTGCTACCACCCATCTTTGTATAGTCCCACCTTTCATTAACTCTATTCGCTTCAGGCGATTCATTACTCCTTTACCATTCATATCTGACTTTACTTCACCTCATCACCACATCTCAACGTTCTTGAAGTACCCGTGGCTTAGTTTAAAGATTCTCCATCCCATTTAGCTGTCTTTTAGCAAGCTTTCGAGTATTTGCAAAAAATGTGTCAACCCGAAGATGTCTTTTTCACAAGGGTTATAAAATGTTTGCCATAGTTCCTCTCCGCATAGAGTGGCGTATTTCCGAACTAAATGTCCTAAATGCACAGATCTCTGGTCGTTCAGGGCTTCACAATACAGTGTGAGATGTTTAAGGGTTCTCTTGCTGTTCATTGCAGAGACGACACCTGAGTTACGCTATCGGTTTCCGCGTTCTTATGGCTTGGCTTACTCTGGTGTTTATTAAATTCAGCCGAAATTTCATGTAGATTGCTCGATGTCTTGCATTCGCAGTTTTCATCAAATATTGTGGCAATTTCTTTCGATCTTTTGCCTCAATTGCTGCATCTTCCATAAGCCTGTGACGATTACGATCGTCAACTGTCGAACACCAACCCTGTTCCCATAGCTTTTTCTTCACATAATTCGGGTTGTTTCTCAGTGTGTCTTGATCAGTTCCCAGTCTCTCTAACTGATTTCTACAACCGTCAGCCCATTTGCATAATAGTGTTTCTCGGCTGCCCTTCATAGCATCTTGTAGGATCTTAAACTGGGGAGCACGCTCAACTATAATGATTTTCCGATATATGGATAGCATGTTCCATGCACTCGAGATTCCTTTCTGTAATTGCAAAACTCACCTCCAATATTGATTTTCTAGTTCTGGCCATAGAGTGGCAGACACTCCTAAGGCGCTTTCTGCTCCATAGATCAGTGTTGGTATGACTTTTTGATTGTAACAGGCTATTACTGGTTGCAATGAGAATTTCCCAAACTTTTTGTTTATTACTACTCCTTGACATGCTAGTTGTCTACATTTTTGTTTAGCATTATCTGCCCAGGGTGCATCATTTATGTTACTGTTGATCCAGACGCCTAGGTACTTTGTCTTTTTCACGCATCTCAAGATGTAATTTCTCAATCTCCACTTTGGAATGCCTTTTGTGTTCCATTTGTTGGTTTGTGTTAGATATTGCAGGATTATTATTTCAGATTTTGCAGGATTGATTTTTAGTTTGTTCTTTTCTACGTATCTCTCCAGAGCTGCTAGTTTTCGAGTTGGTCCAATCGGTGTTATGTCCAGTAATGCAATATCATCTGCATATAGCATCCAACTTATTGCCTGCCCATTTATTTTCGGTGGAAAGGAGTTTACATCTGCAAGACTATCGCCAATGTCAGACATAAATAGGCCAAACAACGAGGCTGCAAGCGGGCAGCCCTGTTTCACACCTTGATTCATTTCAATTGGCTTGCTCAGCGTTCCACTTGAATCTAGTCTGATTTTAATGACTCTGTCCGTATGGAGTTCCTTTATAGGTTGAAGTAGATTTTATGGGCAATTCCATTTCTTCAACTTTTCCCAGAGCATCTCTCGGTCGATGGTATCAAAAGCACTAGACAGATCAACAAACGCTACATAGATCTTTCTGTTTTGGCGGATAGCTTCCATCTTCAGAAAGTTCAAAATTGTCAAGTTCAGCCCACAACCCACCCCTTTCACAAATCCTGTTTGTCGAGGATCGTATCTTTTAGAATCTTGGATCCATTGTAATAGTTGGATTTGGAGCTGGGTGGCAGAATGAGAATTTTAATTGTATATAATACTTATGATGTATGTTTTCTCTTATGCCTTTGCTTATCAGTTGTGTAAGAGACACTCCAGGTAAATGTTGATTTTACGTTTTTCTCTGATGGTAACACATATCATTGATCTTGGAGGTAATAAAACATGTATTACGTTGTCAGTGGTCTGTTAGAATAATACATTATGTGCAAGCCTACAAGCAACAATATTGAAAGTACTGGGCCTACTGATGTCTATGAATATATATATTACACAGCCTGCGGTCGCGGCCATATAGTTATGGTTAAGTTGCTCATCTCATAGCACTTTTTGGGCGGCCTATAATTTCGCTCCCCCTGGACGAATCCTCACCAAACTTTGCCGCTCGGAGTTTGGTGAGGTTCTGTGAAGAGGGGGGGCAATGTTATAGGGGGGTCCCAATTTTATTTTTCTCCATATATTCAGTCTATGGCCAAAAATTGTGCTCATGCCTACAGCTCAAAACGCTGGACAGACTTTCACCAAATTTGTGGCAGGAGCAGTGGCCTGGTCCCGAAAACGTGCTTTTGTAAATTTGGAGAAAATCTGTTCAGTAGTTTTTTTTTTAAACAGGCAAATTGTAGATCCCTAAAAATTAGAGAGATCTAGTTACGCTCCGCGGATCCATTTCCCTGTTTGCTCCGCAGACAGGACTCTGATTGGGCAGAATGATGAGGTAAAGTCCGTGGACATATGACGTGCCCGCCGATTGGCTGGAGCGAAGCGTGAGGTGCGTCACATTTTCCTGATACGCCCGCCATGTTGGATTCGCGGATATATGCGCATAACATGGCAGCGAACAGGGCAGAAAACCAATTTTGGGCAATCTGATGGGTGGAAGAGGGGCTGGAAAGGGTGGGGGAGTGAAAGATGGGTCATATGATGTATTTGTTTAGGTGGAAGAAGGCTGTACTGTGATCACGGTGTCCGCGGACACCACAGTAGTTCATGGAGAGAACCTCAGGCAAGCAGCTTATGTGGTGACTGCAATTAGGATTCATTAGGTTGGAGGAGTGAAATGTAGATTATATGAGGAAGGGTATAGAAGTGGACAGCGCTTCAGGTTGTGGGATTATGTGCGTGGGTTGTGGCCAGTGTATAGATTGTTGGGTGCAAGGGTGTGTTATGCTGTGTTCATTGTGACCAGCTACTACAGTCTTGGGTGCATGGTATGGAGGTGATGCACTGAAGAGTCCAGTGGTGTGGCCACTCGTTACAATACTGTAATGGTATGTGTAGAAAAGTGTGGAGGGCCTCAGTTGGCTGGCTTATTGAACTGAAGAGTGTTCTGACTAGTTGCACGTACTTGAATGCTATGTGTACTGTAGTAGACAGGGCTTCAAGCAAATGCCTTATGTGTGTTTGGGTTGTGGCCATTGGGCAGATTGTTGGGTATTTTACTATAGTGTTATGTTTTTCTTTTGGGTAGCTATTAGAGTATTGAAGAGTTTGTCCATTGGCTGCAAGCACTGCAATAGTATGTCAAGTGAAGTGGATAGGGCCTGAGGTGGCTGAGTTATTTTTTTGGGACGAGGTAACTGGGCGGATGTTTGCATGCATGGCTGTATTATGCTGCTGTGGTTGTGGCCAGGGCCTAGAGTCTTGGGTGCATGGCCAGAGGCCGTAGGCTGGAAGCCATGCACCCAAGACTCTATCCCCCGGGCACAACCACTGCAGCATAATGCAGCCATGCATGCACACATTTTGACAGTGGAATTGGTTTGTGGTGCTCCTTTGGCTTGATATTCTTTTCTCCAAAAGAAGTGCTCCACTTCTCCGAGTGGAGGAATTGTTTTATTACAAATGGAGTGTAGGATGGCAATATAGAGATGATGGAAGTACCTTGATACATTTACAGGATCAAGAGAGCAGAGTTCTCCTGGTGTTTTCATGTTTATTCCTTTTTTTTTTTTTGGTTTGCTATGCTAGGAAATCACGTGCGTCTTCCCAGGCATACTCTGCACAACTTTAAGTGACAAAACATGTGGGTGGTCCAAGGTTGCATAGCATACACCGTACATCTGCGTGACGTCTGAACCAGTATTCTTTCAAACCACGCATGTTTGCCAAGAGATTTGTAATACTTGACTGTAAAACGTCATCTTTCTCTTTCACCTTTTGAAGTAGCTGCGTAGCAGACATGTTTAGAACATTGGAACCTGTTTTCAATGTGTGTGCAACTCCATAACAAAGAGTTTCTAGTTCACTTTCATAGAGGAGGTGGAATATGTATTCAATGTTTTGTCTGAATCTGGGGTCTTCAGAATACATTCGTAAAGCGCAGTATTCTGATGCCGTTATTTGTGTGCAACTTTCATCGGACCTTTCACCTTTTCCAGTAGGAAACAGTAGAGGAAAGGCTCATGCAACTACACTTTTTTCCCATATGCCTATTGGAGATCCTTTAGCTCGCTGCATTTGATATGTTTCCAGTGCATCGTGTATGATGTCTTTGGAGTGCAGTGGGTGAATTGCATACTGGTCTAAAATATTGGAGGCTGTAGTAGGGTTTAGAAGTTAAAAATGACCAGTTGCTGAGGAATCCTGAATTATTTCGGTGGTTTCTCTCAGGTTTTCTTCTATGTTTTTTTTCTTTGTAGTATTCATTGTTGTCTTTAAGATATTGCAGAGCTTTTCTAACTTTGTTTAAGTCCACTAGTATCTGCCAATTTGTTTTGTCTTTTGTAGGTACACCATTCACTATTGGCCATTGCAATCCTAGAGTGTCTACATTTTCTTTGAGATCTAATGGTAAATAAACAACTTTGCCACGAATGCCTTTCAGTATTTCAGAGGGAGACAACTTTGCTGTTTTTGGTTGACAGTGTATTATCGCTTGAAATCGGTGTATTGTTTGGATTATAATGCTCTCATACAAATTAAACTGGAGTGATTTTGGCAGTGGGAATATTTCCACGTTATTAGCAATAGCCTGTAAGGGCATTTGGTTATTGTCAAGTTTTGCTGTGCAGTATGTGCACAGTATTAAGGGGTTCAATATTTTGTATTTGTTTTCTGCTATAAGATAGAGAGCTCATTGGTGTCTTCTATTTTGTACATTATAACTACAGGTTCGGTGCTCTTTGTATAAAAGATTCTGTGTAAACACACACATACTTGGTTTGGTACTCCAGCAGATGTACTTTTAAAATGTACTATTCATTTTTAGCATGTGTGTAATAGAAGGTTGACATTTGCAAGGTTGTTGCTAATCTTCTCTAAAGTTACTGGAATTTGTAAGTGCTCTTCTGTTCCAAAATATTTGCTTTGGATGTGGTCTATTTCTTTGAGCAGTTGTTTGGCTGTACCATGTAGGAGAATGTCATTTAAATGGGCCAGTGCTAAAGCAGGACTTTTTGCATAGTACAGTTTGTGAACGAGATTTTGTACAGTGGAATGGTGTGTTGCTAACATTTTGATATGGTGGAAGGTGCTTTTACAAGCAGGTCCAGAAATGGAGACTAATGAATTTCCTCTTAGTCCTGTGTATTTGCGCACTGGACAAGAGTCCATAGCTTGTAATATTTTAATTTTGAATTTGTCTTTGCCTTTCACATACTGATTGAGGAACTACCGTAAAGATTTGAAAGATTGTTTTCCCACGTTATACATTGATGTGCATGGCCATTTGTAGACTGGACATATTGGTTACATGGAATGGAGAGTTGATTGTAAGTTTGCTGGGGATATTCTTACAAGCAGCGTTTCTTCTTCCATAATGGTATTGTCTAACTTTTCATACCCTCGCCCACTGCTATGTATGGCACTTGGGTTTGTATGGCTCTGTGCTGGTGGTGTGACTCCACTCACCTGCACAGATGTTTCTAAAGGTATCTATGTTGATATTACATCTGTTGAGAAGTACTTGTAGTAGTTTAGTAATTTATTTTGTTAGTGGTTTCAATCTGTTTAAAACTAATATAAATAATTTCCTTTTGAGAAGGATTGCACTATGAGAGCTTCCAGGATGAGTTTTTTGCAGTAAATTCTAAGGGTGAAGTGTAATTTCTCCCCTGTTTTTAGAAGATTCTGAAGGATCCTATAGTGGAAATCTTTTTGTAATTTAAAAAAAAAAATGTTTACTTGTGGCTACATTAACATTGGTAGGCACCGTTTTAGCACTAGTGGTAGTTGTAATCTTCTCAATACATTGCTTTTTAGTTTTGCATTTTGAAAGAGGAGTCACAGTTTCTTTTCTGCTAGCTGCTTCAGTTTTGCTCACTGAGTGTATTAGCTGTTTTGATTGAACTTTTTGTACAAACTTGGCTACAGGAGGATGACTATTTTGAATGCTTTTAGTCTGATCTCATCTACTTCTGCGTTGCTTTCTACTGAGTTGCTTTTTGCTAGGCATTGTTTAGTTTCTGTTGGAGAAAAAAGGAAAGTGTGGGTTTGGAGGTTGTGCAATGTATATTTGTGCACTGCGCATGAGTGTCTGAATATGAGGGTAGGCATACATATAACAATGTGTGATTGTGGAATGGGCTGTTCGTTCAGGTTGGGAAGGCTGTACTGGTATGTGTGTGTTACTATACTGGTGTTCTGATGACAATATAAAGTGTGCACGTGTGAGGTGCAGTGAGTAAGAGTGAAGCAAATGCTGTTGGGTTGATAGAATTGTGTAGCCTACAATAGAACAACATTGCACTGTCTGAGTAAGAGGCAGAACACCACAATAGTATTGCACTTACTTTGATGGATGTGAAGAGTAGGTTTCTTCTGGGTTCTATTTTGCAGTTGAGACGCCACTGGCTTTCAGGATACAGGTCTTCACTGCAATTGCAAAAGAAGGAAGTTAGTACATATGTGTTGTAATGTCACAGTAATTGCAATTGGAGAGCACATTATGTAAAATTGCAGGAGGATTTGTTAGCAGGAAGAGTTGGTGTGCATGCGAAATTGTACAGCATTGCATACAAATGGGGATTTGGAAGCACCAGCATTGTTGCTATGGGGACCAGTGGTGTACGTTTAAGTGTGTCCTATGAGGTGCACATTTGCAAGTGTGTGAGTTGTTGCAGTATTTGGTTTGGAAATGGATTACTGTAAGTTGTAGTACAGTGAGAAAAAGGCCGAGGAAGATGTGGAGATTAGAAAGGAGAATGTGGTTGTCTTTCTTTCATTTACAAATACATCAGGGAGAGTGGTAATACAATGGAAATTGGAAGTTTGAAAAAGTTATTCAAGTGGGCATTAAAATAAATGTTTCCTCATGATTAAAATACATTCATACATGGCCTAGTTACCAAAAACATGACAGTGCAGTAAACATCTCCCCTTGCTTTCCACGGAAGATAATGCTTTGGCACAGTGCACACGCGTCAGACATTCTAATGAGATGTCCTTACCCTTTTACAAGCTGATAAAAAAGTTCCTGTCATTACCTATCCTTAAATTTAACAAATCTAACTTGTATTGTTTTCAATTATGAATATGAATTAGATAAACAGTGGCCCACAGTGGCCCACAGCAATCAAATTAAACATACACTTTGCTATCATGAATCCTTAACAGCAGCTATACATTTTAATTTGGAAAATACAAAATACTCATAAAAATTACATGTCGTTACTTATCAATGTCTGGCATACACAAGTAATAACTGAAAAATACAATAATGTCCCTTTTCAATTGAATATGTTCATTTCCTCCCCTTATAATAAGTTTGAGTACTGTAAGTACTATAATCACGCAGAACCTATTTACTTACGATTAAATGTTTAGAAACAACAAATGAATTGTGCTGCATTGTCTGCAATCAATCACAAGGTTTCAAATCCTAGTTCACTACTTAAAACATATATGCCACTTGCTGTTGACTGGCATATTTTGAACTTCTTTCAAGGAATCACACATAGAATACAATTCCTATTGCAAAATCCTGTGGTACGACTGATAGGAGCTTTTTTTATTTTAGTTCCTTTCCCAGCTGATTAAATCTTGAATGTCAGGGTCAGAAACTAGAATTTTGTGATCTGGGACATTCTTTCGTTTACAAGAATGCTACGCACTTCCATCATATTGACTAGAACATCAATACAACTGACATCTACATGGTACTGATAGTTAACCTAATTGTTTCAGAAAACAGTGCAACTAAGCTGTTAACATGGAAATGCATTACTGACATGCTCTGGCTCAGGGAATGGGTATTCATTGTGCTACCATACTTTCCAGTTTGGTACTATGTGATAATGCTTGACACCCTTTGTTGTTCTCTCATTTTTTAACCTTTTTTACCTTGTCTTCACTTATATCTTCACCCAACTCACTGTCACCCTGTGGAAATCGAAATAATATTGTACCTCCTATCGCATTGTTTGAATGTATGTTGGCCTACGCCAAGTTGTCTAAAAACATCGTGTACATAGATTCCGCGGCAAGGTCTTGACCTTAATGTATTGTGTAAATCGCCATCGTGGATTTAGCCGCCATTTTAGGTTCTCTTGTAGTGTGGAAGTCACCCTGGACAACAAAATGGAGGCCGAATGACATTTCGAGTGGGATTCTGGACGTTGTGACCTCCGCACACATGAATAAATAATATGCCCGCAGGCCACTTGTTAGGGTCGCGAACTGAGACCTTGTCCTATCCCTGACCTATGTGTAAATGAACAACTGTATCAGCGGAACTGATCAAAATGCATACATTATGGGATTGACCTGGCTACGAACCCTAGGTTTGGTTCTGAGAATGGTTAACTTGCGAGGGGGTTGGCCAGAGCTGGATGAAAAGTATAAAAACCCGAGTATCCCAATGTTCGGTCTCTCACACTAACACGGCGAACTACCGTTGATGGTTCGTCCTGTTACTCTGAGGGCCGAATAGCTATCCGTATGTCAATTGACTTTTGGTAATTGTTGTATCTTTGTATAAAGCGCTTTGTATGTCCTTTGTAACCTGTGTTGATGTGTTTCCTTTGGGCTTCCCGGCCTCATATCAATTTTTCTGTTTCCACAACCCCCCCCAAATGTCCCCGCACCCCTAGCCAATATTAATGCAGTGAATGGATCCATTTATACAAACTACTACTCCATCACATTACCCTCTGACACCCTCAAAACAGGCTCACAAAAAAGTAGTACAATGTACTCTCGCACACCTATAAGCACATTGCTACAATAATATGGCCTCAATAGAAGCAGTAACTTATATACTTTTCCAAATGTACATATTTATTACATGGCATAATTTAACTAAAACTGTGGGCTTCATTACGAGCATGGAGCTAATGAAAAAAGGAAGGTGGAATGGTATTACCGCCATCAATTACCGGACCGGGCCATTAATGCCGTCCCCGTTTATACCGTGCCCCTTCTTACTGGCATGCGCGTGTACACGCGCCCCTTCGCTACGGCAATACTGGGATGCCGCTAACAGGAGGACATCACAAGTCACGCGGGCATGCAGTTACCGGCATCCTGAATGCGATAAATAGGGCCTGCACAATGGCGGTATCACAGGCATCACAGACCACCAATAAATAGCAACCTTCAGTGTAGCCAACTGCCACAAGTGCACACAATCACCACAGCTGGAGCCAATGGAGCCTGTCCCAGCACAAAAGGAGCACACCCACACACCACACCCCTTTCAACACCAAAATGATCCCACTTGCTGTAGCAATCCTGGGGCTGGTGGACATGCCTGCACTGCTACACCAGCAACAACAATAACTACAACAACATCAACAACAACAACAGGCAGCACAGAGTAGACGCAGGACGAGAAGGAGGTTGAGACAGGCCCAGCAGGTTCCACCAGTGCAGCCAGTGGTACCACGTAGGCAGCCAACAATACCTTGCCTCAGAGCTAGTCCATACAACCTAACCCCCCATGCAGATCCACACCTTGTACCGTTTGGATGGGGACACCATCACCACCATAGTGGATATGATACACGACGACATCGTCAGCCTGATAGAAATCCGCACTGCCATCCCCCCTCTACTGAAGGTGTTGTCTGTGCTCCACTTCCCGGCCACAGGCACCTACCAGCACACAGTGGGTCCAGCTGCATGGCATATCACAACCACTCTTTTCTCACATGGTGACCCAAGTTCTTGATGCCCTCCTGAAGCATGCAAGCATCCACATATCCCTACCACGGACTGGCCAAGAGCTCGCTGACACTAAAGTAGGCTTCCATGCACTGGCAGGCATGCCCAATTGCATTGGTGCCCTCGACTGCACCCATGTAGAATTGGTGGTCCCTCATGCCAATGAGGTGTTGTACTGCAATCGCAAGCAATACCACTCCATCAATGTGCAGATGGTATGTGACTCCAGCAAGATCATCACACATTGTTGCGCCCGATATCCCGGATCTACACATGATGCCATGGTGCTGCGTAACTCCACGCTACCCGCTACATGGAGCGACATGCTGAACGACGTGCCTGGCTGCTTGGTAAGTTGCCTGACTGGGTTATGGCAGTGCAGTGGGGTTGTGAGATGAGGGGGATGAATACTCCACCTGGGTGAGATTGGGGGGGATGCATAGTCCAATTGGGTGAGATTTGGGTGGATACATACTCCACCTGGTTGAGATTGGGGGGGATGCATACTCCGCCTGGGTGAGATTGGGGGGATACATACTCCACCTGGGTGAGAATGGGGGGATGCATACTCCACCTTGGTGAGATTGGGGGGATGCATACTCCACCTGGGTGAGATTGGGAGGCGAGTGGACAATGTACCTACAGCTATACACTGTTGCCCTGAACATCCCAACCTGAACATGACACATCAATGGCATACATAAGACCAATGCTGCACAGCAATGACAACATGCCAGATGCACATGTAGGCCACCATGGGCATGTCAAGTGATGGATGACTTAACATACATGATTACACCTGTGGCAATGCCGCTAGGGGAAATACGTATCATAAACCGCAAATATGGGTGGCAAGACATTGTTCTGCATCCACAGTACATCATGCATCAGCATGCAAGTGAACATCCTGCATCATCTGTAGAACGCAATCCACCCCAGCAGACCATAGTACAGTACATAATAATAATAATAATAATAATAATTTGGCATTTATATAGCGCTACGAACCCTCAGGTATCTGAGCGTTGCTTATTATTACCCACGTTGTGTGGTGCTCATTTGTCGACCTCGGAATATTGAAAGGCTGAGTTTGGCCCCGCCGGGATTCAAACCTGCATCAGCAGGCTCTGCACGGATGTCAAAGCGAGCACTCTACTCGCTGTGCCACTTGACCGGCTATGCATCAAATGAACCTGTGTGCATGCATCCAGGCACATGTGCATGTCAATGCAAATAGCTGCAGCCATGGCAGTGAATCCTAAAGGTATCAGGTTAGATATTGACTCACACATACCTCATTGTGCTCCCATGCAGGTGATGGTGGCTAGCCCTTGAAGCCATGGCTATTTACCCCTGTACAGAACCCGCAGAACAGGCACAAAGAGGAGTACAATCGGGTTCATACCCGTACCCGTGTTGTGATTGAGCAGACCTTTGGCCTTTCGAAGGCACGGTTCCGTTGCCTCAGCAGGTCTGGTGGAGCACTCCTTTATGGGCCTCAGAAGGTGGCAAAGATCATGCTGCACAACATGTGCATCCGGAGAAACGTACCACTGCCACCTGACATTGACCTGCATGCACCGCGTGAGGATGAAGAGGATGATGATGGAGGAGAAGCAGCACCCCTGGCAGTTCGTGATGCACAAGATGGCCGTGCTGTGCGCCAGTCACTGATTGATGATTACTTCTGATCCAAAGGGACGTTGATGTTTATGTGTCAGTATTACACTGGGCACTGGGATCGTGTGGACATGGACACAGGGTGTGTGGGGAGTTGGGCATTGTGCTCAGTCATGAATTGAATAAACACACACAAAATGAACAATGTCCAGTCATGAAATGAATTTGAACACAACGGGTGTATTAGGAAAAATAACAATATAGTGCTTCATCCCTCCACCTCTCACACGCCCTCCCTCCTCCCCCAAAACCCCCATACACCCCATACCCCCAAACACACCCCAAACACCACCAACACCACCTCCCACCACACCCATTGTCATCCCACACACGATGTGGGTGGACCAGCTATTTCCAGCCTCTTTCCTTGTATGGGGGCAGCATTTCCATGTTCCTTGCACTGCACCTCATCATGCACACAGGGCTTGATGGATTTGAGCTGGCATGTGTGGTTGATGGGGTGGAGGTGGATGGCTGTGGCACCACCGGTTCAGGTTGTTGCTGCTGCTTATGGTCCAGCATCTTGGTAAGGACCTGTGTCACCGCCCCTAAACTGTCACAAATTACTATGGCTCTTGAGTTGATGGCCATTACGGTTGCAGCATTTGACTCCCATATTTCACAGCGTTTCTGTTCCCCCTTGGACACATACTGGCGGACCTTTGCTATCATGGAGTCCTGGCGGGCCTCTACTCTGGTCAGGCGTGCCTCCATGTCAGTGAGGGCTGCGAAGATGGACGGTGCTGTGGCTGGGTGGACCATTGCAGGGCTGCCCTCTGACATGGTGGACAGATGCAGACTCCTCAGTAGAACTGCAGGTACCTGCATGGGGCATGCTGGTGTGCCCTGTGTGTAGTGGTGGGGGGTAGACTGGGGGCTTGGAGTATGGGGACATTCAACATGGATGGTGTCGTCCATGTCCTGATATTCCTCCGCATGCACATTCACGTCGCTGAGGGGGGCTGTAGCTGCTGCCTCACCTACAGGACTGGTGGCAGCAGACTGCGTGCCATTAGCCTCTCTCTCTACAATTGCTGCTGACACTGTATTGGCAGTCTGTTCGGCTGCTGTATCCTCCTCTTCAGCTGGCCTGGGCTGTACTGGTGCCCTGGGTTGCACTCTGGCCATCGGTGCAGCCCCGGAGGTGGAAGGCCCAGTGCCTTCTGGTCTGGCCCTGGATGCCCTAGAGTGTGTGGATGGCCTTAGGGCAGGGTCCTACCCTTCACTTTCTGTGTCAGAGCCTGTGGAGGAACAAGATATGTAGGGCATCAGTGATGGTGTTACTTGCAAGATGCATGATTTGGTACTGTACAGTATTTCATTTTTCATGCATTGCATTCTTGTAGGTGTGACACAAAGGGTACTTTCAAGGGGGGCATATTGGTATACACCGTGGCCTCTCCATTCTGTACTGATGTGTACCAGGTGGCATACTGTTGTATTGCGGTTGGCATGCTGTGTGACATGTGAATTATCCCTGTGTGTTGGGTGTCTGTTGGTAATGGGATTGGCATGCAGCATGCATTTTATTGTGCCAGGGTTTGGGCCACCATCTGGACATGGATCTGTATATGTGTGTTTGATGGCCCATGCATTGGCTTGGTTCACTTTCACATCTGTTGTACTACATCATGCTTTGGTTTACTGGGGTTTGTGGGGTCACTCACCTCCATCTCCCGATGTCGCTGCACCCGTCTCCATTTCACGGAAGCCCTCAATTGACTCCATATTTATAGTGGTGCTGCAGGTCTCCTCCCAACGCATCAATTTGATGGGTGAGTGGGCCCCTCTGCCTGTAGCCATGGCCTCCCTGCGATTTGATGAGAGGAGGTTTTGCACCCGGAGACGTAGGTCATCCATCTCTTCTTACAGTCTTTCACCGTGTGGGGGGTGGTGCCAACCGATGTCACCTTCCGTGCAAACTCATGCCATTTTTGTTTTTTTCTCAGTTGTACGTCCCTTTTCAGGTTGTTTTGGAAAACCTCATCTGCATGGGCTTCCAGCGTATCGGCAAGCATGTTGAGCTCGTCGGAGAAGCGCTTCTTGCGCAGGTGGGGGTTGGACTTGTGAGTTGCCTTAGACATAATGGATAGCATGGCCCTGCTCTCCACTCTGTGGCACTGCTGTGTTGGGTGGATTGCAATGGATTGTGTTTTTTAAGATGGCCATCTGTGCATTTCCTGTTCCGGCGCAATGACATTACTTCCGGGTCCGGTATTAAACCCGGTATTTGCATGATGGTATTGCCAGGTCCGTTATTCAGGGGTTGCTCCTAGGCGGAGGCGGTATCGGCGGGTCCCGTGATGGCGCTATCAGGGGTTTGGGGGGCCTTAAGTTGCATGGCGGTGCAGCCGTTACCGGCATGGGGGTTCGCACATGCTCGTGCTCTCGTAATCACCCGCTATTAGCGGCAATGAGGGTGCACGGACGCGCTAATACCACCATGCCGGTAATGACTCCGTTTTTACCTCTATGCTCATAATGAGGCCCTGTGTTTGTTATTACTAACAATTCTTTGATAAATAGAGTCAACAGATGGGACACCAGACACACGAGCACTCATTCTATGATGTTTGTTTCCAATACATATTGGCACTAACATGTTGCTGGGAAACCACAGATGCCTCCAGGTTTTTGACACAGTTCTCCCAACTAGAGGTTGATTTATCACTTTCAATGATCTCCACAAGCATTCAATGATCTCCACAAGCACATAAGGCCATTTGCAGAAACTTTGACAACTTTTGCAAATTTTGCCACACCCATAACTCGCAATGTCTGTGTGAATCATTTATGATTTTGCAGTAATCTAACAGTGACATTATTGAAAAATTGTGAGTGATTCATGTGCAAGACACAAGGGGCCTCATTTAAAATAAAATGTGCACAGTGTAATGTGACTGTGCTCCAGAAGTACAGTTTGTGCCATACTAAAAGGATTAACCCGATTTACAAATCAGACTCTTGCGCAGTGCAGGAGCACTTTCCAAGACAAATAGAGCAACGCATGGCAAGGGCCAGCGTAAAGTAGAAAATTGGGGGCGGAAGGTCAAACATCCTTATTTAATGAGGAAAAAGAGGGCGAACATGGGCATGGGAGGCACCGTACAAACAACCAACACACCCCCATCAAGCGCTAAGCAAGCCCTATTCACAGAATATATCACACAAGCTGTCAGGCTCTTTCGAAAACTGATCATACCGCCTCCCCTAAACTGTCACAAAGCACAAAGCGCAATGAAAGGGGCAATGAAAGGCTGTGTATAAAAATTGCTATGCAAAACCAACTAACTTAGGATTGCTACAATGTAGGATGTTGCATTGTAAGTTCTACTGCATGGATGAAGGAGAAGGAAGAGGAGGATGATGAGGGCCAGAATCTTCCTACTACTCACTGCCAGACATGAGGGTGTATATAAGATACTGCCCCCCCATGTCATACTATACCTGGTCCAGGAATGGGAGAATGGCCTGGCAAAACCCACCATTTGCTCACAGTCTGTGTCACCTCTGATCAAGCTGCTAGCAGCCTTACACTTTCTGTTCATTAGTTCAGTCCAGCAGAATACTGCCATGTATGAGGGCATATCACTACCCAAACAATTCAGGTACATCAACCAGGTATTGCGTTGTATCCTAGCACATGTGCATATGCACATATACATGCGACGGATACTGCAGGCAAGGCACACATTCCATGGGTCCTGGGAGCTATCAACTGTAAATATGTAGCACTGCAGCCCCCCCCCCCGAGAGACTGGGCACATCTGTTGCAACAGTAAGCATTGCCACTCCAATAATGTGCAGGTGATCTGTGATGCCAAGGGACACATCATGCATGTCAATGCCAATTTACTGGGGATGCACACATGACAGCTACATCTTCCACCATTCCCCCATATCCCAAGCCCTTTCATCAGAAAGTTTTGGAAGCACATAGCTGGTGGGTTGATTATCAACTATCATGCACACCCAAGCAGTCACATATCACACAACACAAATAAAGACAATACATTCTAACAAGAACCATTTCCTTTTTTAAGGGGACAGTGCCTACACATTCTCACCATTCCCGTTGACAGTCATCAGGAATCCAGCCACCCCAGGTGAGGTAAGCTACAACATAGCACACATATCACTTGTGGCATAGTGGAATGCACATTCAGGGTTCTCAAGTCATGCTTCTTCTCCTTTGACCACTCAGGTGGCGTAATACAATATGCAAACCCTGTAATACGCAAGCTCATCATGGCATGTTGTGCTCTGCACAATATTGCCACAGGTTGTGGCATAGCAGTATCGCTGCAGAATGGAGACTACCCTCATACACAGGCACCGCATATTCCCTTAGTAGGCCAAAGAGCACAGGGACAGGACACATGCAATCAGGTTGTTCAAACATACTTCACCTGAACTGCAACCCCTGTAGAGCAAACACAGTGAAACAATATTCCTGATGCCCTTCAATGATGTAACTGAGCCAATAAAACTTTCCCACAACAACACCCTGAGAATGTGGGTCTCTGAGAGGCACACTTTGTGTGACCCATAAGATGAAAACTATAATGCCACGCCATCAACATCCATCACATCAACTGCAGAAACCACCTGCACAGTCATAACAAGTGGAAATAACAGTATCCTTGTCACAGGCACAAAATCCTAAACAGAGTGAATCATCCCCAGGCATGATGTCACCATACCATGTGCTCCCCTGAGTGGCATGCACCAACTGCAAGACAGGGCTCATCCGAATGTTATCTTCATGATGTCTCCCTCTACACCATTGCTGCTGGCACGGCTCACCTACACTCAGCACAGGTCAAACCACATAACGGAGTGAAGAGTGAAGACATCCCAAGGCACAATGTCACCATACTATGCTCCACTGAGTGGCATGCACCAACTGCTAGAAAGGGCTCATCTGACTGCCATCTTCATCAGGGCTTGCAAAATCTCCATATTCACTCACATAGACATGCAGTGTGTGAAATAAAAATAAAAAAGGACTGGCTTGAGGTACCCCGCATGGAACAAGAAACTTGACAGCTATTGTATACCCAGTGGCACCCAAGGGTGGGGTGGCACAAACAACCATCCAGAGCTCTTCCCTCAATGCCTTAGAGCTTTAACCTCCTGAGAGGGATGTTTCCACTCACCACATCACCAAGCCCCAGTAGCACTTCCTTGGACCACCTACTGTATCCCGGGTCCCGCCTGGTCCCGCCTGGGCCACCAGCTGCCGGGCTAGCTTAGCCTCCCCCTTTGTGGCTAGGCCCATTGGCCCCTATCTGCTCTGGGCCCAGGTCAGAGTGTGGAGGAGCAATCCAGCTCCCGTGCCACTTGTCTGTCTCCCTACATGGAGCCACTTCCCACTGACTATTATGGAGCCCAGCCACAGACAAATTTAGGTGACTCAGACTATCTGGTTTAACCGCCCAGCCATGCCTCAAGGCCACCATCCATGGTCTGGGTTAAGCTGCCACCTTTGTACCTTGGGGCCAGGGATTAAGCCACTGGCCCAGTCTCTCTTCCCTGCCTGCTACAGTCTGAGTCCTGCCACTCTGCCACTGGCTGAGTCAAAGCCGTCTGGTCTGCTGGATAACTGGAAAGGGAGAAGAGTGCACTGCACCCAGCCCACACACCCACGGCTGCACCTAGGGTGGATGGGAGTTTGCCATGAACCCCACATTGCAGCACAGATAGGAAGGATGGAGACCCATCCGGCACCACCACTGCAGCAGCACCTTTGACAAAACCTTTGCTCAGAGGATGGCTATCAGTAGATCACAGCAAGGTAGCTGCTCTGCTACTTACTGAACCCTGACCCACAATCAGGCAGTCTACAAATGATTTTGCACCACAGTCCCAATGAACAAGTGGTGCGCTATGGGGGAGAGAGGTGGTGCCCTTCTGTTCATACTTGAGCCCTGAGGTCAGCAGCTCTACGCACCAGTCCAGATGCTGGCTATCCTAGGTCAACTGATGCTCAACAGCACTGCAGTACCATTAAGGTTCAGGGAGAATTCTGACTTAGAGGTGTTCAATCATAATCCCACAGATAGTAGCTTCACCCCATTGGCTCCTCAGCCAAGCACATACACTGACTGTCTGAGCCTCTGGTACCTCTTGTAGTGAAGCGGATTACTATTGCAACAGCACATCGCTAGGGTAAAAGTAACGAGTCACACAACGGTCTAAACCATCTCACGTTCACTATTAGTTTGGTGTATTCTGCTTAACAATGATGGGAAGGGCCGACATGGAAAGATGAAATGCAACATCGCTATGAACGCTTGGCTGCCACAAAGCAGTTATACCTGTGGCAATTTCCTGACATATCCTGCTTGAAACCCAAAAAGATCCCTAAGGTATGGCACACTCAACAGCTTATATTATGTTTGGTCTACCTGTTGGAAAAGAGGATAGCCAACCCGTGCCACTAGGAGAAAAGTATTCCTTGCCCAGTTGGGAAGGGGACTACAATCAATGTTACTAAAGTATGCCGAGAAGTCCAATAACATCAGCATTTTATAGAGCCTTTGTGAAGAAAACTAGATTATCCTTGACATCCAACGTGGTGGTCCCAATTTCTATAAAGTGTCAAAACTCTGATTCACAATCCCCCAAATGTCCAGAGGATTCAATCAGATTCTGTATTTGCAGTACAGCCACCTTGTTCAAGACTTTCAAAAGAAAATGAGCAATCATAATTGAACAATGATTTCAGGAAACACAAGCATGAAGTGAAAGCGTTTTTAGCAGAGGATAATTCATGCTGATTCCAGGGAAGATGGTAAAAAGCCCTGTCTTAATGAATTATTTACTACAGCGGTAATACCCCAAGCTAGGCAACATTTTCCTTACTCAGACTAGGACAAGAATTATCCAGACGGTTGGTAGGATTCAATTCTTTTGAAATATCAAGTCTTTCTACAGGGGAATCTAATCAAGTCACTTAAAGAGCATGGGTTGTAACGTTTAGGCTTCACAACATGTGTGAGTGCTACAGAAGGAGATGAATAAGGGACAACAACAGCTAGTTGGTTTGACAAACACAAATACTTTGTCCAGTTAAGACGAGTTTCAGATTATTTGAACACTCTAAGGAGGGCTCCAAGACTTTAAATGTACTAGTAGATTGTGGATAATGTTTAAGAACATTAAAACAGTTATTTGATTGAATTATTAGTGGCAGCAATAAACGATGTCAAATAAGATGTGTTTCCTCAATTATAGTTTTTAGGGATTGTGCTCTGATGTGCTTCATAAGCATCATATGAATCGGACTAGGATCTTTCCTCCATTTGCGCTCCAAAGCTCTGAGGTTACAATTTATTTTATGCATGACCTCCGAATACTAAGGTTGGTTAGATTTACGAGAGGCAATACTTTAGTATAAAGCGGGACTACTGAAATAACCACAGCATTTAAGTTGGAATTACATGGTTCCACCAATACTTAAACGTCTGCATTATGTGGAGAAATAGCAAACACATCTTTAAGAATAGGAGCCAGACCAGAATGGGCTAGCTTTCTATTATCTCTAACCAAAACAGCGCTGCTTACTGCCACAAAAGAAGAAGAATCACTGTTTCGTGGCAAGGAAAATGAAATGTCCAAGTGGTGAAACCAGTGGAGTGCAATACATGCAATACCTTCTACAGTCAAATTGCATAAAGGTAGACAATCAAGGGCACTCCATTTGGAGTGGGTTGCTACATCAATGTAGTGAGAAAAACAAACCTTCTAGTGAGTAATGTGCTTGTTTGTCTGCAGGGTAATTACATTCCAAGTTATAATAACCCATAAGAAGGATAGTGTTTGAGTATTTCATTATTGGAAGGATATTCAAAAGGATATTAATTAACACCAGGTTAATAAATACATAGGGCCTCATTACGACCCGTGCGATAACCATGGCGCTGGTAGCGCCATGGTTGCCACCAGTATTTTACCGATTCCGCCATGGTGAATGGCGGAATTACTGCCCCCTTCCAAGGTTGGCGGGGCGGTAATTCCCCATTCACCATTGGCCCTTCCCCATTCCCATTTTTGCCCCCATAGGGCTCAATGGAAATGGGGAAGGTGGTAGTTACGGTGCCGCGAATTGCGGTACCATAATTACCTCCAAGGTCCCTTTGCGGGTCCAATCCTTAACGGCTGGTAAAACCTCATAATTAGGCGGTAAGGGGTTAACGGCACCGCCACCTTTTACGGCACTGTTAACCCCTTACCGCCTGGGTCATAATGAGGCCCATAGTATGTGACGTATTGTTAAGAAAGAGCTTAACACAAAGCCAGTAGCTGGTATGCCAAAACGTGTTGAAATATGAATAGACAATTTGAAAATTAAGGCACCCGACCATCATGTCCATTAGTGTGATTGGTTGTCACGATTGAATAACCTATTGAAATGGGTAAAGACATGAAAGGGCCAGTATAGGATTGAAACCAAGTCTCAGCAATAGCCAAACATGATAAATTGTTGGTAAGAAACAAGTCCAGATGATGGGCATCAGAGAATGAATTAATACATGCACAATTTACAGGGTAATTCATAGAATTCGCCGCACAAGTGGCACACGTGGCTGGCGCACAGTGTGCGCGTCCGGCAATGTGCGCCAGCTGCATGCGTCAAAACCCATTTCAGCGCACAGCGTATTCATGGATTTCAACATCCATAACCAGCCGTGGCGCAGAGTGGCGCAGCGACCCTGCAGCAGCGCCAGTTATGCCCCCAACCCCGCCCGTGCGCCATGAACAGCGCACAAATCCAGTACATGGCGCAAAGGCCAGTGGACCAGCACACAGCCCCCCAACCACGAAAATGCATGTAAAATTCCCTGTGCACGGCCCAGAATACACGTACCCCGCTCGCGCAAGGCCAATAGCGTGTAAAACTCCCTGTGCATTCCCCAGAATACACGTACCCCGCTCGCGCAAGGCCAATAGTGTGCAAAACTCCGCGCGCATGCCCCACAATACACGTACACTGCTAGCGCAAGGCAATAGCATGCAAAACTGCCTGCGCATGCCCCAGAATACATGTACCCCGCTCGCGCAAGGCCAATAGCTTGTAAAATTCCCGTGCACGCCCCAGTAAACACTTACCCCGCTCGCGCCAGCGGAATCGTGTGTAAAACGTGGGAAAAGTCCCCCCTGTGGAGTGGGCTGCCTGCGGGGCATGCCCAGTGTGGATGGGCTGCCTGCGGGGCATGCCCAGGGGTGAAGGACTTCCTGCGGAACTTGCCCAGGGTGGATGGGCTGCCTGTGGGGTATGAGAAGGGTGGATGGGCTGCCTGCGGGACATGCCCAGGGTGGATGGGCTGCCTGCGGGGCATGCCCAGGGGTGAAGGGCTGCCTGTGGGGTACGGGGAGGGTGGATGGGCTGCCTGCGGGGCATGCCCAGGGGTGAAGGGCTTCCTGCGGAGCATGCCCACGGTGGATGGGCTGCCTGCGGGGTATGAGGAGGGTGGATGGGCTGCCTGCGGGGCATGCACAGGGTGAAGGGCTTCCTGCAGAGCATGCCCATGGTGGATGGGCTGTCTGCGGGGTATGGGGAGGGTGGATGGGCTGCCTGTGGGGCATGCCCAGGGTGGATGGGCTGCCTGCGGGACATGCCCAGGGTGGATGGGCTGCCTGCGGGGCATGCCAAGGGGTGAAGGGCTGCCTGCGGGGCATGGGGAGGGTGAAGGGCTTCCTGCAGAGCATGCCCAGGGTGGATGGGCTGCTGCGGGGTATGGGGAGGGTGGATGGGCTGCCTGCGGGGCATGCCCGGGTGTGAAGGGCTGCCTGTGGGGTACGGGGAGGATGGATGGGCTGCCTGCGGGGCATGCCCAGGGGTGAAGGGCTTCCTGCGCAGCATGCCCAGGGTGGATGGGCTGCCTGCGGGGTATGGGGAGTGTGGATGGGCTGCCTGCGGGGCATGCCCAGGGTGGATGGGCTGCCTGCAGGACATGTCTAGGGTGGATGGGCTGCCTGCGGGGCATGCCCAGGTGGATGGGCTGCCTGAGGGGCATGCCTAGGGTGGATGGGCTGCCTGTGGGGCATGCCCAGGGTGGATGGGATGCCTGCGGGGCATGCCAAGGGGTGAAGGGCTGCCTGCGGGGTATGGGGAGGGTGGATGGGCTGCCTTCCGGGCATGCCCAGGGGTGAAGGGCTTCCTGCAGAGCATGCCCAGGGTGGGTGGGCTGCCTGCGGGATATGGGGAGGGTGGATGGGCTGCCTGCGGGGCATGCCCAGGGTGGATGGGCTGCCTGCGGGACATGCCCAGGGTGGATGGGCTGCCTCCGGGGCATGCCCAGAGGTGAAGGGCTGCCTGCGGGGTATGGGGAGGGTGAAGGGCTTCCTGCAGAGCATGCCCAGGGTGGATGGGCTGCTGCGGGGTATGGGGAGGGTGGATGGGCTGCCTGCGGGGCATGCCCAGGGGTGAAGGGCTGCCTGCGAGGTACGGGGAGGGTGGATGGGCTACCTGCGGGGCATGCCCAGGGGTGAAGGGTTTCCTGTGGAGAATGCCCAGGGTGGATGGGCTGCCTGCGGGGTATGGGGAGGCTGGATGGGCTGCCTGCGGGGCATGCCCAGGGTGGATGGGCTGCCTGCAGGACATGTTTAGGGTGGATGGGCTGCCTGCGGTGTATGGGGAGGGTGGATGGGCTGCCTGTGGGGCATGCCCAGGTGGATGGGATGCCTGCGGGACATGTCTGGGGTGGATGGGCTGCCTGCGGGGCATGCCCAGGGGTGAAGGGCTGCCTGCGGGGTATGGGGAGGGTGGATGGGCTGCCTGTGCGTATTCTGGGTTGCACGTGTAGTTTCACACGCGATAGGCCTTGTGCGAGTAGGGTACGTGTATCAATGGGGTGTGCGTGTAGTTTCACACGCGATAGGCCTTCTGCGAGCAGGGTACGTGTGTTACTGGTGTGCTTTCACACGCGATAGTCCTTGGGGAGCGGGGTACGTGTATTCCGAGGGGTGCGCGTGGAGAAACACACGCAATAGGCCTTGGGGAGTGGGGTACGTGTATTCCGAGGGGTGCTCGTGGAGAATCACACGCAATAGCCCTTGGGGAGCGGGTTACGTGTATTCCGAGGGGGTGTAGGGAGGTTTACACAGGTTTTCGCTGCCACAGGAGGGGTACGTGTACTCCTGGTGTGCCCCAACGCGAATTGGCAATGTGTTTCCTCCCAGGTGTGCCCTCTCACCCCACCCCAGGCCCTGCAAGCAGCCCACAACACAGGGCACTACCCTGCACCCCTGGCCATGCCCCGCAGGCAGCCCATCCACCAAGGCCATAGCCCCCAGCCACCCCACATGTCACCATGAACAAGTGACCACCCAGCAGTGACAGGCACCTGCCAGCAGGCCCCCACTCATGTCCCCCCACCCACTCACACACCCAGCAGTGACAGCCACCTGCCAGCAGGCCCCGACTCATGTCCCCCCACCCACTCTCCCACCCAGCAGTGACAGGCATCTGCCAGCAGGCCCCGACTCATGTCCCATCACCCACTCACCCACCCAGTAGTGACAGGCACCTGCCAGCAGGCCCCGACTTATGTCCCCCCACCCACTCACCCACCCAGCAGTGACAGGCACCTGCCAGGAGGCCCAGACTCATGTCTCCCACCCATTCACCCACCCAGCAGTGACAGGCACCTGCCAGCAGGCCCCGACTCATGTCCCCGCCCAACACCTCAT
This sequence comes from Ambystoma mexicanum, assembly GCF_040938575.1. NCBI lineage: Eukaryota > Metazoa > Chordata > Amphibia > Caudata > Ambystomatidae > Ambystoma > Ambystoma mexicanum. The sequence goes on from NC_090941.1 coordinate 215,527,440, forward strand.
GACGATCCGCAATCATGGGCCTTATGGCCACCCAAATCACACCCCACGCCACTCCAGTCCAAACACAACCAGGTATGACATCTACCCCACAATGAAATCCCCATCACATGATACATCCCAAATGGCAAGTATGCACATCAACATATTTCCGTCACACCCACAAAATGGGTGCATGTGAATGAGAAAACACACATTGTGACATGCATGAAACCAAAGAGAGAATACCACACATTGAAGTAGGAAATAAAAATGTATTAAACACAAAAGCAAGGGAATGAAATGAAACACACAAAAATGCAACTAAATAATGAAAAGCTGCATGTCCAAAATATAACCAAAAATGCATGTTAGCAAAATCCAAAGCAATCCAAAAGCACGTGTCCAAAGTGTCAGTCCGGCAAAACAAATCCAAAGTGGAAAAAACTATAAAAAACCATTGATCCATGGAGAAAAATAATAAGAAGCCAAATCTATTGTCCAACGATTTACAAGTCCAGAGTCCATGGCCCCAATCATTGAAATGAAACCTATAAAAAAAAAACGACCTAATGAAGAACTAATGTACAAAAACGTGGGGCATTGTTTGAGCGCCCCAAAATAAATTAAAACAGAAAGGAAACCTACCACCTACCTAACTAAGTATATACAATGGCGGCGGGCAAGTCCTATGGCTCACTCTGTGATCTCCCGGTCCAGGGCATCATCGAACTCTATGTCAATGTTCTGGAGGCAGGCCGCTGCCCTGGCCCCGAGGTCTCGCAGGGATAACTGCATGTCCAACTCCAACTCCCTGCGAGTTGCCTCGAGGCACTCAGCACGCCTTAACGCCCGGCGCACGGAGAACTCCGCCCTGACCATGGAGAGCCGCGCCTCTTCTGCCCGCCACCGCTCTGCATCTATCCACTGGCCCAACCGCAGCCACACGGAAGACACTCCCATTCCAGGGTCCACCTGCCCTCTGGCCGATGCCTGCCCCTCTGATGTTGATGGCCCCGAGCCATCATCGCTCCCAGCTTGAGCCTGCCTCTGCTGTCCATGTGCCCTGGCCGATAATGCGGTACATCCTCCATCTGCTGGTCTCCAGTTGGTGGGGTGTCCACCCCTGCTGGACCTCCGACTCCCGACTGTGGCAGGGATGGGAGCTCCACCAAGCTGGCTGCGTTGGTCGGGCCAGGTCCACAGGGGGTCCTGGTGGAATCTGGGTCAGAAGACGGCAGGGTGAACGACTGGCGCATAGTCTCCACAGAGGAGGAGACGGTCGCCAGAGTACTCAACACATGTAGCAACCCTCCGACCAGGGCCCCTCCCAACTATGCCACATTGGCACGCAGCTCTTCATGATGGCATGCATGGTCCCCGCAGGAAGCAGGCATGTCATCACGAATGACACACATGTGCAACGCGACACCAATCAGGACGGAACTCACATGGTCAGGAGTCTCCTCGTCTGCAGGTAGTGGAGTGCCAGATGATGTGGGCCTCCCCCCTACCTGTGGACGGGCCTGGGACGGGACATCCCTGCTGGTGCATGGTGGTGCAGTCACAAGGTCAGGGACGGTGACATGCAAAGGCCCTTCCGCGGCGACCTGTGCTTCCTCCTGCCCCTGGACTGCACCAATTGCACCAGTGGTACTACCACCACCATGCCCCATGTGCGGCTCAGTAGCGGCCTCCTCCTCCTCAGTGGAGACCACCAACCTGGATGTCTCCGCACCGTCTTCTGCCATCACATACCCCCCTGTGGGGGCTCACCCGGCCAATCTGCTACAGCTGTAGTGGCAGACGCGGCACCAGTCCCCTCCCTCCCAGATGATGGAAATTCCTGGGAGGGTGGATGGCCTTGCATCGCTGCCCGGTGGAGGCATCCCCGCCGCTTTGCTCCACAGCGCCATCCCCGCCCTCTTCTTCACTCGACGCTGAGTAGAGAGAAACATAGAACACAAGCATCAGGGTACTGTACAATAGTCCCCTAGACAGAAAGCAATAACACATGAGTGGCACTGTCAAACGTCACTTCCATCCTGTCCCTCCACAACACATGGGTCAATGCAGGCAACACACATGCAGAAACAGGCACGGTGCATGCAATCAACATCAGCATGCATGTACATGGGCCTCTATTGACAGAAATGTTGACTTCAAACTCACATGCATCATGGCTCATACTGATCCTATGCACACACATCACCTAAGGGTCATGCATCAGGGTTTGTACACCACAGACACAGTGGATACAAGGATGACTAAACTGCATAAGTGAATCAACACATCATCACGGACATGTGTCATGCATCCATGGCATTTAAAAGTCACACAAACACACGCTTCGAAGACACACAGACATGTACACCATACATGTACATGAGAGCAGCACCCATCTCCCATCCCCCATCCATGTCCAAGAACAGAGACAGGCATGCATTCATGTGTGCATTCCACATGTAGCTCCCCATGTTGCGTTGGAACACAAGCACCATCCATGTGGTTCACGCATTACTGGTCTCACATGCATTACCATGATATCCCTGCACACACACATCCATACATGGCCTGTGTAACACATACAGGAAAGCAGCTGACTACCAGCACACTGCAACATGCCCTGTTTCACACAGCAATGCATGGCCACTTACCACTCAACTCCAGACGGGTCTTCCTTCGAAGGATCTGGACGTGGAGCGCTGGGCTTATGCGTTCCAGGACCCTCATCTGGATGTTGGTGAGGCTGACCCGGCACCCCTCTGCATCCTCTGCCTTCAAGAGGCGCCGGGCCTTGTTGAGGGTCCTGGAACGGAAGTCCTCCCAGCGCTTCTGGACGTTCTTGATGTCGCGGGTTGCCACCCCCTCCACGTTGATAGCAACCACTACGTCCTCCCAGATCCTCTCCCATCCTTCCTTGTCGGTGCGCAATGGTGTGAAGAGGGCATCATAATGCCCCAGAACTTGCTCCACCAGGATACCAACTTCCTTGTCACTTAAGCTGGTAGCACTCTGTCTCTCTGGCTGGGGGTCACCAGTGGGCTCTGATGGTGTCTGCCCCGACATGGCGACCCCCGAGGCAGGTGTGGGTGGGCAACTGGGTCCTGGGGCTGGGCTATGGAGCGATGGTATCCCAGTCGGGAGTCTTCTGTTCCAGCAGGGGGCAGCAGGCAGGCAGGCAGCAGCAGATGGGAGGTGGGAGCGTGCTCGGGGTTCTGTGGGGCAGGAAAATGGCCTTTTGGGCAGGAGCGTGGTCTTCCGTGTGTTGTTGCATGGCTAGCTTGACACAGAGTGATTTGACACGTGAAAAAAGTGCATGTCAGCGAGGAATTTGAGGAAAGGCCCTTAGTGCGTAAACACGTCTGTGACTTAACGTACACGGGCGTTTCCCACGACACGGGTGCATGTTCATTGTACACGTGTAAAAACTGGACATCCGGGTGGCACTGCGTGTAATTGGAGGAAAGGCCGTAAGTGCGTACGCACGTAAGTGACGTTGCACGTGTGGGCTGGCTCAAAAGGCACGCGTATGACGCCATTTTCTCGTATGTGCTTTTTGTGGAGAGCGAGCGGGTGATTCTTGTACATCTTGTCGGTTCACACGCGATTACTTCACAACGGTTCCAGTTCGTACTCCCTGTTTACTCAGACAGCGTTCAATTCTTCTTTTGGCATCGGTGTTGCCAACGCACATGCGTGTCTTTTTCACATTCTTTTTCCGGCAGACGGTGAGTCGCGCACGTATTTTCCAACTGTGGTTGCCCCTGTGTTTCGCGTACCCCTTCAGAGTTCATTATAGGCTGTGTGTATCATGCGTACGCTTATTTTTGTGTTTCGGGGTGCCAGGGGTTGTGTGCACGTTTCATTTTTTTTTCGGGGTGCCTGTGCGTTGCGTGACCCGTCATCTTCCGCAGGGGTCACAGACAGCCTTGCTAGAGCACTAGGGTACAATTTCCATCTAGTAAACTACCCGTTTCACCCCAATTGCCCAGGACAATTGTTTACTGCAACTCCCATACACACAACAACATCAGTGCCATGGTTGGGAGGCGACCAAGCAGTAAGGGAGGCAAAGGTGGCCGAGCTCAAAGAGGTGGGCGAGGTGGGCGCGGTAGGGGACATGGCCAGGATGTGCAGGGTGGCCCAAGAGGCCAGTGTGTGGAGGACCAATCAGGGCCACCTATGCCCCCCCACCAATGATTGGGGGAAATGTAGCTGACACCATCCCAGCTCAGCCCTTGTTAAACCGTCCCATATTGTCAACTGAACCGGCACAGGATGACCCCCAGGCTGACTTCCGTGTCACCAAGTCTAAGCCACGGGTGGCGGTAAAAGTTGCTGTCACCAGGCCACGTGGATCTGGGGCAGACATGTCATCTGCTGCCCCAAGTAGCCAGGGTGAGGAGGCTGCAGGGGAAGCTGCAGCTCAATCCACCCCAGCTCCGAGTCTCCCAGCCGGGACAGTATCGGTCCAAGTCCATCACACCGAGGTTGGTCCTGCCAACATCACCCTGCAGCCAATGCCTGCAGTGAGACCTTTGGTCATTGTGCCTTTGGAAACTTCCAGTACCCAGTCCACCTGCGCTTCTGCCCCTACCAACCAGAGCAGCGTAAGCCACTCAGGATCCGCACCATCTTCCAAGAAGAAGAAGGGTGCTCTTGCACTACAGGCTGGGACCCCAGACACGGCTACATACTCCGGCACATCAAGGAAGCCTAGCTTCAATGACGCCGAACTAGATGCACTTGTGGCCTATGTGTTGGCACATAGCCGCGAAATGGTGGTGACTGCAGGGTGCAAGACTACGCCTGCTCAACGTAGGGCCCCACTGGCAGACCATCGCTACCCACATTAGTTCCCTTGGATTCATGAAGCGCACAGCTGATGATTGCTATAAGCGGTGGAATTACCTGAAATGCACAGCAAAGAACAAGCTAGCTTCCAATCATGCCTCTACTCTGGTGACTGGCGGTGGGTCTCCACCTGAGGACGACCAACTCACTGAACATGAGTCTGTCGCTGGAGGCTTCATCACAGAAAATCAGATCCGAGGTGTTGGAGACCCACGAGATCCTGAAGTATTGTCCGGTGAGTACCCATGCATGTGTGTGCAATCCATGTGTATGTTGCTTGGGTGATGTGTTCTGATTGAGTGCCAGGTGAGGCTGTGTTGTCATGACTGGTATGGGTCACCCATGTGGTCCCTCCAAACCATTCCCGCCCTTAGTTTTGGGTATGACAGTATCCCTTCTGATCAAAGTTGCCAATTTGCACCAGATTACTGCAGTTGCCCTTCAACTGTCATCTTGCAACAACTTTGTTCAAAATGTTTTCTTGTTCATTCAGCCTGATTGTTTCAATCCTTGCCATTTTTACGACGCATTGGTTTGCCATACTGCCACAAATGTAACATACTTCTGTTATAGATTACACCCAACAATGGCCCACATTTATTACTTTGTTATGGGAATGATTTAACCATTCAGGCTGATTGAGTAATGGCCTGCACACAATCATTGTTGGGCCCTGTTTGAATTTTGAACATGACTGTTGTCTTCTGTTATGTTGAAGTGAACAACCATTGATGTATCCATCTGCCTGCCATCACTGTATCAGTGTTGCAGCATGTGGCACATGCATGTTTTGTCACACTATTTTGCATGTTTTATCTCATGATGTCCATCTCACATGTATGGGTGACAGTACTTATTTCCTACCATATGGCTGTACTTGTCAAAAGTACCATGGCTATGCTACGTGCCATCTGTGTGCTGTCATGCATCATGTATGTGTATTGGACATGCCACTCACAGGCTAATGTGTGATGCCAGTGCTATCCAGCATGCAGCACATGTGTTGCTTTTCCATCTTGGAGTCCTCAGTGTCTGTTTTTTGCCTCCCCTTCCAACTCATTGACAGTGCATGCATGCCAGGGTTATAGTCATGTGGGACATGTGTAATTTATGTACTGGATCTCTGCCTCGTCAGGCCTATGTGTGTGCTATGGTGCTCATGCCTGTTTCTATTTGCTATCTTTCAGGTTTTTGCAGGTGATGAGGCACTTGATGCTGTTGAGGAGGAGGAGATGGTGCAGACCCAGGTGGAATCACAGCCACAACTGGGCACCACTGGAGGACGTGGTGTGGTGGTGGGTGAAAACCCATTTGTCCTACAGACCATGCTGTCCATGGGTGTCTCTGGGTACACCTCTGCAGACCTCTATGAATCAGGTGCTGAATCGGACATTGAGACATATGTGCCATCGCAGGTGAGTGTTTCTGGCAGGGATACTGTTCTGTCCAACCCACCTGCACCGAGGGTAGACTGGTAGACCCCTCTATGGGGATTACAGTGTTGGTAAGTCTGCCTTTGGTGGTTACGGATGCAGGGTCACACTCCACAATATTTGCTCCTGTTCCTGGGCCAGCAGATCAAAGGAGGAATGCAGTCCTGCAGCTTCAGCCAGTGCCAGCACAGCAAGGTGCAGATCAACTTGCCGCAAACAGGTGTGGTGCCTGCCAACACGGTGGCCGTACGCCACCAGGCAATACTGTGTGGCAGAACTCCATATACAGTATTGCAGCACAACAGGGGGCATCGTGTGAAATGATGGCTCAGGCAATGAATAGGGTGGCCACTTCCATTCTCCCCCCTGAAAGGTAGATGGAGCCCCAGCAGCAGGCAACAGACTCCATTTGTCACTCACACAGGGAGGACATGTGGCATCCAACACGGACCGATGGGCTGGACTGGAGACTCTGCACGCAGCCATATCTGTAGAGTCACAGGCCCACAGGGAAGCCCTGAGATTATAACACGGGTCCCTCAGAGATACGCTGGGTGAACTTGAGGTTTCCTGGAATTTTAGATCAGAACAGCAGCTGGAGCAGCTCGCACGTTCACTCTCAGCTGAGCTCAAGGCAAACCGTGCAGAGATCCGGGCATCACGCGAGGCCATGCAGGCAGAAATGTGTGTTACCCGTGAGGGGCTGCATGGGGATCTCCGTACCATCATCCTGAAGAACCAAACCTTCCTGATCTGCATGCTTGCTGCCATGGAGGACCATACCAGGGCTTTGTATGGGCTATCTCCCATATCACGGCCACCTCCTGATGTAGCAGCAGAGGGTGATGACAGCGACGGCAGTTCTCCCACTGTAGCGTAGCCGTGCAGGCCATGAGCCCATGGAGGTATTTTTTTTTCTCAAAATCCACGCATGTGGGTGTTGGGATGCACCCTGTACCTTGTCCCTCCTGGGTGGCCTTCCCCCCCAGGTTCACACATGGCCATGTTTGATTTTTATTTTTTGAAATATTTTTTTTACAGTGTGTTGCTTTGTGTGGCTCCTGGGGCATCCACTGTGTATTCCAGCTGGGCACATGCAGGATTGTCCTGTCTTTGGGTTAGATGCTTGGGTTCCTGACACACACCCCTCCTGCTTCTCCTTTCCATGGGCTTGCAAAGGGTGTGACCAAGTGACAGTAACTTACACAGTGACATTGGGGTCCCATGAGTTGTGTGGACAGCCTATAGACTAAACTGTGTCTACATCCCTAGTGGGGATTGTTGTTGGATTCTACACTGCATGGTGTATTGATATGAGCGTGTGCATCCATTTCTTTCGCCTTATATACATGTAGCTTCTTCATGTCTTCACAAGGCCGTCTCCTTTGCAGATGCAATTCATGTTGTATGCACAATACCAGAATACCACAGAGCCTACTCTTGCCAGAGTTGGCTTTAACTTGGGTTTTTTATAGACAAATATGGGGATTAACATGGGTACATGAATAATTAGCATTGGAATACCCACCCAGTGCTCTTACATCTTTTGATGGAAAAAATATTGTTAATAGGCACTTTTGGAACTAGTAAAATATCAAACCCATATGGATGGGATGTTCTGAGTCTCAGAACAAAAGTACCAGGATTGCGTTTTTTGCACAAGTATGAGTGATTTATGCATGTATGGGGATGAAAGAGTATGGAAGGTAATGATATGTGAGATGTGAGCTTTTTGTTGATGTGATAAAATGTGTGTTCTTGACAATTGTTCTTTATAGATGTGTTATTAATATATTTGATATGCTCTTTTGTAAACGTTTTCTATAATTAAAAAATGATTAAATTCATTTGAAACAAATGACTTCTGGCATGCTGTCCTAACATCTAAAACATACACTCTTTAAGTAGGGTTGTTGTCTTGGAGGGGATTATGCAGCGTTTTTTACGCATATATGTATATGAATTAATTATAGGAGGTTATGCAGTTTATCCATGGATAACTGCAGTTTTTGTTTGGTATGCAGTACACTGGCACATTTGCCTGACAGCAACACTCTGCGGTTGGAAGGGGTCCATGTGCTGCCTTAGTCAGTTTGTGAGACTTGCACTACTTTAATTTTATACTGTCATGTATTGCCACTGTTTCATCCTGTTCTGCTGTTTTGTGTTGCTGGTAAGTATTTGTTCATGTGTGCTGTTTTTGATTGATTACTGAGAGCATATTGTCTGTGGCCTGTTTCCATTTGGGACAGTGCACTTTGTGACACTTGTGTCATGTGTTATGCATTCATTTGGTTGCTTTCACATTGCATGCCATGCCGTGGTGTGTTGGGTAGCTGAGATGGGGAGGGGTTGGGTGACATGCCACTATTTTGATGTGGGTAGTTGTTCATGCTGCATGAATCTGTGGATTTTTGTGACAAAGCATTGGGTGTCTTTAAGTAGGTAGGGATGCACATATTGTAACACTTCCAGGTCACCAATATCAGGCTGGTATGGTTGTGACAGTTGACTGTCCCGTTTGTCATCATCATTGATTGTCAGCTGGTATGTGCCATGGCTGTGTGCACTCCGCAGGCGTGGGATTTTAGGTGAAGTAATTTGCCACTAGCTGAATACGGGCTGCCTCACCACGTGTCCTTTCACCTCCCATGCGCAGCGGGCGTGCATGTGGTTGGGGATGTGGGAGCACCACCATGTCCACTGGCAGGCCCCGGCAGGTTGCAATGTTGTGCAGGACACATGCTGCCACTATGATCCTGCACACTACTGGGGGCGCATATAGCAGCTGTCCACCAGAGCGGTAAAGGGAGCGAAAGCGTGACTTGAGCACTCCGAATGTGCGCTCCACTATGCCCCGGTTTGCAATATGGGCTGTGTTATAGAGACAGAAAGAGACAGAAAGAAACCAGCGATGGCATGACCTTGAGGAGGTGGAATGTGTGGTCCTGTAACTGTGGTTTTCAAGGATGTAACAGGACCGAAGTGAAGAAAGAAGGAGACGCAAAAGTTATTTGAGTCAGCCCAACTACCCAGGAAGAATCGGTGATGCAGTCCTGACACAATCCAGGTAACGAGCACAGCGGGAGACCCGTAAGGAGTTCGGGGTAAAGCCAGAGTCCAGAGAAGCTTGGGAGTGATCTCCCTCATCACAGTAGTGATACTCAGAGTCAAGAGAAATTCTGGAGTAATCTGCCTTGTCACAGTAGTAATATCCAAAGAACCAAGAGGCAAGAGAAACTCAGGAGTGATTTCCCTCATCACAGTTGTGACACCCAGAAAAACCAGAGGTCAAACAAACTAGGGAATAATCTCCCTCGTCACGTTAGAGCAGCCACTACTGCTCTCTAGTGAACAGCCCAGACTTTTTTGCGTACTTTGCGCTATACACCTGACCTACCGTACCCTGTCTCTGCACAACCTTAGGCTACCCTCCCCTGTGGGTAGCCATACATTGTGTTTCTGACTCCTTGCTGTATCCCTACTCTGCTGCTGCTGCTAACAGTTGCATTCTAGGTCTGTTTCCCTCTCAATATTCTTACTCCTCTGGCATTGTTGCTACTGTATTACTGCATCCACTAGGCTCTCACCTCTAGTTACCACTCCTCTGTTGTCACCATTGTTATTGTGTCTCTGCTCTCCCACTATGCTCTCTCCCCCTTGTTGTGTAACCTGCTAATATCTAGATGTGATTTTCCTACTGCTGTGCTCCCCTGTGTGACCAGAAAACCCTCCTCCTGCACTTACTGCAGTGCACAGCACTGGGCTGTGCTCCTTTCCTTCTCTCTCTCTCTCTCTCTCTCTCTCTCTCTCTCTCTCTCTCGATCTCTCTCTATCTGTCTGACTGTCTCTCTCTCTCTCTCTCTCGCTCTATCTCTCTATCTCTTTCTTTCTCTCTCTCTCTCTCACCTCCTCCAACTTTCCTCCTCACACATTTCTCCCATCTTCTCTAACTGCTACTCTATTTACTATCCTATCGCTCTCACTAAGTCCGAAAGAAAAACATTTCAACATTAATATCCTGGTCTCCAAACCAGGCCTCCCTATCGTGCTTCCTCCAGACAGACTCTCACCAACCACGACAGCCCCATTTAGATAGACATTAATTATGGTTCTGGGAGAGTGGATTGAGGCCAAGAGGGTCTTCCACCGGGTAGCAACATAATGTGAGAGATGGCGATAGGAGAGAGAAGGATAAGTGCTCAAGTCACGCTTTCGATCCCTTTCCGCTCTGGTGGGCAGCTGCTATACGCGCCCCCAGTAGTGTGCAGGATCATAGTGGCAGCATGTGTCCTGCACAACGTTGCAACACGCTGGCACGTGCCGGTGGACATGGTGGTACCCCCACATCCCCAACCACATGCACGTCCGCTGCGCATGGGAGGTGAAAGGGCATGTGGTGAGGCAGCCCGTACTCAGCTTGTGGCAAATTACTTCACCTAAAATCCAACCACTGTGGAGTACACACAGGCCTGGCACATACCAGCGGACAATCAATGATGATGACAAAAGGGACAGTCAACTGTCACAACCATACCAGCCTGAGATTGTTCACCTAGAAGTGTTACATTGTGTGCATCCCTACCTACTTAAAGACACCCAATGCTGTGTCACAAAAAGACACACATTCATGCAGCAGGAATGACTACTCCCTTGCAAAATACCACATCAAAATAGTGCCATGTCACCCAACCCCTCCACATCTCAGCTACCCAACGCACCATGGCATGGCATGCAATGTGAAAGCAACTAAATTAATGCACAACACATGACACAAGTGTCACAAAGTGCACTGTCCCTAATGTAAACAGTCCACAGACATTATGCTCTCAGTAATCAATAAGAAACACCACACATGAACAAATACTTACCAGCAACACAAAACATCAGTACAGGATGAAACCGTGGCAATATATGACAGCAAAAAGTTATTGCTGTCATATATTGCAAGTAGTGCAAGTCTCACAACCTGACTAAGGCAGCACATCGACCCCTTCCAACTGCAGAGTGTTGCTGTCAGGAAAATGTCTCAGTGTACTGCATACAATATCAACTGCATCTGCAATGGAGACAGCCTTATGATGACGTGAAGAACCTGCATGTATATAAGGAGAAACACATGGATGCACAAGCACATATCAATACACCATGCAGTGTAGAATCCAACAACAATCCCCACTAGCGATGTACACACAGTTTTGACTACAGACTGCCCACACAACTCATGGGAGCCCAATGTCAATGTGTAAGTTACTGTCACTTGGTCACACTCTTTGCAAGCCCATGGAAAGGGGAAGCAGGAGTGGTGTGTGTGTCAGGAAACCAAGCATCTAACCCAAAGACAGGACAAGCCTGCATGTGCTCAGCTGGAATACACAGTGGATGTCCACGTGAGCCACACAAAGCAAAACACTGTAAAAAAAAAGAATTAAAAAAAAAATCTAAAATGGCCATGTGTGGACCGGAGGGGGAGGAGGCCACCCAGGAGGGACGAGGTACAGGCTGCATCCCAACACCCACATGTGTGGATGTTGGAAAAAACAAAAAAAACTCCATGGGCTCATGGCCTGCACAGCTATGCTACAGTGGGAGAACTGCCATTGCCGTCATCACCCTCTGCTGCTACATCAGGAGGTGGCCGTGATATGGGAGGCAGCCTACGCAAAGCCCTGGTATGGTCCTCCATGGCAGCAAGCGTGCGGTTCTGGAAGGTTTGGTTCTGCAGGATGATGGTACGGAGATCCCCATGCAGCACCTCACGGGTAGCACGCATTTCTGCCTTCATGGCCTCGCGTGCGGCCCGGATCTCCTGACGGGTTGCCTGGAGCTCAGCTGACAGTGAACGTGTGAGCTGCTCCAGCTGCTGTTCTGACCTAAAATTCCAGGAAACCTCAAGTTCTCTGAGGGACCCGTGTTCTAACCTCAGGGCTTTCCTGTGGGCCTGTGACTCTATAGATATGGCTGCACTCAGAGTCTCTATTGCAGCCCGTCTGTCCCTGTTGGACGCCAACATGTCCTCCCTGTGTGAGTGGCAAATTGAGTCTGTTGCCTGCTGCTGGAGCTCCATCTGCCTTTCAGGGGCGAGAATGGAATTGGCCACCCTATCCATTGCCTGAGCCATCATTTCACACGATGCCCCCTGTTGTGCTTCTATACTGTAAATGGAGTTCTCCCACACAGTATTGCCTTGTGGCTCACAGCCACCGCATTGGTGGGCACCACACCTGTTTGGGGCAAGGAGATCTGCACCTTGCTGTGCTGGCATTGCCTGAGGCTGCAGGACTGCATTCCTCCTTTGATCTACTGGCCCAGGAACAGGTGCAAATATTGTGGAGTGTGACTCTGCATCCGTAACCGCCACAGGCGGACTTTCCAACACTGAAATCCCCATAGAGGGGTCTACCCCCGGTGCAGGTGGGTTGGACAGAACAGCATCCCTGCCAGAAACATTCACCTGCAATGGCACGTTTGGCTCACTATCCGATTCAGCACCTGATTCATAGAGGTCTGCGGAGGTGTACCCAGAGACACCCGTGGACAGTATGGTCTGCAGGAGGATTGGGTTTTCACCCACCACCACCCCACGTCCTCCACTGGTGCCCGGTTGTGGCTGAGATTCCTCCTGGGTCTGCACCATCTCCTCCTCCTCAACAACATCAAGTGCCTCATCACCTGCAAAAACATGAAAGACAACAAATGGAAACAGGCATGAGCACCATAGCACACACATAGGCCTGACGAGGCAGAGATCCAGTACATAAATTGCACATGTCCCACATGACTATAACCCTGGCATGCATGCACTGTCAATGAGTTGGAAGGGGTGGCAAAAAGCACACACTGAGGACTCCAAGATGGAAAAGCACTGGCAGCACACATTAGCCTGTGAGTGGCATGTCCAATACACATACATGACACATGCCATCACACCGATTGTCAGTCTAGAAAAATAGATACCTCTCACGACCAATGGCAATGTATCATATTGGCTGACGACCAACCGTCTCATGCACTCAACGTCAGAAATACAGACTCATAAGTTTGACCAATGTGTGGCCATTTTGATGTAGGTAGAATCGCCATTTTGTTCTCTAACGTTTGCTCATTGCTTTTTGTTCAAAACTGCTTAGCCGAAAGCTTATTCTGCTTATTCTGCTTATTCTGCTTCACTGATTACTTTGTTGTTCAAAGCGAAAGAGCGAGGCCGCGAGGCTGGGAGTTATTCGTTGAAACATAACGTAGGCAGCCCCAGAGAGGAATGCCCAATCCCCTCCCGCATATAGCCTTGGAGGAGAGCAACACGGCATCTAATCATTTCACTGATGCCAGCCAGTCTCGTTAATATGGTAGAAATGCTAGAAAGAAACAGCTAAAGGCTTGAATTATGCTTTTCTTACGGCCCCCCTTTCCTAAGCCCAGCAGAGCGTGCTGACTCCCAGGACACGAATAGCAAATGTTCTGTTCAACAAAGAAATATGTCTCTAGACTCGCAATGTTGCATATTGTTGCTAAAATAGATGTTTGAAGGTGTCATATTCATCGAAATTGTTAATCATCATAACCAGTCCAAAGAAACTGTACAATGGGCGTAATGAACATGTCGTGACTGATTGCAGGATGTCCATTTTGTATATATGTAACTGATGTACGTTATTTGCTCTCTTGCATCCCTCGAGGTCTGGAGACACACGTTGCGCAGCGTGAGACCGAGTTGGCCAACTGAGACTATTTGCTTTGCAATAAACCCTAGCTTTTGGGAATACAACCTCGTGTCTGGCGTGTCAGTTCGTGTGTGGTGATTTGCCTTGTTTCCACTACGCGAGGGTCCCCTAGGGGCCCCTTCAAGATGGCGCCTGAATAGGGATCCTCCCCCACTTGTTCCATCACATAAGTTGTAAGATAAGAACGGCGGAGAGAACGGCGAGGACGGGACGATCGAGCTGGGATCAATAGGTGTTCGGGGCGCCCCTGTGTAAGCGATGAGACTCCTATGCAGATCTGCACACATCTTATCCCTGATCGACGTGCCCGGCCAGAGAATAAGGAGGCGAGGGTCCCGAAACGAGGCAGAGCCAAGAGACGCAGACACAACATCATTGGTTGCGTCAGTATATGGACGAATTGTGTCTTGGAAGACAATTTGACTTATCAGGTGAGTCGTACCCCGATTCGAAATAGCCCTGATAATGGTTGAGTTGACTTTGCATAATCAAACGCCCTCTGTAAAGTTGATTAGCCGAGGGTAAGGTTAAAACATGCCTGGGGTATTGTCCACCCTAGCAGGGTTTTTCCGCTGCGGTAGACAATCTTTGGAAGATGGCCAAGTTGCGCCACCTGGGGGAACGCCGGCGTACGAGATGTATGTAAAGCATGGTGTGGGTGCGATAATGTTCTGTGAGACTTGGCATAAGCAAACCAGAAACCAAGAAGATTTTCAGTGGCCGATTAATGGGAGTTTTGAGATTGAAAGAATAGATAACTTGGAGAAGGTGTTGATAAGAAAGAAAGCACGTCCCGCAGCATTTGCTATCCTTAGGGTCTGGAGAAGGGAAGCTATAGTTCGCTGGAGAAGTAGAGAGAAGCATGCGCACAGGCATAAATCAAAAACTGAAATAGCGGAAGAAAAGGAGGAGGAGGAGTGGACTGAGAGTCTGAGAAGGACAGGTAGACGCGAACAGTTGAACATAGAAAGAATATACCCACAACGAGAATTCCATATAGCAGATGATTTAATAGAAAAAATGTTGACCGATACAAAGTGGGGTCCAAGACCAGAAAGTAAAACAAACGTGTCAGGAACCACTGTTCAGCCCACTCCTGTTGCCCAAATCCCCGCGCCCCTCTGAATTTTTCAAATCCTAGCACAGCCGCAGACTGCATGCATTAGCACGTTGTAGAGAAAAAGATGAAGAAGTAAGGGAACATGTATATGGACTTTTTGAGCTTAAAAATTAACTTGATAACTGTCATGCTTTCAGACTCACCCAATCACGACCGGGTGATATGCAGGCAGCGGAGAGAAACATGGACCCCTCCCGCGATCACCTCTGCTCGATCGTTAGTGGGACGCTACACTCTGAGGCATCCCTGGCGTCGATTTCCACACCTGCAGTGGGGATTGCCTAGGAGATTGCAAGCGCGGAGGAGATCACCACTCCATACTGCGGTCCCCCGCTCGACGCGATTCATCACGAAGAAGGGGTCATGTGACATGGCTTCCAGGAAACAGGCATCAAATGAACCACTGGATCATGTGACCAAGTGAAAGATCACGTGACCAGGAAAATGGATCATGTGACCAAGTGAAAGATCACGTGACCAGGAAAATGGATCATGTGACCAAGTGAAAGATCATGTGACCAGGAAACCGTCCCCCGATTGGCCAACAAATCAGGAAGACTGCAATAAAAGGGGCTTGGCCTTTGCACACATTGCTTCTCAGCTGATCTCTCGGCGTTTAGTGGTTTCCTGTGTTTTGAACTTCATGCTTATCGAATTTCTTGGATTTTGGACTTCGTTTTTCTTCTGGATTACCCTCAAATTTTGGCGCTTGGATTTCTTCTGACCTGTATTACTGGATTATCTGAACTTTGAACTGTTTTCCTGGATTGTTGGTGGATTGACCTTTGGATTTGGCGCTTGATAAACCTTCAGTTACCTCTTGGAACTTTGTCAAGAACTGTGCACCTAAAATCAAGCCCTCTCCTCTCCCTTTAGATCCCGTGGTCCCGTTATCCCCTCTGCACTACTCATCTGACCCTTGGGGAAAACTCACTTAGATTCAAGTCACTCATCATTTACCCCCAGGGTAGGTCTTTCTTATTATTTGTTTATGCTTGTTGTGAATACCGAATAGCCATTAGCTAACCTGGTATTTTCTTTGCAGCCACCCGGGACCTGGGTGACGATGGATTTCGTCACTGACTTACCTAAAGTTAGTGGGTTTGATACTATTTGGGTAGTGATTGATTCCTTCACGAAGATGGCCCGATTCATTCCCTGCACCGGTATACCTACAGCACCTGCCCTGGCTGACCTCTTCTTCCACCATGTCTTTTGTTTTTTTGGGTTACCTGCTATTGTCATTTCAAATAGGGGCTCCCAGTTTACTTCCTGATTTTGGCAGTCCCTTACGAGACAACTAGGTATTGACACACGCTTCTCGTCCTCCTACCATCCCGAAACTGACGGGCAGACCGAACGTGTCAACCAAACCATGGAGCAATATCTCCGTTGTCTCTCCTTACAGCATCAACAATCCTGGCACAAACTACTGCATGTAGCTGAATTTGCTTACACTAATGCACCCCACTCATCCACAGGCTATTCACCTTTTTATTCCTTGTATGGGCAGCATCCTCGCACACTTCCTATTCCAGATGTACCTCCCCTACTTCCTCCTTCTGTTTCCTCATGTGTACAGCATCTCAAAGACATCCATGGCCAGGTCATATTACATCTTCAGGAAGCACAGGCTTCTATGTGTCAGGCTGCTGATAAGAAACGGACTACAGCCCCCACTTATGCAGTTGGGGATCGGGTATGGCTTTCCACCAGACACCTACCTGTACCCGGATGTCGTAAACTGCTTCCTCGCTTCGTGGGGCCGTATCGTATTACCAAAGTCATCAATCCAGTAGCCTACAAGGATTCCCTGCCAACCACTTTGCGAATACATCCTGTGTTCCACACTTCCCTTCTCAAACCATGTCCTCTCTCTACTCGCATCATTCTACCTCCTTCCCCTGTAATGAAAGGTACTTCTGAAGAGTACAAGGTCAAGGATATTCTTGGATCCCGTCTCACGAAGGGCCGTCTTTATCATCTAGTGGACTGGTTGGGTTACGGCCCGGAAGAAAGATCATGGGAACCTGCTGATCAAGTACATGCCCCACTTCTAGTTGCCCGGTTTCATAAGAACAATCCCCATAGCCCACGAGGACGTGTGCCTTTGAGGGGGGGTTCTGTCATGCTTTCCTGGCGAGGATTTCCACGCCTGCAGTGGGGATTGCCTTGGAGATTGCAAGCGCGGAGGAGATCACCACTCCATACTGCGGTCCCCCGCTCGACGCGATTCATCACAAAGAAGGGGTCATGTGACATGGCTTCCAGGAAACAGGCATCAAATGAACCACTGGATCATGTGACCAAGTGAAAGATCACGTGACCAGGAAAATGGATCATGTGACCAAGTGAAAGATCACGTGACCAGGAAAATGGATCATGTGACCAAGTGAAAGATCATGTGACCAGGAAACCGTCCCCCGATTGGCCAACGAATCAGGAAGACTGCAATAAATGGGGCTTGGCCTTTGCACACATTGCTTCTCAGCTGATCTCTCGGCGTTTAGCGGTTTCCTGTGTTTTGAACTTCATGCTTATCGAATTTCTTGGATTTTGGACTACCCTCAAATTTTGGCGCTTGGATTTCTTCTGACCTGTATTACTGGATTATCTAAACTTTGAACTGTTTTCCTGGATTGTTTGTGGATTGACCTTTGGATTTGGCGCTTGATAAACCTTCAGTTACCTCTTGGAACTTTGTCAAGAACTGTGCACCTACAATCAAGCCCTCTCCTCTCCCTTTAGATCCCGTGGTCCCGTTATCCCCTCTGCACTACTCATCTGACCCTTGCGGAAAACTCACTTAGATTCAAGTCACTCATCATTTACCTCCAGGGTATGTCTTTCTTATTATTTGTTTATGCTTGTTGTGAATACCGAATAGCCATTAGCTAACCTGGTATTTTCTTTGCAGCCACCCGGGACCTGGAGTTTCCTGTTTTCCCCACCTGTGGCTCCAATAACCGGTCAGCGAGTACTTTGCCCCTCTCTGACTGGTGCTTGGGGGCGGAGGTATACTAATCCACGTGGCCCTCAGGATTTGACAATAACGAATATTCTGAAATGTTTACCACACCTGGGTACGGGAGTAGGGATATCAGGAGGGATAGGCAGAATGCTGCATCAACTTACATACAGCGGCGACATTCGGCATCATCAATACAGATAGGCGATAAACTAAAAGTATGTGTACGACGGGCGCTAACATGGATGTCGGATCCTAGTACTCCTGCAATGGAAATACATGACATATTCGATGAATATACCATGCCCATGAAAAGAAAAGCACTGCAGGCGATGGCTGAACATTTAATAGACAAAGATATAAAGGACAAGAAGGTCAGCCCCCCCCCCCGAAATAATGGCGATATATAAGAGGGCACTAGAACGAGGGACAGGGTAAACAGCCTTGTCGCTTGACTTTGGGATATTATTGCATATGAGGGAAGGCGGAGGAACAGTGAGTGCGGCATTTCCTATGAGAGAGGTCCCACCTGCCTATGTGCCCAAAGTAGAAATTCCTGCAGCAGGCACTGTAGCGGCGCAGGTGATGCCAGCACATTATACTGCCCAATATGTACATGTCCCCTTTTCCAGGCAGGAAGTGAATAACATAAAACAGATGATTCCTGATATAAAAAAGAATTCTGCAGGATTTTACAAAGCAGTAGAATCCTGTCTGCAATCATCCGTGCTTACCATGGGTGACATAGATTTAATATTCCCAGTGATCCTGCCAGCAGACATATGGAAGCAGAGAAGAAAAGTGATATATGATATAACGGCCTATGACGCCGCCTGGGCGGATTTAGTAAAAGAAGACAGGGATAAAGAGGTTGGAGGGAAGCCATTGGCGAACATTGTAGCATTACCAGGACGAATTATACAAAGATTAAAAGAGATTGTTCCAGAGAAAAGAATCCAATGGGATAAGTTGACTGCATGTGTGCAAGGCAAGGATGAGCTAGCTACAGACTATTTCAATAGGTTTGAGGAAGTATTCACAGACTTCAGTGGGCAGGATGTGAGCTCAGAAGCGGGGAAAAGATTATTTGTTGATAAGTATGTGAGGGGGTTAACTCTTCCAATTCAAAATTTGATAATGACATCTGAAAGTGCGTGACAAGCAAAAACGTTGGGCGAAGTATTACATATGACACAATATTATGACAGGGTAAATGCAGACAAAGAGAAAGAGGCAAAAGATAGAGTAAATTTGAAGACGAGAGCGAGTAGCGGGACACAACAGTTGGAGGTGGAACGCACAAGGAAGGAGTAATTCAAATATGCATGGAGGACCGTTGGGACAGAATCTGTGTGCATACTGCAAAGAGGAGGGGCACTGTAGAGCGCAATGCCCACATTTGCAAAATAGAACTGGGGGTGGTCAGAGAAGACAGCACCAGGGGCACCCAGGAGCAAATGGACCAAATAGAAATAATATGCAGCAGCACCAAAGTAACCAAGGAGGTCAGAGTCAAGCTCAGCATCATAACACTACCAACCAGAGTCAGGGCCAGAGTAACCAACAACATGGGAATACCCAGAATGGGGGAGCTAGAGGAAGGGATGGGAACATTTTCGGTACACAACAAAATGTGTATTACAGCAATAGCAGTGATTACACATCAGACGATGTGTTATTCGCTCAATAGGACAGCCCAAGACAGGGGTCGGAACAAGTGTCTATTCCCGTGAATCAGAAAGGACCCTGTGTGGAGATGAGAGTCGGGGATACAGAGCACCGTTTTCTTGTAGATACGGGAGCGCAGAAGTGTTCAATAGATCATCACTTGGTTCCAGATATACCACTGTCAGGGCAAAAGAATATTTCTGTAGGGTTCGCAGGTACACCAGTAATTAACCTAGTGTCCCAATCAGTCCCAGTCACAATAGGTCCATTCACTGAGCATTGTCCATTTCTCTTAACAGATAATTGTTGGGAAAACCTTTTGGGATTGAATTTATTGAAAAAACTAGGTGCAGTTATTCATTGCACTCCCAATGGTGTGTTTTTAACAATTTGGCCACAAGATGCACAGGTGTCTGAATTTTTGTCTAAACCCTTGCCAGGAGAGTTGAGTAAGGTGCCAATCTGTATATGGGCAATAAATGACAATGATGTGAGATGCTTAAAGATAGAGCCAGTAAAAGTGATTTTGAAAGAAGGGGTCACACTGCCGCATATTCCACAGTACAGAATTTCAGCTGAAGGAGAGCAAGGATTGAAAAGGATTGTTTCAGATTTGGTGAAATTAGGGGTAATTAAGGAAATTGCAGGTAGTACATGCAACAGCCCCATTCTTCAGGTTTACAAGAAAGGAGATAACGAGGTACCCTATTATTTCATAATTGATCTGTGCACGTTAAACAAGGTAGTCGACCCTCAATTTCTCTTAGTGCCAGACATCACCACCATTTTGACAATGATACCTGCATCAGCAGAATACTTTAGTGTGATTGATTTAAAGAATGCTTTCTTTAGCATTCCAGTGAGCAAGGACAGTAGATATTTGTTTGTGTTCACTTTAGGAGGACGGTCATTCACATTCACGCTCATTCCACAAGGATACACGGAAAGTCTGAGTATTTACAGCAGGGCATTGAAGGAACAACTAGATATGCTAGAGCTACCAACAGGTTGTGTATTGCTACAATATATAGACGATCTGTTGATCGCTGCAGACACAGAGAAGATTTGTAAAGAAAGTACCATTTCACTATTAACACACTTAGCAGTGCATAGCCACAAAGCCAGCTTGAAAAAATGTCAGTATTGTCGAAAGGAAGTGGCGTATTTGGGTTACTTACTTTGGAAAGAGGGGAGAAGACTAACGCCAGAGCGAATAGAGAGCATTTCTGGTATGCCTATTCTAAAAACACAGAAAGGAGTCAGAGCCATAATAGACATGGCTTCTTATTGCCGGCAGTGGATTGGAAACTTTGCGTTAATTGTGAAACCAATGGTGGCATTGACGAAAAAGGATGCTGTGATGCCTTTGCAGTGGAATGAAGAATGTCAGAGAGCATTTGAGTTGTTGAAAATTGCATTATGTTCTGCTCCAGTTTTGGGCACACCAAAGTATGAGAAGATTTTTAGACTGTTTGTATGCGAAAGTGAAGGATGTGCATTGGCTGTTTTGACACAGGAACAAGGTGGAAGAAATAGGCCATGTGGCTATTTTTCTTCCACGCTGGACCCTGTAGCGCGCGCACTGCCACGATGTTTGCGAGCTGTTGCAGCGGCTGCTGTGTCAGTGAAACAAACGGAAGGGATGGTATTGGGGCACACTTTAATTTTGATGGTGCCACATGCTATAGACGTTCAACTAAATAGAACACAGACACAACACCTCACCTCTGCTAGACTGACTAGATATGAAATCATCTTATTTGCGCCCCACATCCAAATTATGAGGTGTAGCGCTTTGAATCCAGCAGAATTAATGCCACTGCCCACAGAGGAACTTGGTGACAACAAATCACCTTCCCATGATTGTTTAATGGTTACTGAGGAAGAAACGAAGGGGAGAGTTGATTTAAGTGACACCCCACAGAAAGAGCCAGATGGAGAGTTATTTTGTGACGGCTCTTGTTTTAAATAACCTGATGGCACATCAACTGCCGCCTACGCTATCACTACACTAGAGAGCATATTAGAAAGCAAAATAATCCCCTACAACTCGGCACAAGCCGCAGAAATAATAGCCTTGACCAGAGCCTGTGACATTTCTGAGAATTTAAACGTGAACATATATACTGATAGCCAGTATACCTTTGGCATGGTTCATAACTTTGGCCGACTCTCGGCTGAGTGGGGTTTCTTGACATCAAATGGGGCCAGAATCCAACATGGCCCTTTGATTGTACGATTGCTGTCTGCACTCACGTTTCCAAAGCACCTAACAATAGTGAAATGCGAGGCGCCTAAAAGAGTGACATGTAAAGTGGGAGAGGGAAACGCATTTGCAGACAGGATTGCGAAACAAATTGCCACTGATTTAAATACCAAAATGTTGGCAGTACAGTCTGAGGAAGTGCCTTGCATGATAGAAGATGGGATTGCCACTGTCAAAAAATGCAGGCCGAAGCTACTGCTGATGAGATACAAGTGTGGGCTGAGGGCTCTGCTGAATTAGATTTGGAGGGTTGTTGGGTGGACAAGAGAACTAAAAACTGGATGTTGCTGAATTCCTATGTAAATGCAATGATCACAATGGCCCACAGCCCTACCCACATATGTGCCAAGAAAATAATCCAGCATCTAACTACGGTATGGGAGAATGTAAACATTAAAAATAATGCAGAAAGGTTGGTCCAAAACTGCATCACGTGCTTACAGCACAATGTAGGAAAGGGAACGGTGACTCTGACAGGAAGTTTTGGCCCTCCCTCTATGCCTTTTGAGGTAATCCATTTTGATTTCATAGAAATGGAGCGATGCCAAAACTAGAAATATGTTCTAGTGGTAATATGTGCATTCAACAAATGGGTGGAAGCATATCCTTTAAAGGACTGCACGGCAATGAGCACGGCAAAAGTAATGCTAAAGGAATATTTTTCCCGGTTCGGCCTGCCCCGTGTGATATGGTCAGATAACGGTCCACATTTTGTGGGCGCAGTGATATTACAGATAAGTGCAGGTCTCCAGATTGATAAGCGATTCCATAGTTCGAGACATCCGAGTTCGGCCGGTCTTATTGAACACCATAATGGAATCTTAAAATCTAAGATCAGTAAGATATGTGCAGGAAGCAAGTTGAGTTGGGTGGATGCATTACCATTAGCACTATTGTGCATGCGCACCTTAGTACAGGCAAGGACTGGGCTCTCCCGTACGAAATTGTCATGAGGAGGCTGGCGAATGTTTGGTGCGCACCTCAGCCTAAGCGGCTTTGCGAAGTCGAGCATCCTGTGCTTAGTACTTATTGTGGCCTTTTAATACAAAAATTGCGTTTGATTCATCAGCAGGTGCAGGAGGCTTAACCCATGAGGTATACTGGTCCGGGCACACGCTGGAGCCAGGAGACTGGGTGCTACCTAAAAACTTCGATGGAAAGACATTGTTAGCACCCAGATGGCGTGGCCCCTATCAAGTACTTCTGGCAACGCAAACGGCGATTCGTGTGGATGGGAGGAAGGCGTGGATCCATGCCACGCAAGCTAAAAAGATCCCACCAACGCTGAAAGACTTGCCTGACCGAGACGACCAGAAATAAACAGCAGCTCCAGAATCGAAAGAAACTGTTGCCAGTCCCTTACTACAGAATCTGCCTAAACCTGAAGTGAAGCTTGAAGCGAAGCCTGGAAGGATTGGTATAAAGGAGAAAGGGCAAAGAGTGCCCCAACGTTGGCCAGCTGAATCTGCATCACTGCGGGCCGACACAAAGCGTGTACCACTTTGGCGCCCACCAGCATCTGCCATTGTGCCACAGCCTGAAACGAAATTTGCATCACCGCTGCGGCGCCCACAGCCACTTGTTATTGCGCCACAACACTCCGAGTTTGAGTCTGGGAGTGCACCGACACTATTCATTGACCACACTGTACCAGGAGCTTAACGGTACAATCTGCATCCTCGAAAGAAGGAGTGATCTCATCTGCATTTCATTGATCTTTCATCATTGCCTCTGTTTCCCATCACGGATGGAGAGGAACTGGAGGTCCAGAGGAGAGAAGCGTGAGATTTGTGCAAATCGGGCAACTCAAGACTCGCGGCTCCTCGGTGCGATCATAAAAATCCATGTGTCCGGAACCCGAGTGAACAAGCGGGGCGCACATGGTACAAAGGCAATTGATAAACTGCTCTGGAGTTCTTTTGCGCAACATGCGAATGCATAATGATCTTGCCTAAACGAGTAGGCAATCCAGGCTGCTAAGAACTGGCACAATGAACTGTTGACATTTATCGAACTTATTGACATTCGGACGAGTGCCACAAGAAGAGATATTCACGACGACCACTGCGGAAGAAGAAGGACTGTGATAGAGAGAATGCCAGAACCAGCTTTAGCCTCCTCCTGCACCGCTGCTGATAACAAATTAGGTATAAAGACTGAAAAGTTAGAAAAAACACATTGTCGAAAAAACTGTATGCTGATTTTAATGATAGTTATGTGTGCTATGAGTATGTTAGCACCAATAATGACAGCGTTGATACTATGGTACGTGGAAGCAACGCACCCATTGAATATGCTCTTGCCGTTAATTAATATCTCCACCACTGAAAGTCCAGTTCATGTAATAACTTACACATTGTCCCCAATGGAGGAGAGGAACAGAGAAGGAAATGGGAATAATACCCTATTGCTCATAATGAACATGACACATGCAATTTTAAAGAAAAATAATTGCTGGGTATGCCCCCATTTACCGCTGCATGCTGGGAAGGGAATAGGTTGGTATGTGCAGCCATTACCATTAAGTTCTGCATGCAGTGCATCACTGTGTGCATTATTTTATTGGAAATGGAATATGAGTGATACGGGTCAATTAGATAAAACAAACATGAATGAATTTAAGGAAATAATTATGAGACCCATAGGCTGCTCTATATTTCATAAAGCATGAATGATAATCCAAAAACCTGCGCCTAAACCTGTACGACGAGATAGATTGTCTCCACCATCCAAAACATCAGTAATCATGTTTCATGTTAGAGCAGAAGAAAATAAAGATGCAATGCCCCCTTCCTATACAGTGAATTATAGCCCACAAACTGTCCCTTTTTGCCTAAAGAAGAAAGGCTCCTATTCAGTAGGAACATTTACTAGTCGCATGAATACAGCGGTTTTCAAAAGAGGAGTAGAACCAGTGTATATAGGTGATCCTGTTTATTTTCTATGCGGAAAAAAAGCGTATCCCTAGTTACCCAGAAACTGGGGAGGCACATGTTATTTGGGTCTACTGTTCACAGGAGTGTTCCTCTTGGAGACAGCAGATGTAGCTAGGCTATCCAGATCTAGGCCGCGAAGAAGTACAGAAGGCACTTTGATTACAGAAGACTTAGCAAAATCATTCGTACAATTTCTGGCCCAAGCAATAAATTCCTATAACATAAGGCAACTGTCCAGAATATTAGAGAATACAATAAACATAACAACAGATATACTATACAACATGACGCTAGAAGAAAAGGGGATTAGATTAATGACGTTGCAAAATAGAATGGCTCGTGATGTAATCCTGATTGATCGTGGGGGGGTTTGCAAAATCGTGGGATCAGCGTGCTGCATATTTGTAAATGACTCCTCACCTACCATTTTTGAAGCAATAAGAAAGTTATACGTCCTGAGTTCTGAACTCCATATCATGAATGGGAACTGGGAGGAAGGGTCCTGGTTCTGGGAGATATTACGTGCGTGGGGATGGAAGTCAATAGCAATACTAGTAGTAGTGTTCGGAATATTTATGACTTGCTGTTGTTGCATACACTGTCTGCCCCTAGTTTGCACTGAGATAAGTGAAGAGTGTATGCATATGGTAACCCAAAAACAAACATATGGTCAAGATCATAAAGATACTCATGAAATGAAAACAATAGAAGAATTCATGGCCATAAATATGCAAGATTCAGGTTCAAATTCAAATTCAGATACTTCAGACACATCATCAGAGGAGGATGCAATGTATGGATAAGCCGTTTGGCAATTGGCCAAAAGGAGGGGTTTGTCAGTCTAGAAAAATAGATACCTCTCATGACCAATGGCAATGTATCATATTGGCCGACGACCAACCGTCTCATGCACTAAACGTCAGAAATACAGACTCATAAGTTTGACCAATGTGTGGCCATTTTGATGTAGGTAGAATCGCCATTTTGTTCTCTAACGTTTGCTCATTGCTTTTTGTTCAAAACTGCTTAGCCGAAAGCTTATTCTGCTTATTCTGCTTCACTGATTACTTTGTTGTTCAAAGTGAAAGAGCAAGGCCGCGAGGCTGGAAGTTATTTGTTGAAACATAACCTAGGCAGCCCAGAGAGGAATGCCCAATCCCCTCCTGCATATAGCCTTGGAGGAGAGCAACACAGCATTTAATCATTTCACTGATGCCAGCCAGTCTCGTTAATATGGTAGAAATGCTAGAAAGAAACAGCTAAAGGCTTGAATTATGCTTTTCTTACGGCACCCCTTTCCTAAGCCCAGCAGAACTTGCTGACTCACAGGACACGAATATCAAATAGGAGATAGCAAGGCCTGGAATGCGACTCTTCCCCCGTACGCAGCTTGTCTGCAAGAACAGAAGCACTGTGTTCTGTTCAACAAAGAAATATGTCTCTAGACTAGCAATGTGCATATTGTTGCTAAAATAGATGTTTGAAGGTGTCATATTCATCGAAATTGTCAATCATCAGACCCAGTTCAAAGAAACTGGACAATCGGCATAATGAACATGTCATGACTGACTTCAGGATGTCCATTTTGTATATATGTAACTGATGTACGTTATTTGCTCTCTTGCGACCCTAGAGGTCTGGAGACACACGTCGCGGGGCGTGAGACCGAGTTGGCCAACTGAGACTATTTGCTTTGCAATAAATCCTAGCTTTTGGGAATACAACCTCGTGTCTGGCGTGTCAGTTTGTGTGTGTGGTGATTTGTCTTGTTTCCACTACGCGAGGGTCCCCTAGGGGCCCCTTCAAGATGGCACATAGCATAGCCATGGTACATTTGACAACTACAGCCATATGGTAGGAAATCAGTACTGTCACCCATCCATGTTAGATGGACATGATGAGATGAAACATGCAAAATAGTGTGACAAAACACACATGTGCCATACGCGGCAACAGATCCAGTGTTCACTGATACAGTGATGGCAGGCAGATGAATACATCAATGGTTGGTCACTTCAACATGACAGAACACAACAGTCATGTTCAACATTCAAACAGTGCCCAAAAATGATTGTGTGCAGCCCATTACTCAATCAGCCTGAATGGTTAAATCATTCCCATAAAAAGGTATGTGGCCCATTATGGGGTGTAATGTATGACAGAAGTATGTCACATTTGTGGCAGTACGTCAAAAAAATGCATCCTAAAAATGCCAAGGATTGAAACAGTCAGGCTGAATGAACAGGAAAACATTTTGAACAATGTAGTTGCAAGATGACAGTTGAAGGGCAACTGCAGTAATCTGGTGAAAATTTGCAACTGTGGTCAGAAGGGATACTGTCATACCCAAACCCAAGGCCGGGTATTGGTTTGGAGGGACCACATGGGTGGCCCATACCAGTTGTGACTACACAGCCTCACCTGGTACTCAATCAGAACACATCACCCAAGCAACATACACATGGATTGCACACACATGCATGGGCACTCACCGGACAATGCTTCAAAATCTGGTAGGTCTCCCACGCCTCGGATCTGTTCCTCTGTGATGAAGGCTCCAGCGACAGACTCATGTTCAGTGAGTTGGTGGTCCTCTGGTGAAGATCCACCGCCAGTCATCAGAGTAGAGGCATGATTGGAAGCCAGCTTGTTCTTTGCACTGTGTTTCAGGTCATTCCACTGCTTATAGCAATCATAATCTGTGCACCTCACAAATCCAAGTGCACTAATGTGGTCCACGATGGTCTGCCAGTGGGCCCTATGTTGAGCCGGCGTAGTCTTGCACCCTGCAGTCACCACCATTTCGCGGCTATGTGTAAACACATAGGCCACAAGTGCATCTAGTTCGGCGTCATTGAAGCTAGGCTTCCTTGATGTGCCGGAGTGTGTAGCCGTGTCTGGGGACCCAGCCTGTAGTGCAAGAACACCCTTCTTCTTCTTGGAAGGTGGTGCGGATCCTGAGTGGCTTACGCCCCTCTGGTTGGTAGGGGCAGAAGCGCAAGTGGACTGGGTACTTGAAGTTTGCAAAGGCACTATGACCAAAGGTCTCACTGCAGGCATTGGCTGCAGGGTGATGTTGGCAGGACCAACCTCGGTGTGTAGGACTTGGACCGACACTGTCCCGTCTGGGAGACTCGGAGCTGGGGTGGAATGAGCTGCAGATGCCCCTGCAGCCTCCTCACCCTGGCTATTTGGGGCAGCAAATGACATTACTGCCCCAGATCTACGTGGCCTGGTGACAGCAACTTTCACCACCACACGTGGCTTAGACTTGGTGACACGGAAGTCAGCCTTGGAGTCATCCTGTGCCGGTTCAGATGACAAAATGGGCCGGTTTAACAAGGGCTGCACTGGGAAGGTGTAAGCTACATTTCCCACAACCATTGCGGGGGGTGGGGGCATAGGTGGCCCCGATTGGTCCTCCACACACTGGCCTCTTGGGCCACTCTGCACATCCTGGCCACGTCCCCTACCACGCCCACCTTTTGGAGGTCGGCCACCTTTGCCTCCCTTACTGCTTGGTCGCCTCCCAACCATGGCACTGATGTTGTTGTGCGTATGGGAGTTGCAGTAAACAATTGTCCTGGGCAATTGGGGTGAAAGCGGTAGGGTACTAGATGGAATTCGTACCCTAGTGCTCTAGCAAGGCTGTCTGTGACCCCTGGGGGAAGATGACGGGTCACACAATGCACAGGCACCCTGAAAACAAAATTAAACATGCACACAACCCCTGGTAGACCACGTGCATGGATAAATGAACCCGTGCTATGCTGGGGCATCCAGAAACACAAAAATAAGCGTACGCGTGATACACGCAGCCTAAAATGACCTCTGAAGGGGTATGCCACACACGGGGGCAACCAAAGTTGGAAAATACATGTGCGACTCACTGTCTGCCTGGAAAAAGAATGTGAAAAAGACTTGCGTGTGCGCGTTGGCAACACCCCCGCCAAAAGAAGAAATGAACGTGGTCTGAGTAAACAGGGAGTACGAAATGGAACCGTTGTGAAGTAATCACGTGTGAACCGACAAGAAGTACAAGAATCACCCACTCGCTCTCCACAAAAAGCACATACAAGAAAATGGTGTCCTACGCGTACCTTTTAAGCCAGCCCACACGTGCCACATCACTTACGCGCATATGCGCTAAGGGCTTTTGTTCCAATTACACGCAGTGCCACCCGGACGTGTAGTTTTTTCACGTGTACAATGAACATTGTGGGAAACGCCCATACGCGTTACGTCAGAGATAGGCTTACGCGCTAAGGGCCTTTCCTCAAATTCCACGCTGACGTGCACTTTTTCACATGCCAAATCACTCCGTATCAAGCTGGCCACGCCAGAGCCCTGAGCACGCTCCCACATGCCATCTGCTGCTGCCTGCCTGCCTGCTGCCCACGTGCCCCACTATTTGGTGCCTGCACATCAGCCATCTGCAGGGGTCCAGTTGCTGCGTCCACCCCTGCTGGAGCAGAAGACTCCTGACTGGGATACCATCGCTCCACAGCCCAGCCCCAGAACCCAGTTGCCCACCCACACCTGCCTCAGGGGTCACCATGTTGGGGCAGACACCATCAGAGCCCACTGGCGACCCCCAGCCAGAGAGTCAGAGGGCTACCAGCTTCAGTGACAAGGAAGTTGGTATCCTGGTGGAGCAAGTTCTGGAGCATTATGATGCCCTCTTCACACCATCGCATGCTGATAAGGAAGGACGGTAGAGGATCTGGGAGGACGTAGTGGTTGCTATCAACACGGAGGGGGTGGCAACCCGTCACATCAAGCAAGTCCGGAAGCGCTGGGAGGACTTCAGGTCCAGGACCCTCAACAAGGCCAGGCACCTCTTGAAGGCAGAGGATGCAGAGGGGTGCCGGGTCAGCCTGACCAAGATCCAGATGAGGGTCCTGGAACACATAAACCCAGCACTCCACGTCCAGATCCTTCGAAGGAAGACCCGTCTGGAGTCGAGCAGTAAGTGGCCATGCATTGCTGTGTGAAACAGGGCATGTTGCAGTGTGCTGGTAGTCAGCTGTTTGCCTGTACGTGTTACATAGGCCATGTATGGATGTGTTTGTGCAGGGACATCATGATAATGCATGTGAGACCAGTAATGCGTGACATGGATGGTGCATGTTTTCCAATGCAACATGGGGATCTGCATGGGGAATGCACACATGAATGCATGCCTGTCTCTGTTCTTGGACATGGATGGGGGTGGGAGATGGGTGCTGCTCTCATGTACATGTATGGTGTACATGTCTGTGTGTCTGAGAAATGTGTGTGTGACTTTTAAACGCCATGGATGCATGACACATGTCTGTGACATTGTGTTGATTCACTTATGCAGTCTAGTCACCCTTGTATCCACTGTGTCTGTGGTGTACGAGCCCTGATGCATGACCCTCCGGTGATGTGTGTGCATGGGATCAGTATGAGCCATGATGCATGTGAGTTTGAAACCAAACCTTTATGTCAATAGAGGCCCTTGTACATGGATGCTGATGTTGATTGCATGTGCTGTGCCTGTTTCTGCATGTGTGTTGTTTGCATTGACCCATGTGTTGTGGAGGGACAGGGTGGAAGTGACGTTTCACAGTGCCACTCATGTGCTATTGCTTCCTTTCTAGGGGACTATTGTACACTACCCTGATGCTTGTGTTCTATGTCTCCCTCTACATAGCGTCGAGTGAAGAAGAAGGTGGAGACAGCACTGTGGAGCAAAGCGGCGGGGATGCCTCCACCGGCTGGCGACGCAAGGCCCAGCCACCCTCCCAGGAATTACCATCATCCGGGTGCGAAGGGACTGGTGCAGCGTCTGCCACTACGGCTGCAGCGGAAGAGCTGGGTGAGCCCCCCCAGGGGCTTGCGATGGCGGAAGACGGTGCAGAGCCACCCAGGTTAGTGGTCTACAAAGAGGAGGAGGGGGCCGCTACTGAGCCACACATGGGGCCTGCTGGTGGTGGTACCACTGGTTTAAGTGGTGCAGTCCAGGACCAGGGGCAGGAGGCAGCACAGGTCACCATGGAGAGGCCTGTGCATGTCACTGTCCCTGACCCTGTGACTGCACCACCCTGCAACAGCAGGGATGCCCCGTCCCGGGCCCGTCCGCAGGTAGGCGGGAGGCCCACGTCATCTGGCACTCCACTACCTGCGGACAAGGAGTCCCATGACCGTATGGGCTGCGTCCTGATTGGTGTTGCGTTGCGCACGCGTGACATTCGGGATGACGTGCATGCTTCCTGGGGGGACCACACATGCTATCACGAAGAGCTGCGTGGCAACGTGGCACAGTTGGGAGGGGCCATGGTCGGAGGGTTCCTACATGTGTCGCGCACTCTGGCGGACCACTCCTCCTCTGTGGAGACTATGCGCCAGTCATTCTCCCTGCCGTCTTCCGGCCCAGATTCCACCAGGCCCCCCTGTGGACCAGGCCCGACCAACACAGCCAGCTTGGTGGAGATCCCATCCCTGCCACAGTCGGGAGTCAGAGGTCCAACAGGGGTGGACACCCCACCAACTGGAGACCAGCAGATGGAGGATGTGCAGGCATCATCGGACAGGGCACATGGACAGCAGCAGCAGCAGGCTCAAGGTGGGAGCGATGATGGCTTAGGGCCATCAGCATCAGAGGGGCAGGCATCAGCCAGAGGGCAGGAGGACCCTGGAATGGGAGTGTCTTCCGTGTGGCTGTGGTTGGGCCAGCGAATAGATTCGGAGAGGCGGTGGGCAGAAGAGGCGCGGCTCACCACGGTCAGGGCGGAGTTCTCCATGCGCCGGGCGTTGAGGTGGGCTGAGTGCCTCAAGGCAACTCGCAGGGAGTTGGAACAGGCCATGACTGCATCTCTGCGAGACCTCGGGGCCAGGGCGGAGGCCCGCCTCCAGGAGATTGACATGGAGTTCGATGATGCCTTGGCCCACGACATCACAGAATGAGCCATAGGACTTGCCCGCCGCCATTGTCTATCGTTAGTTAGTGTTAGGTTTCCTTTCTGTTTTTATTTCTTTTGGGATGTTTGGACAATGCCTCACGTTTTTATATCTAGTTCTTCATTAGGTAGGTTTTTTTTTATAGGTTTCATTTCATTCGTTGGGCTCATGGACCCTGGTTTCAATCGTTGTACATAGTTGAACTGTGGATTTCTGAAAATTAATTTATTTTAAATCACCATGGATCAATGGATTTTACAATTTACGTTTCCTTTGGATTTGCTTTGGTGGACGGAGAGTTTGGACTAACTTTCTTTTGGATTACTTTGGATTGAGACTTCATTTCTTTTTTTCATTTTTGGACATGCATTTCTTTTCTTGTTTAAAATAATTTTCATGGTTTCATTCCATTAGCTTGATTTTGTGCAAAATACATTTTGATTTATTAGTTCTATGTGTGGTATTCGCTCATCTGTTTACTGCATGTCACAATGTGGGTTTACACAATCACTGGCACCCAGTGTGTGTGTGTGACGGACATGTGTTGATGTGCATAGTTGACTTTTGGTTTGTGTCATGAAATAGGCCTTTCAGTGTGGGGTGGATGGGAAACTTGATTGGGTCTCAAGACTGGGGTGGCGTGCAGTGAGCTTTTGGTGGACATGAGGCCCATGAATGTGCATCTTTATGACATATTGGGGGGGACATGAGTCGGGGCCTGCTGGCAGGTGCCCGTCAATGCTGGATGGGTGAGGGTGCATGGGCACATGAGTCGGGGCCTGTTGGCAGGTGTCCGTCAATGCTGGATGGGTGGGGGTGCAGTGGGACATGAGTCAGTGCTCACTAGTGCATGGTGACGTGTGGGATGGCTGAGGGGCATGCCCAGGGTGGATGGGCTGCCTATGGGACATGACCAGGGGTGCAGGGTAGTCCCCTGTGGTGTGGGCTGCCTGCAGGGGCTGGGGAGGGAGTAGAGGGCCCACCTGGGAGGACCCATACTGCCAATTCACGGGTGAATCTCCCCGCGCACCCCTGAAATACACGTACCCACTCGCACAAGGCCTATCGTGTGTGATTCTCCACACGCACCCCCCAAATACACGTACCCCGCTCGCACAAGGCCTATCACGTGTGATTCTCCATGCGCACCCCCCAAATACACGTACCCCGCTCGCACAAGGCCTATCGCATGTGAAACTTCCCGCGCACCCCAGAAATACACGTACCCCGCTCGCACAGGGCCCATCGCGTGTGAAACTTCCTGCGCACCCCAGAAATACACATACCCCACTCGCACAAGGCATATCGTGTGTGATTCTCCACGCGCACCCCCCAAATACACGTACCCCGCTCGCACAAGGCCTATCACGTGTGATTCTCCACACGCATCCCCCAAATACATGTACCCCACTCGCACAAGGCCTATCACGTGTGATTCTCTATGCGCACGCCCCAAATGCATGTACCCAGCTCACACAGGGCCTATCGCATGTGAAACTTCCCATGCACCCCAGAAATACACGTACCCCGCTCGCACAAGGCCTATCGTGTGTGATTCTCCACACACACCTCCAAATGCACGTACTCCGCTCACACAGGGCCAATCGCATGTGAAACTTTCCATGCACCCCAGAAATACACGTAGCCCGCTCGCACAGGGCCTATCACGTGTGAAACTTCCCACACACCCCAGAAATACACGGACCCCGCTCGCACAATCCCTGTCGCATGTGATAACTCCAGCACACCCCAGAAATACACATTCCCCACTCATGTGATTGCAGTGTAGCGGACCTGTAAGCTGGTCCAGGGTTAGCGCGGCCCTTTGCGCTGCATTGGGGATTTCAATGGCTTTTCCTTGTGCAAGGGGCTTTCTTGGGGGCGCAACTGGCGCTGTCGGATGTTCTCTGCACCAGCGCTCATTATGGCTTGTGAATTCCATGAATACGCAGTGCGCCAGAATGCTGTTTAGCGCACATGGCTGGCGCACGCTGGCGCACGATCCCTCTCTGCGCTGCTCACGTGCGCTGCAGCTGCGCTGAAATCTATGAATTACCCCGTATATTGTTTTTATTGGGGAACATATATTGTTTGAGTATATGTAGGAGTGTTTCCTTTATTGCATTGTTATTATTAGGGAACAATACATTTTCACTATATGTCCTCCGTATTTGTGGGTCTATCCATTTTGGTAGTTTCATTGTTTTGAAGTCACATTTTCCTTTAATAAACACTGGTTGGCACTTCCTTCTGTTTTATGCATTTTGCTATGAATTGAATCGTTTTTTTGCATAGTTGTTTTTTTATCAGCAACATTGTTTTATGCTTCAGTATGTATTAACATCATCATTAAATTCAAATGTATTTGTGTTATTATTGTATTTTATTTGGTTCCGTGTTTCTTCTGGTGCCATTCCCATTGATGGCTTGAGTAGTGAGTTTTGATGTTTTATGGTTTGAATTCATCCCATGTGACAAAAGCTTTTTGGTTGTCACTCTGCAAGAAAGGAGGGAGCGGTGTGTAAATCTGATAGCGGGAAGGCAGATGAAGAACCCTTTAGTGATGATGGATGCAGGTCGGAAGTACCCGTTACCTGTGTGTCGATATGAACAGTCTCCATGTTGATTGTGGTTGACACCGACTGGGCAGGTTAGCCATATGTGTAGCCCCGGATGGTGTAGTACACAAATTAACAGCATGGTTCCTAAAAGAATATGGATAAGGTTTGAATCTGTTAAGTACATTAGACCTAGGAGGCCATCTGCAAATAGTGTGGGAGTTTTAAGGATGCACAATTTTAGTGGTGAGGAGTTAGTTGAGGAATGAGGGGGATGAAGAGGGGGGTGAGGGTGTTGTCACTTCCTGGCTTGTGATGGTAGATTTTATTGAGATTTAAGGTGTGGACCGGTGTCTTGCACGAGAGGTTCCAAGAGTCAGATTGGTTTTCCGCAGATGGCAGTGCCAAGAGGTTTGGAAAATGCTAATTGTAAATGAGTCCATGTTTCTGGCGCACAGTTTTTAGTCAGTTGCTATTCATTTTAATGTCCTTCAACGTTGTTGGTTGCAAACCCAAGTCGTGATCTGTTTCCTGAAAGGCAGGTGGTTGTCATCCAAGCAGAGAGCTTTGGCTAGGGTGTTGCCCAGTTTCGTGGCCAGAACAGAAAAAGAGGATCCTCCAAACCGTTTCTTGTAGAAGTTGGGGATTAGTACTAGTGCCACATTGCTATGCCTAATGTAGTGTTGAAACTTATTTATGAAGGAAGAGGGGCCCCTTCCTTGATATAAATGATGGGTGATAGACAGGATTTTGAAATGACCCCTTTTTGATGGGAATCTTGTGGTGAGTGTGTAATGCTGGCGTAATATGTTCAAATCGCTTCAATCTGAGAAGTAGTCTTGCTCCTGCATTATGAACTATTTGAAGTTTCCTCATTAGGTAATCAGGAAGTCCGAGATAGAGTCTGTTTGCAAAGTCTAGTTTTGATAGTATTTGAGAAATTAATGCAATCACCCTGTGGGCAAATATAAAGTAAGGCATGATGTGGCGCAGCTGGCACAGATTGGAGGAACAGCTTCTAACAATGGCTTTGACCTATGAATGAAGAGGGAGGGTGGTGTTGATTTTCATTCCATGATTTCTTACTATGGTTGATGGGTTTGGGCAGGGGCCCATCTCGTACGGTCAGTTAGAACCATTTAAAAAAATTAACAGTATCCAAAAGAGGCCAGAGAGCTGAACTGCAACCTTTACCATTATACACACTGCGTTACTTTCTGCATTGGCACTCATTTGAGATGGCATCACAGAACACTATTGGAGCCTACACTCTAACTCACTCAGTATAGAGACCTCCCATTCCATCAGAGGAGTACATGAACATGCCCCAGAATGGGGAATGCACAGTATCCTTAAAACAGGACACGATTTCCCAGCATTTCTTTTGACTCCTTCATACCCCTTACCGCCCAGGAATAAAAAATCGAAATCAATGGTATCTCACTCACCAATGCCATTATAGTAACTTTTTCATAAAACTAAATTTCACTTATCTCAGTTATAAGGTTTGTTAATCACGACCAATAAATGTATCCCTGCAGACATCCTTTCCCTTTATACATAATACCCAGATTTTATCTGTAAAGGTTTGGGCCAGGCTGCTTAGGGAAGGGGAAAGAGTGCTGCAGCCCTTTCCAATCCCCATGGTGGAAAGGTATTCTTTGAACCACCAATAAATGTGCATTTTAACCTAAATAGAACTATCACCCCTGCATTGAGGAGCAAACATGTCCAGAAATGGCCTGCATTTCGAATCTAGGCCGTCCCAAGGGAATTGAGGGACTCAGCAAGGGTTTAGGACCATTACCAGCCTTGTACACCCCCCCCTCCCCGACAAGGGGGTGATTGCCATTTGCGCACAGTGGTGTGAATCGTTTTTTGCTTTATTTGTTTTATGAGAGATGAGCTCTGTTTGTGTGTGAGCACAATCTCCCATGATTAAAAGTTAAATAGATGGCCAACACCACAGTAAATAAAAAATATGTCTAGTCCCTTTTGTATTTTTTATGTATTTTTATGGTGGCCACGGGCGTGAAGGAGAGCCGGAACCAAAGCACAAAGTTCCAATCCAGCAGGCACATGCGGAGGGAGGTAGGGGTCGAGAGGGAGAGTGTGGGACGTCTTTGGGGTGGGGGATGGGGCAAGGCATGCAGAGGCAACAGGGAGGGGATCCCTGTTGCCTCCACTCACACAAGATGGCAGAACAGATGAAAGGGCTTTGTTGTGGCAGAGGAAACACAGGAGGTACACTAAGTGTTCTCGCCTGCATTTCCAGCCAACTGATTGGCAGAGTCCATTCCTGGGTACGAATCATTGATAACAAAAGGTTTGTATCGCCCTCAAATGCAAAAACTGCTTAAAGTGGCCATGCACTGCCAGTATATCGATAGGTACTCTCTGTTATGTGAGTGTTATGAAAAGACTCCTGCTCTGCAGGAGTACAGGGATGAGTAATGACTTCTATTCAGCCCCACACTATTGCTTCATCAGTAGTGATCCCAATAATTAAGGTGAAACTGGCACAACCTGACAGGAGCAAACTCTTTAATCTCCAGTGCTCACATTTTCTAAAAGCATGCTAGCCGCGGGCAGACTTTACCCATCAGGAAGGGCGTGATCTAGCAAAATAATACAAGGAATTTTTTGGACTTAAAATACAGAAACACTGATAATTTACAAACTACCCATTATGAAGGAACATGCTGAATGTGCATACCTTTGAATATTGAGGGCACTCTGGGGCTCAACACAGGGGAATACAGACAACATTTCTGCAGCAATGTTCAATTTCAAAGTCAAAGTGCCTCATTCTAATGTTGCCGGGCCGGAAACAACGGAGCCGGTAAATTTACTGGCACCATTTTTTCCAGACCTGGCAAAGTACAAGTCTGGTGGGTGGGTGCCCTCCGGTTGGGTGCCCTCCCACCTGGCAGGTCTCACTTGCCGGGTGGACCGGCACCTGCCCACAGACCTTCACAGAAGCACCGACACCGTTATTACCAGTGCCTGTGTTTCCGTGGTTCCCATTCCTATGGGACTGTATGGGAATGGGGAACAACATATTAGCGGCACCTAGCTCCCGGTCCGCCAGGACTTGTAATGTCCTGGTGTTACCAGGAAGCTAGGTGCCAGAAACTGTTTACGGGCACATTTACTGCCGGACCCGTAATGAGGTCTAATGTCTATTAGAAAGTTAAATAGTGGGGTGTTAAATGTCACAAAGCACGTTAAAACCATGCCTTAGAGACACAACTATTACAGATACCTATCAGTCATGTTGCTTTGGATTGACAGCATCAATCCAGGAGTCCAAAAGCTCTGTGATCTGGGGATACAGTGTTGGGTTGATGAATGGTTTAACAGTGTCGAACAACATTTGCAGTCCAACAGGTGGCAACAGCTCAGAGATGCTTAGGATAGATAGGTAATGCCTGAATCATCATATCTCACAAGCAGCTCAAGGCTGACTCCAGAGTCCAGAGCGGTTCCTTTTCCCTAGTTTTCTGTGGAATGCAGTCCAGGAACTCAAATATAAGGAGAGTCAATTGTTTGTCCTTTACATCCAGACCTAGCAGGGCTGCCTATAGCAATTGGCAGAGTCCTGGTTACCAGTTTTGAGGCTACTGGCAGTTGTTTGCCTTACATCAGGTCACTCCAAATGTTCTTCTGGAATGGGCGAGGGGGGTCTTGCTGCCTTCAAGTTGTTATCTTCAATTCTATGGCAGAAAGCTTTGGGCAGACGATTCCCCTCAAAAAAATGGTTTCAGGTGTAACTTTTTACTTCCAATGTTAACGATGATTCAACTAAGGGGCAGGGAATTTAACCCCCTTATATATTCAATTTGCTTCTGCGGATTAGTCTATTTTAGTCTAAATCCATCTGCTGTGACAAGAGTCTATTACTTGAGAGGTCAGTCTCAAAGTGCTCTGTCTGCATGAAGTGGGGAGGGGTGCAGGAAATGTGAGAATCCTTATCAATGCCAAGATGCTGGAATGCCTCTCTTGGCAGAAACTATTTTGCTAGGTTACTTTAACTCCACCCTCTCTCTTTTCTTCTCTGCATCAAAGGAACTCCAGCAATTACAAGTGTGCACTTTCCAAGATCTTGTCAGGGCCTGCTTTGAAGTACTAGTTACCAGCTGACCACGTGGGGTATATAACGTCATTTTGTGAAGGTGAAAAGCCTCCTCAGAGAGAACAAAGTGGAGTTCATAAGGCTGGCCCCAAATAATTTGTTTTTGATTAAACCCAAGCACAGTATCTGATAAGTTATGTGTGACTAGAAACCAGGATGACAATACAATGATACCAAAAGATTGTGACCAGTACAATTATGTAATCCCATAGACTACTGTATCAGATATCGCTTGTATGTACTTATTAATCAAACTACCACCAGGTCTACGTGATGTACATTTAAATGGAAACATCTCTGCTTTGTTTCCAAGAGATTCCATTTTTATTCCCAAAAATGTCAATGCAAAATTTAGAATTGCTTTGTTCAATACATGCCGGTCATAAATCCTTTGGAGGGCACCTTCAATGTATTCATGAATGGTGCCTTCAATTTGTAGCCTGTTGTCTATTTTGTAGTAGATTTGTCAACAACAATCCGGTTTGCACTTTTTTGTGAACAAAAAAGCTGATTCACTTTCTAAATGTGAAGCACAGTTTCTGCTAACATGCTGATTGCATGCCAATTTCTGATGCCCTGCAGCAAGTCAAGTGTACAGCCTGTATCTTGTATATTGATTTTGGTAAGTTCAGCTACTACTAATTTGTGAGAAATGTATGTCATTTCAATTACAAATGGGACTCATTTTAAGATTATAGAGTATGGTGCATTCACATTCTCACTGTTAACTGAATTTGTGAAACGAAAGGTGGTACCCACAGTTACGTATGGTCTAGAATTGCTGGAGGACACTCATTTGGATTTGCTACGGTCTTTGAGTTTGTACTCTGGTGGAAGCTGTTGAACCTTTCCCCTTCAGGCCTTATATCCTTAATTCGATTGGAGTTTGCTTTGTCCTCTTGACGCCATTTGCTACTAAGAAATTCATGTTATACGGCAAGATTTTATGGTGGAACCAAACTCACTTTACCAGGTGAGATTAATCAGATATGTCAGGAAGGAAATGACATGGTGGTCTGGCAATTTGCCGTTAGATGTGAGAGACTGCTGGCTAGCCTGAATCTCAAGAAATCTGTGTTTATAGAGAGCCCCAGCACAGTGGTTAAACAATTTAAAGAACTAGAATGTCTCAGTACAGAGGACCATGCATACATAATAACATGTCCCAGAATGCACTCTGCCTTGCCCAGTATGGATGCCACAACAATTATGCAAGTCAAACATTTTCACTACATTTTCCAGAATGCGCATTGATTTCAACTATCTGCCAATAAAGCGCTACTGGTTAAAGAATGTATTTGGTCTCAATCATTGGAGAGGTCCTCTCTTTAATCACCCTTACCAAGTGTCCAGAACATGTCTAAGATCCTCCTGGGAAACTGAATCAGGGGATCAACATTGCTACTTGAAAACAAATAGCTTAACACCCTCAACAACCCTATCCAAGAATAGAAATCCTGAGGAAGTGTAACTGCATTCCCAGTTTGCCACCTTCAACCTGTACTCCTAGGCTTTCAGCCATTAACACGTCACATTCTGCAGATTTATTTT
Organism: Ambystoma mexicanum; assembly: GCF_040938575.1. Taxonomy (NCBI): domain Eukaryota; kingdom Metazoa; phylum Chordata; class Amphibia; order Caudata; family Ambystomatidae; genus Ambystoma; species Ambystoma mexicanum. The sequence continues at coordinate 215,567,553 of NC_090941.1, forward strand.
TCATGTTTTCCATTATAGAAGTTGGCGTAAAAGTCCCACCATTAAAAGTGTTTTTTTTTGTTGCTCAAAACGAAATAACCAGATGGAGGTGGAAACAAAGTATGGGGCTAAATGGAAATTAACATTCTTAAGAAGACAGGAAGGGAAAGCTTCGTAGTGATATAAAAGGTGCAAAAAACAGAGTCCACAGACAACCAATGAAGAAGTAGCACCAGGTTGCTAGAATTGTTTTTTGTACAGCAGAACACAGAAAAAGGGATGAGGCGCAGGATTCTGGCAAAGAAAACAAACCAATCACGAATCTTCCAGCAGTAGACCACATTAAGAACCTACAATAATTATTTACAAATAAATGGAAAGTAAGAAACTTGTAAAAGTCAAACACCTTAGAATACTTGAGATATAAATGTATTATATGACAGAAATGGCAAATAACATAAACATTAAAGAATTGTGTAGTTTATATGCATTCGCCTAAATAACACTACAGTAAAGATACTAATATACACTTTATTTATTGACTCAGTCATCAGTAACTGATATTAGTTTGTGATGGAATGCCACCCTGGGAATCCAACCAACTCACATTCTAGATCCTGGTAAAATAAAGAAAATATATTTTTATAAATAAACAACAACAATACAGGGGGAACCATGAACCTCGTTATTTTTAACCAAAATATGTATATGCAATGAAGTGAGATGTGTATAGTTGAACATAAATAGGTCCATATTTGGTCTCTTGCCCATATTAAAATGCACACGGTCAGTGTTTGCTATCTGCCTTCTCTTCATTCAAAATGTTGCTTCCTCAAGCAACTCTAGCAATTTGGCTGTCTCCCCGGAAGACCCATGTCGCCCCTTCACCTACAAGATGATTACCAAGCATCAAGGCTTGGCACTGATTTCCTTGTGCCTTTTCAGCACCTCCACCAAGCTAGGTATTATCCTACTTGCCTTCATAACTACCATCAATAAGCTCCCATTAAAAACTCATCAAAGAAATGGCACAACCAAGCATCTCAGCTAACTATTGCCCAATCCCCAACGCACCTTTAAATGGCAACATCCTCCCAAAATGTATATACCAGCAGTCCAACAATCTCCTACACGGATCTCAACATAGATTAATGTCAATAAGAGGAACGTAATCCAAACTGAGCCTAATCTGGAACATGTAAAAGTATAACACAGACAACACCTTGGTGCACTAATCCAAATTGATAACTCTGCATCTTTTGGTACCATCAGTCATGAGATCCTACTTATAAGAAAGAGGACATCATGATAAAGGAAGTATCATGCTATGCTGGATTGCCTTTTTCCTCAATGAGACAACAGAAACAAGACTCATGTCAATTATCAGATAACCTGGTCCCCCCAACACCAACCGCAATCTGGCATACAGAGACCCACAGGTTTCCAGGCTCTCACCATTGTCATCAACACATACATGGCCGCCAAATTTGAGCCCCTTAGAAATAGGAACCATACCTACTTTATCAATCAGATAGCATTCAAAATATTGACAAACTCACCAATAACCTACCAATCGATGGAACAAGCCTGAGTGCCAGCTTTAAAAAGTTGGACTCTTGGATGGCTGCTAACAGACTTAAACTGAACTGATGATCAGCAGTGCAACACGATCTAACCCGGTATCAATACCCAACACCAACTCTGGGATATCTGGGTGTCACAATGGAGAGTGACCTCACACTAGAAACATCTTTACGAGCTTTATCTCCAATTCATCTTGACATACCTAATTTTACCTTGGATTACCAGCAAATCTACTTAACAGAGTAAAAGGGTACAAACATGGCAGTCAGACTATTGCATAGACCTAAAACACACACACAGTCTGCAAACTCTATTGGCTCCAAGTCAAAAAGAGGCTTCACTTGAAAGCCTGTTGCATATATAACTGCTCCTCCTACGGCAAGTGACCCGAATCCATTATTATTCTAACATGTTCCAATGAAACCCACCGGTTTCAGGCAGAATGTGCAGGAGTGTCTGCTATGTCAAGATAATGCACTTCCATTGTTATTACAGGTTGCCGGTTGTCGGCTGCACTTGGATTTTCTTCAGATTTGTCTTTCTGCTGTTTCCAGCCACCTTGAGGTGGCGCCTCTCTGCATATAGCTTCAATACTAGTGGAACGTGGTGGAGTGTGCAGCAGTGTTTTCTGTTACAAGATAACACCTGTACTTCCATTGTTATTACAGGCTGTCGATTGTCAGCTGTACTTGGATTTTCATCGGTTTAGTGTTTCTACTGTTTCCAACCACCAGGACGTAGCACCTCTCTACATATTGCTCCCATTCTAGCAGAGCGTGGTGGAGTGTACAGGAGTGTGTGTTGTGTTTCCTGTGTTACTGGGGCATAGATGGACAGCCCCCATATTCTGCCATTTGCTCCCAAATCTCTTTCCACATCTTTGTAATTCCGGATCTTGCTTGTAACGGAGGGTCGACGGTTGAAGCCATCAGTCATGATCAGAACTGTAAGTCTCTTTTTTATTATCATGCTGTCTGATTGTTCCCCCAGTGAGTTGGCTTGGATTGCCCTTTTTGTTTAGACATATTGGCATTCACCATCGTTTACTCGTGAACTGGACAATTGCCGTTTCTAGTTCCATCGGTAACAGCAATTGACCTGGCTCAATCACCTGTTCCACACTAATTGAGGGATACTTTGAAAGACTGCATAATGTGGACCAACCAAGAATTCAAGGAAACACAGCTTGCAGCCTTCTCGCATTAAATTTGAAGTACTCGAAGGACTTGACCTCAATTACGTATACGACTCCCCGTCTATCGTCGGAGTTTAATCTTCATGAAGGGCATCCGAGGCATTTAATTTGCATGCTTAAAACACTCTGTGAGGAACAAGGCACTAGAACACTTGGGCTGCTGAGTTAGGCTTTGTTTACCATCATATGGTGTACATTTGCCCCTCCTGAAGGTGCCTTTCTCAGGTTAAAGACAAGGATACATCATAGATTATTGTCTCAAAAGTGAAGCTTCTATTTGGAGTTTAACCGCTTTTATTATTTTGGGAATGCGTACAATACTATTCTTTGAGATTTCAAGCAAGATGCAACAATATATAACCTGCACAGTGGTCCCTTGTGGGACGACCCAAGAGCCCCTCAAGTGGATGATCTGCTGCTGTCTGGGAAGCCATGGAATCAAGGAATATAATCGCTGTTGCAGCCTAAGGACCAGGTTACCTATGTGCAGGTTCACATAAATATGTTTAATCCTGTAGCCCTGGGACTATTAGAGCCTGACTATTCACAGGAATTAGTTCGCTCTTTTAAAGTAGCCCAGTGAAGTGGGAGAATGGGAGAAAAGACTCCCCCCAATCTCCTCGCGCCCCTGGCCTAGAGGATCGAGACCCAGACACCCACCACGAGATGAATTTGCCTATCTACCATCCGACCAAATACCCTGGTACAGGAACATACGGATGTTCCCACTAGCCTGCCCTGCTCAAGCCGACACCTGCGGCATGGATGAACTCGACTAAACCCTTCAACAGTAAATAAACACATCGTTAGAGATGCCATGACGACCTAGCCAACTGTCAGAACACTCGTGCAACCATGCACACTGGACACCCCCACACCAATCTACACGAAGAACATACTCAGTGCTATGACGTAGGTGACGGACTCAACCACTGACGCGCATCTTTATTATTTTTCACATAGGTTTTTCAAAATGCAGAAACGCAAGACGCACAAAGCACTCATCTAAATGCTTGCAGACGCTTCTCCTAACCCTTGCATTGTGATGAAAATACCACGAAGACATGATCCCGCCTATGAAGCAATGTGATACCGCAACTTAAAGTGCCGTGCATTAAACATCCCCACCTATGCACCAGGCCCAAGTAGGCCGCAAGCAAGAGCCTCCACGAACATTGGACGAGCAAGAGTACAATTGCTAACCCTGCAGAATGCGCCCAGCGAGAACTGACAGCCAAGGTAGCGATGTTGCAACTCGCATGCCACCAGCCGACGCCAAGGTCACACCAGCAAGCTAAGCCAGATACACAGTGGAAAATACAACTTTAAATGTGCAGAATTCTGCCTCAACCACGGTCCCTCCTCACGTGACCAAGCCAAACCTGACAGGGTGCCAGACCCAGAAGGGAGAAGCCGCCTGGGTCCCACGTTTGAGACACAGGCGGCAACAATGAAATGACCCAATGGACACCTACAGCGATGGGAATGGTCTGCTCTCAGGCATATGAGCAAATCCACGCATTGTCTGCACGAACACATAATTACATATTGTTGCAAATGACAGGTACACCGCGAGCTGGGAACAACGATGGTCCCAGGCTGGGGGGCTCACGAGTCGACCAATCAGGACATGGGGCACTCATCACTGACGCCACTAACATTAACCAATCATTAGGGGTCTTTGTGTAACAATTTTCAAGTATCTAATAGAAGGGACAACCCAAGTATACCACCTGACTGAGCCTTAACCACTAACAGCGTTCTCCATACGTATGCTATACTAACCCTACCACTGTAGGAACCAATCCAGAGTGGCTACAGGTTTTTTACTAACTTTCCCAGGTGACGCAAGTAGCGCGTCATACTGAGGCAAAAAGGGGCCTGCGAGCCCCACGAATTTCGAGAGTCTGGACGGACGCGTACGATCCTAGACCCATTCCTGCCGTTATTCAATAAACAGCAGAAACACCTTGCTTCTTGTGTGTGTCTCATACTCATTTTTGGGATACGCGGGTGGAGTTGGGGCCTCCCAGTCCGGAGGTCCGCGGAAGGCCAGCTGACCCCGGGAGAAACCCCCCGACACCAGGACTTAAGGCCCATCTTTGAAAATGGCTTGGAATACACCTTAACTGCTACAATGATCAAGAGGAAAATAAATGCCTTCTTTACACAAAGGAAATGCTGGATGGGGGATGTTGACCACTTCGAATTAACTCAAGGAGGTGACTCCTCTCGGATGGCTGGGTTAGGGCTTGGTGGCTTTGCAGGGTCTTTCGATAATGAAACCTCTGGAAGGGAAACGCAATATCCAGCAAGAAGCAGCTCTGCCCACTCTCTGGCAATGAGTCCCATTTTAGCTTCATCCTCGCAGGCTCTGTTGATCATGAATCCAGAGCAATTGCTGCTTCGACAGAATCCCATTCAATCACTTGAAATGATAAATCAAAGCCCAAAGGTCGCAAACGACACCACACTTTCAGGTTTGAACTTTGTTCTAAATTCATTGGTGAATGTTTTTGAGTCACTGAAAGGAGAAGTTCATGTCCACTGAGGGATCCTAATGGAACTTACTTTAGAAGTGGGAGTTTGTGATTCCTCATTGGTAGGCCTGCAGACTGTTGTCAGCCGACATGTTTTTCAAACTGAGTTATTCTTCACGGTTGTTACTCTCATGTGCACTTTCTAAGCCTCTAATAGCTAATCATACAAAAGAAATTGCATACAATACAGTGGGAACAAACAACACATTCCACATTTGAAAAACAAAAAAAACACAGAGTGAAAAAGAGAGCGAGAGGTAAGCAATAGAGATTAGAAGCTTGTACCTTGGTTTTACCTGAACATATGTTTGCATGGATACATTTGCAGTTGAATGTTGTATATTGTCTGTTAGTATGTGTGTCGGGTACTCTATTTATCTCAACTATATGAGTTGCTGAAAACAAGACGTGGGAGTTATTCAATGCAGAAGGCAGGCATTAGTATATTGCTACACCACCAATGGATGTTGGTGGTCTGGGTACCTTTAGTCATATGCAAGTATTTCACTCAGTACCTTTTTGCAGACTTGTGTTAAACATGATCCCAACACCCATGGTGCAAATAAAATAGTGAGAGTTACTTGTTATTAAAAGTAGGTCATGCAGGTATTTACTAACCCGGGCCCCCAGGGTAGTGCTAAATTGTCAATAATGTTGAGTATGGACCTCTAGGAACCTTGATTTCTTGTATCCTGTAAAGCGGGACAAAGCCAGGTGTACATTACGTCTTAATGCTTGTATTAAGCCAAAACAATAGCACCGTTTTATGTTTAGAGTGAATTAAGAGGTGATCTGTTCGATACACCCACACTGCCAGCATGCAATAAGAAATTTACCAGCTGTTAAGCTGGATCTAACATAAAGCAAAATGGTGATGTTTTTGTTAATGCATCAAAGTCTGCTATCAATGTTGAATATATTGTGCATTATGGGATCCAAATAAGGTAGCATGCTTCTTGCCAGTGCTGCTTTTGATTACTGCTCGTAATAGCACTGTAGTGAGAAGACGATGCGTTGCAACATGAGTCGAAAAAATATAAGATGGTATCACAGTCAGTATAACCTATTGCTGCTATAAGACTGGGGACATTTTCTAGAGTAGACTAATAGCCTCATAGTTTATTTATCCTGTTAGGCAATCAATGTAAGATAATGGTTGTGATGCGAAAAACTAGCGTAACGCAGTGTGATAGCCGCTTCAGGTTCAGTTTGATTGCCTAGCAACATTAGCTCGGTTGCAGAAGACATTGAGAAAGGACTATCTGTATTACCTATGGTCTTGCTGCATAGGCACTGAGTGCAGTTTGGGCATGAGTTCATAATTACTGCTAGTATTCACAAACTGCTCCCTTGCATTGTGATAATAAGTTATATCAAGGTTTACCACCATGTAATTATTATTATTAAGATCGACCAAGTGTGTGGCGGATTGGTTAGGCGGATTGTAATCCGTGTATGCATGATATGGTATTGGTGTTAAGGAACTCCTAATTTACTGAGTCGGCTAGTGGCCATAATCCTGTCTGTCTTGTCACTCAAAGGGTGATTTCAATTGCATGTTAGCAATCAAAAAAATCACTGGGGAGATTATACAGGTCCCTGATAAGATATCTGTGTATTGTGTGAAGGGCAGCCACCATGTTATGATGTGTCACTGTGTGTATTCATGTATTGAGCAAGCCCAGTATATTTGCCATGTCTGGGGTTGATATAAATAGTCATTATAGTTGAGTCATTGCCTTTTTGAGCTGCATTGACAATTTGCGCTGCTTGTTGAACAAATGAATTACAAAAGTGCACATGAGAGCAGTATGCCTGAGGAAGAACTCAGTTTGAAACTCTTGTCGGTTTACATGTGCTTCTTGACTTACTGTTTACCTTACCCATATGACATAATACTTCCTACAATACATGGTTGAACAAATATGCTTTTCTAGAATCTTTACTTGCTCTTAACCAGTTTTACTAATACCTGGTGCAATTTGGCTGAAAACATGTACTTTTGATGTATTGTTTATTTTTGCTTTGTTTACTTTGAAAAAGCTCAAACAATAATTTATACAATTTATGGTTGAATATATATCCCTTTTTTGCATCTTTGCTTGTTCCATACTAGTTATATTTATACCGGGTCATTATATTTACAATATCAAGATTTTAAAAGCTATCTGACTCCCTTGACTTCTTAACGAGGCGCCCAAAGAGACTCTCTAACTCAGTAATTGCTTTTTCAAATCCTAGTTCACTACTTAAAACATAGCTGCCACTTGCTGTTGATTGGCATATTTTTGAATGTCTTTCAAGGAATCACTCATAGAATGACATTTCGATCAAAAAATCCTGTGGTATGAATTATCTGAGCTTTTTGATTTTAGTTACTTTCCCAGAATATTAATTCTACAAGGTCTGGGTAAGAAGCCAGACTTTTGAGATCTGGGACATTCCTTTGTTCACAAGAATGTCATGCATTTCCCTCATATAAACTAGAACATCAAGTCTATGGATTGCCTATAACTGTTTAATGGACATCTACATTGTATGGATAGTTAACCTCATTGTTTCAGAAAACAGTGTAACTTAGCTGCTGTTCTCATTGAAATGTATTACTTACCCATTGGCTCAGTGAATGTGTATTACTTTCATTGTGCTACCATCCTTTGCATTTTGTTCCGTGTGGTACTGCTTGACACACTTGTTGTCATTGCTTTCTTTTTTCCTTATACTGCCTTATATCTCCCCAGCTCACTGCCCACTCTAAATTTTCCCATGCCCCTAGCCAATATTAATGCAGTCAAAATATCGATGTATTATATGTTTACAGGCCGATTCATGGAATTAATGTGCGCCGAAAATTTCGGCACAAGCGTGCGAGAACGTGCGATTCGCAGTGAAAGAGCGAAAATCGCAGTGCAAGTGCGAATATCGCAGGGAAACCAGCGCACATCTATTCATGGAAATCCGTGCGCGAGTAAAATCAGGGATGTGCGCTGAAAAAGTGCGCGGCACACGCTGGCGCACAGGTCATCTAACGGCGTGCGCCAAGGCCACAGCGAAAGCGCACATAGCGCGGCGCACATAACAAAAGTAGGCGTAACACGAGGCGTAACACACGGAATGGGGAACAACTCGTGAAAATGTGGGCGTCACGGGGGAAGTACAGGAGGCAAGTGCACCGAACGCCCACACGCTCGCCTACAACACATATTCATGGAATCGAATAGGGCAAACCAGCACACGGGCAAAGACGCGAACTGACCCAAACCCGTCCGCCACACGAAGGCAGGCGGTAGCGTCCCTGCGCTGGAAAAAAATGTGCGCCAAAATGTGCGCTAACAAAAAGCACAAATATACAGCTCTGATGAATGTCCCATACTATGGCCCCCTAGGACAAATGACGTGCAAAGGGATACGTGACAAACAGCGACACCCGCTGTGTGAAAAATTAGCTTGTGCGTGTATTTCGTGTGTGCGCGTGAAGTTTCACATGCGATCGTGCCTGGGGGAGCAGGATACGTGTATTTCAGGGGTTCACGGGAAGTTTCAAACGCGATTGGCCCTGTGCGAGTGGGGTGCGTGTATTCCTGGGGTTCGCGTGAAGTTTCACATGCGATTGGGCTGGGTACGTGTAAATCTGGGGTGCGCGGGAAGTTTCACACGCGATTGGCCTTGGTCGAGCGAGGTACGTGTATTTCGGGGGTACGCGGGAATTATCACTCGCGACAGGCCCTGTGCGAGTGGGGTATGTGTATATCTGGGGTGCAGGGGAGTCCTACACATGAATTGGCAGTGTGGGTCCTCCCAGGTGTTCCCTCTACACCCTCCACGGCCCCTGAGGCAGCCCACACCACAGGGGGCTTCATGTTCCGCAGGGAGCCTGTCCACCATGGGCATGCCCCCCAGGCAAGCCACATGTAAGCTTGCACTACTAATCACCAACGTATGACCCCCTCCAGCCCCACCCCCTAGCAGTGCGGGGTACCTGCCAGCAGGCCCCCACTCATGTCCCCTTGCACCCCCACCCCCAGCAGTGCAGGGCACCTGCCAGCAGGCCCCCACTCATGTCCCCTTGCACCCCCAAACCCCAGCAGTGCGGGGCACCTGCCAGCAGGCCCCCACTCATGTCCCCTTGCACCCCCAAACCCCAGCAGTGCGGGGCACCTGCCAGCAGGCCCCCACTCATGTCCCCTTGCACCCCCACCCACCAGCTGTGCAGGGCACCTGCCAGCAGACCTCCACTCATGTCCCCTTGCACCCCCACCCCCCAGCAGTGCGGGGCACCTGCCAGCAGGCCCCCACTCATGTACCCCTGCACCCCCACGCCCCAGCAGTGCAGGGCATCTGCCAGCAGGCCCCCAATCATGTCCCTTTGCACCCCCACCCCCCAGCAGTGCGGGGCACCTGCCAGCAGGCCCCCACTCATGTCCCCTTGCACCCCCCACGGGAGCCACACAAGGCAACACACTGTAACAAAAACTCAAAAATCAAAAACCAAAAACCAAAATTCAAAAATCAAAAATCAAAAATGGCCATGTGGGGGCCAGGGGGTGTGGGGGAGGCCACCCAGGAGGTCCGAGGACAAGGTGCACACCAACAGCCACCTGTGTGGATGTTGCGGAAAAAAAACACCTCAATGGGTTCATGGCCTGCACAGCTACGCTATTGTGAGAGATTCAGAATTGCTGTGGTCGCTCTCATCACCCTGTGCTGCTGCCGCCACAGGAGGTGGTGGTGCTATGGGAGGCAGCCCACGCAAAGCACTAGTCTGGTCCTCCATGGCAGCAAGCATGCGGGTGTGGAAGGTCTCATTCTGGAGGATTATTGTGCGGAGATCCCCATGCACCACCTGACGTGATGCCCGGACCTCCTCCCGAGTTGCCTGCATCTCTGCTGAGGGCGAACGTGTGACCCGCTCCAGCAGCTGTTCTGTCCTCATGACAGTGGAAGCCTCAAACTCCACAAGAGTCTGCCTGAGGTGACGGACTTCTACCCTCAGGGCTTCCCTCTGGCTCTGGGACTCTAAAGAAATGGCTTCCTGCAGAGTCTCCAGGGCCAGCCGTCTGTCCCTGTTTGATGCCAACATGTCCTCCCTGAGTGATTGGCAAATGGAGTCTGTTGCCTGCTGTAGTTGCTCCATCTGCCTCTCTGGAGGGGACAATGGAAGTGGCCACCCTCTCCATAGCTTGAGCCATCATCTCAGATGCTGCTGCCTGTTGGTTTGCCATACCGTATATGGATTTCTCCCATGCAGTATTTCCTGGTGGCGTACGGCCACCGCGTTGACGGGCACCACACCTGTCTGGGGCAAGGCAAACTGTGCCTTGCTGTGACGGCACTGCCTGAGGCTGCAGGACTGCATTCCCCCTCTGATCTGCTGGCCCAGGAACAGGATCAGATGTTGCGGAGTGTGGCCCTGCATCCGTAACCACCAAAGGCGGACCTACCAACACTGACATCCCCATAGTGGGCTGTACCCCTGGTGCAGGTGGGTCGGACAGAACAGAATCCCTCCCAGAAACACCTACCTGCGAAGCCACATAGGTCTCATCATCCGAATCAACACCCGAAAAGAGGTCTGGGGAGGTGCACCCAGAGACACCCCTGGAGAGAACGGTCTGCAGCAAGAGTGGGTTCTCATTCACCACCACACCCCGTCCCCCACTGGTGCCCGGTCGTGCCTGAGATCCCTCCTGGGTCTGCACCATCTCCTCACCCTCAACAGCATCAAGTGCGTCATCCCCTGCAGAACCATGAAAGACAAAAAATGGAAACAGGCATTAACACCATGGTACACAATTAGGCCTCACAAGGTACAGAACCAGTACTTGATTGACACATGTCCCACATGACTATAACCCTCCCATGCATGCACTGTCACTGAGTTTGAAGGGAAGGAAAATGTCAGACACTGATGACACCAAGATGGAAGAGCAATACATTAGCTGCATGCTGGCTAGCAGAGCCATCACACATTGGCCTGTGAGTGGCATGTCCAATCCACATACATGACACATGCCATCACACAGATGGCATGTACCATAGGCATGTCACATATCGTTTGACAATAGGGCTGAGAAATGCGTAGTGAAAGTGGGGGGATTGAAACAATCAGCCTGAATGAACAATGAGAAATACGGAACAATGTTGTTGCAAGATGCCACTTCAAGGGCAACTGGCGTGATGTTGCACAAAAAGTCTACTGTGAGCAGAAGGGATACTGTAATACCCAAATCCAGGGGCGCAGAATGTTTTGGAAGAAGCACATGGGTGACCCAAACCACTCAGACACACACACCCTCACCTGGCACTCAATCAGAACCCCTCACACACACAACATACACATGGATCACACACACATTCATGTGCACTCACCGGACAATGGGCCCCATTACGACCCTGGCGCTAAGTGAAAAACGATGGCGGTAAATGGTTACCGCCATCGTTTTCCGCCAGGTCCGATCATGACCCGTGACCGTTAACTACGATGCCATTAGCGGCATCGTAGTGAACGCTGCCGCTAACTGCGCTAAGGGTGCGCGCACGCGACCGGCCACACCGTACTTAGCGCCATGGCGGAAAGGTACGCAAATGCCGACCCAAGCGGACATGCACCTAACGCCATCACCCAGCCCGTTAAGTACCTTACCGCCATGGTGCTAATTACACCATCGCGAACCAACCGTAAAGGGCCATGTAAAGTGAATGCAGCTGCCACAGGTGCACAGAAACAGCACAGGTGAAGGCAATACAGACTCAGGAAGTACAAAAAGAGCACACCCCACCCCTTCCCACACCCAGTCACACGCCACAATGATACCAATACGACTAGCAATGTTGGGGCTGGAGGACCTGATAGCAATGCATGTGCTACAACAGCAACAACAACAACAGGCAGCACAGAGGAGACGCAGGAGGAGAAGGAGGGCAAGGCAGGCCCAGCAAGCCCCACCAGCACAGCCAGTGCCACCACGCAGGCAGCCCCCAATCCCACGCATCAGAGCCAATCCATTCAACCTCACTGCTGAGCAGATCCACACCCTGTACCGTTTGGACCGGGACACCATCACCGCCATCGTAGACATGATACACAACAACATCGTCAGCATGATAGAAACTCCAACCGCCATCCCCCCTACTGAAGGTAGTGTCTGTACTCCACTTCCTGGCCACAGGCACCTACCAGCACACAGTGGGGCACTTGCATGGCATTTCACAACCATTATTCTCACGAACACTCATCCAAGTGCTCGATGCCCTCCTCAAGCACACAGACGACCACATCTCATTACCACGGACTGCCCAGGACATTGCAAACACCAAAGTGGGTTTCCATGCACTAGCCGGCATACCCGGTTGCATTGGTGCCATCGACTGCACCCATGTAGAATTGGTGGTTCCACGTGCCATGGAGGTACCGTACCGCAACCAGAAACAGTTCCACTCAATCAACGTGCAAATGGTCTGTGACTCCAACAAGATCATCACACATTGTTGTGCCCGATTCCCCGGATCAACCCATGATTCTATGGTCCTGAGGAACTCCACAATACCACGCTACATGGAGCGACATGCAGGCCCAAGATCCTGGCTACTCGGTGAGTCCAATGTCATGGAAGTGGGCAGGTGAATGACGTACCGATGCATACTCCACCTGGCTGAAAGGGGGGGGGATGATGCATACTCCACCTGGCTGATAGGGGGTGGAATGATGCATACTCCACCTGGCTGAAAGGGGGGGGAATGATGAATACTCCACCTGGCTGAAAAGGGGGGGGAATAATGCATACTCCACCTGGCTGATAGGGGGGGGAATGATGCATACTCCACCTGGCTGAAAGGGGGGGAATGATGCATACTCCACCTGGCTGAAAGGGGGGGGAATGATGCATACTCCACCTGGCTGTGAGTAACACAGAGAACGGAGACAGAGGATGGGCACTCACAATGCACTCAACCCCTCTGCATACATTGGGTGATGGCATGCAAAACAGGCCATGGGAGCCATGAGCGTATACTGGTTGCATTGTGTGAATCAATTAGTGCATGTAGAAGTGAGCCAAAGTAACAGTTGGATGCAAGCCATGTTGGCACATCATGTTCTTGATCAGACGACATGACTGACACATACATTCTCGCCTACATACAGGTAATGCAGTCTATCCCCTGAAGAGGTGGCTCCTTACACCAGTCCGTAACCCGCAGAACCAGCACGAGGAGGACTTCAACCGTGCACATACACATAATCGTGTGGTCATAGAGCAGACATTCGGCCTATTGAAGGCACGGTTCCGAAGCCTCAGCAGGTCTGGTGGGGCACTCCTGTACCACCATGAGAAGGTGGCAAAGATCGTCATGGCATGTGTCATGCTACACAATATGTGCGTCAGACGGAATGTGCCCCTGCCCCCTGACGCAGAACTGCAACCGCCTGACGATGAGGATGAGGAGGGTGCAGATGGGGTGGCACCCCATGGAGGAGGCGACGCACAGGAGGGGCGTGCAATGCGCCAAAGTATCATCGACCACTGCTTCTAGCACACACGGCTGGTGTGAATCACATGGAGACTGCACTTGGGGCACTGTGTGTCTCTGGGACATGCACACTGTGGACTGTACACCAATAAAGCACACATACACAATGATAATGTCCACACATTTCACACCCCCTCCCCCCTGCACACCCCAACACACCCCCTCCCCCCTGCACACCCCAACACACCCCCTCCCCCCTCCCCATGCACACCCCAACACACCCCATGTAGGTGTCAACAGATGCCTGTGACAGTGGGCACAGGCTGTTACAAGCCCCCTCTCCCGGCCCCCAGAGCACCCCTGGCTGTGGAGCGCAGGTTACGTCCTGAACGTCGGACGGGGCTGCTCTGTGCAGAACTGGCAGTGGAGGATGTCCCTGCCTGCCCCCGTGCATGCACGTCCTGTAGGGTGTGGGTGAGCTCAGTGAGCGCACGACGCAAGCCGGCAAGTTCAGCACAGATGTCCCTGGACATGGCCTGCATGGCATCCCTCAGGGTGGCAGTGCTCTGCGCAACTTCGGCCCTTAGGGTCTCCGTGGCCTTTTCAATGGTTGCCCTAGCCCCCACACATTCCGTGGCATGCTCAGCCAGCATCGTGGACAGTTGTTGCTGCCGTTCTGTGATGTCCTCGAGGGACTGCTGCCCCTGCTGGCCCATGGCCAGTGCTGGTGGTGTGATGGAGGGGCTGCTCCCCTCCTGTGGACTGAGGACTGGGCATGGGGTAGAAGGCCACTCCTCTACCTCTGTGTGCCCCTGTGTGTGATCCTCATGGGGGCTGGCATCTGACAAACAGGGGGAATGTAGTAGGCCAGTGGGGCTTCTGACTTCGTACTCCTCAATGTCTGAGTCTGAACATGCAGCTATTGCAGCTGTCTCACCCATGTTGCTGCTGGCCGCTGACCCGGTGCCTTCTGTGGCAGGCAATTTTGGTAGAGGTGGAGCAGCTGCTGCTGGCCTGCTGACTACAGGGGTGCTTGCCGGTGGGACGTCCGGTATGCTTGCAGTGGGTCCTGCTTTTTGTGGGGTCTGCCTCACTGCAGCTGAGGTCGAGGGTGCGGGGACGGTATAATTGGCCTTCTTGGCTCTCTTCGTCGCAGGGGTGTCCTGGTCCTCGGGGTGTGAATCTGTGCCTGTGGTGGAGCAAAGGAGGGAGGGCGTTATTGATGGGTCTGCGGACTTTGGAATGACAATGATAGACATTATTCTGGTCAGTAGATGAGGCAGATTTCAGGCAATGCCATGCAGGTTGTCTCCTTTTAGTGTGGAATGTGGATGCAGGTATGCGGGTGCCAGCAGTGTATACAGGGTGGTGCTCGCATGTGGCTATGGGCAGTGTGGAAATGTGTTGCATTTACACTCTAGGGCAACCTTGTGCTACACATGAATGGACTGCAGTGACTATGGCATGTCTTGTTTGACGCACCTACCTTCATCGCCTGATGTCGGAGCTCCCCTTTCCATCCCTCCGACGCCTTCAATGGCTTCCATGCCAATCGTGGTTGCACAAATCTCCTCCCACGGTTGGAGTTTTAGTGGGGATTCCGACCCTCCACCTGTACCCATTGCAAGGTTGCGGTTCGCAGAGATGACCGCTCTGACCCATATGCGGAGGTCGTCCCAGCGCTTCCTGCACTGCTGTGGGGTGCGGGGTGCGGGCCCCACCGCGCTGATGCGTTCGGCCACCAGGGCCCAGATGGCCTTCTTTTTCCCTATCGCTGTCCTGGTCATTTCAGGGGAGAAAACGACAGCTGCGTTGTCTTGCAGGGTCTCCGCAAGCATGCAGACTTCCTCCCGTCTGAATCTTTCCTGGCGCTGGCGGTCACATGCCTTCTTAACAGCTTTAGGCATTTTTGGGTAGTTGGATGGGTGGGTGATTGGTTGGGACAGGTGTCAGGGTTGGATCTGGTGTTGTTCGGTACGATGGCAATGGATTGTGTTTTTAAAGATGGCCGACGTGCTGTTTCCCGTTCCGGCGCGATGACGCTATTTCCGGTCCTGCTTTTTACGGCCACCGCAAATTACGGTGGCCGCTAATTACGGTGGCCGCTAATTACGGTGGCCGCTACTTACAGTGGCGGAAGTGCACCTTGCTCGCTTTACGATGCCAGTAGGGGCCTTTTCCGCCATGGCGTTAATTGCATTACCGCCATGGCGTAATGCTCGTGCGCGATGGGTCGTAATGTGGCGCTCTTTACGCCATCGGCCCACAGCGTAAACGCTCATTACGCCATGGCGGTAATGACGGAAGATTACCGCCTGGGTCGTAATGAGGCCCAATGCCTCGTAATCTGGCAGATCTCCCACACCTTGGATCTTTTCCTCTGTGACGTAGGTCCCAGCAACAGACTCTTGTACAGTGAGTTCAATGTCCTCTTGTGGAGACCCACCTCCAGTCACCAGAGTAGCGGCATGACTTGAGGGCAGCTTTTTCTTTGCCCTGTGCTTAAGGTCATTCCAGCGCTTGTAGCACTCACCAGCTGTGCGCCTCACTGATCTAAGGGCACTTATGATGTCTGCGACTGTCTGCCAGTGTGCCTGTCGTCGGGCAGGTGTGGTCTTGAACCCTGAAGTGATCAACATTTCGCTGTCATGTGCGGACACATACTGCACAAGTGCATCACGTTCGGCATCATTAAAGCTAGGCTTCCTTTGCGTGCCAGACTGCGTAGCTGTGTCTGGGGTATCAGCCTGTAGTGGACGAGCACTCTTCCTCTTTTTTTTGGAAGGTGGTGGGGATCCTGAGTGGCCTATGCTGCTCTGGCCACTAGGGGCAGGAGCACCGGTGGACTGGGTAGTTGGAGTGTGGGAATGCACACTGAGCATGGGACTTGGTGCAGGCATTGGCTGAAGTGTTACGTAGTCAGGGGGAACGTTAGCAAGATGGACTGGGACCAACACTGCCCTGGCTGGGAGAGACAGAGCTGGGGTGGATGGAGCTGCAGCTGCCCCTGCAGCCTCCCCACCCTGCCTACTCGGGGCAGCAGATGACATAGATGCCCCTGATCCACGTGGCCTGGTGACACCAACTTGCACCGCCACACGTGGCCTAGACTTGGCGACCTGGAAGTCAACCTTGAAGTCACCCTGTGCCAGGTCAGGTGCCACAATGGGCCGGTCCAACAAGGGCTGAGCAGAGATGGTGTCAGCCACGTTTCCCTCAACTATGGGGGGGGCATGGGTGTCCCTGACTGGTCCTCCACACATGGGGGGCCAGGGGTACCCTGCAAATCCCAGCCACGTCCCCTACCGCACCTTCCACGGCCACCTCTTGAGGCTCGGCCACCTTTGCCACCCTTACCGCTTGGTCGCCTCCCAACCATGGCACTGATGTTGTTGTGCGTATGGGAGTTGCAGTAAACTATTGTCCTGGGCAATTGGGTGTCAAAGGGGTAGGGTAATAGATGGAATTTGTACCCTAGTGCTCTAGCAAGGCTGTATGTGACGCCTGGCGAAAGATGTCGGGTCACGCAACGCACAGTCACCCCAAAAACAGAATATAACATGCACGCAACCCCTCGTATACCACGTGCGTGGAAAAATGAACCCGCACTACGCTGTGGCACCCAGAAACACAAAAATGAACGTACGCGTGTTACACGCAGCCTACAATGACCTCTGAAGGGGTTCGCGACACACGGGGCAAGCACAGTTGGCAAATACGTGCGCGACTCACCATCTGCCTGGAAAATGAGCGTGAAAAATAAGCGAGTGTGCGCTTTGGCAACACCCCCGCCAAAAGAAGAATTGTACACTGTCTGAGTAGACATGACAAAAGAAGAAGTGAACGCTGTTTGAGGAAACAGGCCCAACAGAAAATCAGAAAAAAGCTGTCAGAGGTAACAGGGAGTACGAACTAGAAACGCAGTGAAGTAAATCGCCTGTGAACCGACAAGAAGTACAGAATTCACCCACTCGCTCTCCATGAAAAGCACGTACAAGGAAATGACATCCTACACGTGCCTTTTGAACCGGCTCACACATCCAACGTCACTTCCGCGTATACGCACTAAGGCCTTAACCTCCAATTACACGAGCTGACACTCGGACGTGCAGTTCTTGGAAGTGTAACATGCACCCGGGTTCAGGGAAATGCCTGGGCGTGCACATCACAGACGCGCTTACGCGCTAAGGGCCTTTGGTCCAATGAAATTGCGTACGCGTGCTGACGCGCTTACGTGCTAAGGGCCTTTCCTCGAATTACACGCTGACGTGCTAGATTTTCACGTGCCAAATCACTCCGTATCAAGCTGGCCATGCGTTCACACACGGAAGATCACGCTCCTGCCCAGAAGGCCGAATTACTGCCCCCCAGAGCCCCGAGCACGCTCCCACCTGCCATCTGCTGCTGCCTGATTGCCTGCTGCCCACGTGCCCTGCCATTTGCTGCCTGCACGTCAGCCCGGGGTGCTGTTGCTGTGACCACCCCTGCTGGAACCGAAGACTCCCGACTGCTATTCCATTGCTCCACAGCCCAGCCCCAGGAACCAGTTGCTCACCCACACCTGCCTCTGGGGTTGCCATGTCGGGCACTACACCATCTGGCACCACTGACAACCCCCAGCCAGAGAGGCAGAGGGCCACCAGCTTCACTGCCACTGAAGTTGGTGTCCTGGTGGAGCAAGTCCTGGGGCAGTATGATGCCCTCTTCGGAAGGTCAGCCGCCGACAAGGAAGGATGGACTCAGATCTGGATGGACATCGTGACTGCCATCAACGTGGAGGGGGTGGCAGTCCGCCACTTCCAACATGTCAAGAAGCGCTGGGAGGACTTTAGGTCCAGGACCTTCAACAAGGCCCGGCGCCTCTTGAAGGCAGCGGATGCTAAGGGGCGCTGGGTCCTCCTGTCGGAACATCAGATGAGGGTCCTGGAACGCATACGCCCAGCGCTCCATGTCCAGGTCCTTGAGAGGCAGACCCGTCTGGAGTCGAGCGGTAAGTGTACATGCATACTGATTGGAAGCTGTGCGTGTTGTGGTGTGACAGTAGTGTTCAGGTTGTACATGTGGTTTTGTAGGGCCATGTATGGATGTGTATGTACAGGGCTGTGAGGCTGACACATGCAAGTCCTTTCATGTGTGAGACACATGGATGGTGTATGTGTGAGTAAGCATGCAGGCCAAATGCAGATGTGTGAGCACACATGTTTGGATTACTGTGTATGTAAGTTGGCATGGTTGTGGTGTCACACATGGATGTTGGTTCCAGCTGCATGTATCGGCACCGTGTACATGTGCATGTGTGTGTATTTGACATGGGTGCAACAGTGATGCAACATGGATGCATGTGAGACTGATATGTAGAAGACTGATTGCCAGATGTGACATGGATGCCCATCCCATCACTGCGACAGTTGGCAGAGGTGTACACATGCATGTAATTGTGGTGGTGTGTGTGCATGTCTAGTGCACTTCCTGTGTTGCATGTGATGTCTGGCTCACCTTTGGCTGCTCATGCTGTTGTATGTGTAGGGATGGTGGTGGCAGTTGCGATATGGCTGTGGAATAGCTCATGTGTGTGAGTTGCAATGACATGTGTGTTGGGGATTGTGATGCCATGTCTGAAGTTTGACAATGCCACTCATGTACAACTGTCATGTGTGTATGAGTCCATTGTACAGTGCCCTGATGCCTGTCTCCTATCTCTCCCTGTCTGCAGCGTCAACTGATGAAAAGGGCGGAGAAGGTGCTGTGGAGCACAGCGGCAGGGATCGCACCCCCAGCCGGAGACGTAAGGCCCGGCTCCCCTCCCAGGTTGTCATCTCGTCGGGGAGTGAGGAGTCGGGTGCCACGTTCCAGGTCGTAGCTGCCGAGGGGAGGTCCAAGAGGCGGAGGTTGAAGTTGGACTCCTCGGCAGCCGAAGGGGCAGCTGAGACCCCACAGGGCCCAACGGAGGAAGATGGCATGGAGTCATCCAGGTTGGTGGGGGGTTTGGTGGAGGAGGAGGAGGCTGTGCAAGGGACAGAGACGGGGTCTGGAGGTGTGGATTCCACTGGTGCTAGTGGTGCAGTGCAGGGGCAGGGACAGGAGGCAGCACAGGCCGCCACGGAGGTGCCTGTGTGTAATCCTGTCCCCGATCCTGTGACTGCATCATCTTGCACCAGAAGGGATAACTACGTCCAGACCCGTTCTCAGGGAGGGGATTGGCTTACACCAACTGGCCTTCCTCTCCCTGCGGATGTGGCTTTCCGGCACCGGGTTGAGCCTGTCCTGGGTGGGGTGGCATTGTGTCAACGTGCCATGCGAGCTGACCTGCAGTCTTTTCATGAGGAGACTGCACGTCTTCTCGCATGGCTCGCTGACTGCGTTGAGCCACTGGGGCAGCTCACCATGGCCGTATTCCTCAGTTTTGTGGACCTTGTTCCGACACCCTCCTCAACTGAACCCCCTATGCGCCAGTCGTCCTCCGTGCCATCTTCCCACCCATGTGTCACTTGGGTGCCCTGTGGAGCTGCCTCTGACCCTGCGGCCAGGCTGGTGGAGGACACAGCCCTGCCACAGTCGGGAGTCAGACGTCCAGCAGGGGTGGGCACCTCAACAACTGCACCCCAGCTGGAGGAGGATGTTCAGGCAGCAGGAGCCAGGGCACAGGCAGCGGCACAGCAGCAGCAGCAACAAGGTGGGAGCCATGATGACTCAGGGCCTTCATCATCGGAGGGGCAGGCATCGGCCGGAGGGCAAGAGGACCCTGGACGGGAAGTGTCTTCCGTGTGGCAGCGGTTGGGCCATGCAATAGATGCGGAGCGGCAGCGGGCGGAAGATCACGGCTCACTATGGTCAGGGCGGAGAACTCCATGCGTAGGGCCCTGAGGCGGGCCGAGTGCCTCAAGGCCATTCGCAGGGACCTGGAGTTCCAGATGTCATTGTCCCTGCGAACCCTCGGGGCCATGGAAGAGGACTGCCTCGGTGACATCGAGCAGCAGTTTGATGATGCCCTGGCCCGGAACATCAACATGTGAGCCGTTGGACTTGCCCGCTGCCCTTGTAAATAGTTAGATAGTGTTAGGTTTCCTTTGGTTTTTTCTTTATTTTGGTTGCGCTTGGACAATGCACCACCTTTCTGTATATAGTTTTTCATTAGGTAGTATTTTTGATAGGTTTCATTTCTTCAGTTGGGATCATGGACCCTGGGTTGTTTTTCTGTATATGGTTCACTATTGGATTCATCTTTTTTATTATTTTATTTCCCCATGCAGCAATGGTTTTTCCCTTGGATTTCATTTTTTGAACTGTGACTTTGGACACCTTCCCTTTGGATTATGATTTGTTGTTTTTCATTATTTTACGGACATGCAGCTTTTAGTTTTAATTTCCTTTGTCGTTTGTTTGTTTTTTATTCCATTCATGTTGCTTTGAATACATTTTTTTGTTCATACTTCGATGTGTGGTATTAACTCATTGGTTTCATGCGTGTCATGATATGGGTTTTGACATTCACTTGCACCCATTGTGTGTGTGTGACGGACATTTTTTCAATTTACATACTTGCCATTGGGGTTGTATCATGAAATTGGCATTTCTATGTGGGTGGAAGCAATACTTGGGTGGGTCTTTCTCATGTGGAGGCTGGCCATGAGGGCCAGGGATCTAGATTGTGATGACGTGTTGGCTGGGGGACATGAGTGGGGGCCTGCTGGCAGGTGACCTGCACTGCTGGGGGGTGGGGGTGCTGGGGGACATGAGTGGGGACTTCTGGCAGGTGCCCCACACTGCTGGGGGGTGGGTGTGCAAGGGGACATGAGTGAGGGTCTGCTGGCAGGTGCCCTGCACTGCTGGGGGGTTGGGGTGCAGGGGGACATGAGTGGGACATGAGTGGGGGCCTGCTAGCACGTGCCACACACTGCTGGGGGGTGGGGGTTCAAGGGGACATGAGTGGGGGCCTGCTGGCAGGTGCCCCACACTGCTAGTGGGTGGGGGTGCAGGGGGACATGAGTGGGACATGAGTGGGGGCCTGCTGGCAGGTGCCCCGCACTGCTCGGGGGTGGGGGTGCAGGGGGACATGAGTGGGACATGAGTGGGGGCCTGCTGGCAGGTGCTCCTCAGTGCTTGGGGTGCAAGGGGACATGAGTGGGGGCCTGCTGGCAGGTGCCCCTCAGTGCTTGGGGTGCAAGGGGACATGAGTGGGGGCCTGTTGGCAGGTGCCCCACACTGCTGGGGGGTGGGTGTGCAAGGGAACATGTGTGGGGGCCTGCTGGCAGGTGCCCTGCACTGCTGGGTGGTGGGTGTGCAAGGGGACATGAGTGGGGGCCTGCTGGAAGGTACCCTGCACTGCTGGGGTGTGGAGGTGCAAGGGGACATGGGTGGGACATGAGTGGGGGCCTGCTGGCAGGTGCCCCACACTGCTGGGGGGTGGGGGTGCTGGGGGAGATGAGTGTGTGCCTGCTGGCAGGTGCCCTGCACTTCTGTGTGGTGGGGGTGCAAGGGGGTAATGCGTTGGTGATCACTAGTGCAAGGTGACATGTGGCTTGGCTGGGGGGGCATGCCCATGGTGGATGGGCTGCCTGTGGGACATGACCAGGGGTGCAGGGTAGTCCCCTGTGGTGTGGTCTGCCTGCAGGGGCCGTGGAGGTTGTAGACAGAACACCTGGTAGGACCCACACTGCCAATTCACGTGTATGACTCCCCTGCACCCCCGAAATACACGTACCCCACTCGCACAGGGCCTATCGCGTGTGAAACTTCCCCGCACCCCAGAAATACACGTACCCTGCTGGAATCGCGTGTGAGACTTCCCGCGCACCCCTGTAATACACGTGCCCTGCTGAATTCACGTGTCAAACTTCCCCACAACCCAGAAATGTACGTACCCTGCTGAAATCGCATGTGGGACTACCCGCGCACACCAGTGAGACACCTACCCTGCTGAAATCGTGTGTAAAAGTTCCCCGCACCCCAGAAATACACGTACCCTGCTGAAAGTACGTGTGTAACTCCCGCACACTCCAGTAATACAGGTACCTTGCTGGAATTGCGTGTAAAAGTTCCCCGCACCCCAGAAATACACGTACCCTGCTGTAATCGCGAGGTGGAACTTCCTGCGCACCCCAGTAATACTGGTACCCTGCTGAAATCGCGTTTAAAAATTCCCCGCACCCCAGTAATACACGTACCCTGCTGGAATCGCGTGTGGAACTTCCCGCGCACCCCTGTAATACACGTGCCCTACTGAAATGGTGTGTCAAACTTCCCCGCACCCCAGAAATGCATGTACCCTGCTGAAATCGCGTTTGTAACTTCCCGCGCTCTCCAGTAATACAGGTACCCTGCTGGAATTGCGTGTAAAAGTTCCCCGCACCCCAGAAATACACATACCCTGCTGTAATCACGTGTGGAACTTCCTGCGCACCCCAGTAATACTGGTACCCTGCTGAAATTGCGTGTAAAAATTCCCTGCACCCCAGTAATACACGTACCCTGCTGGAATCGCATGTGGAACTTCCCGCGCACCCCTTTAATACACGTACCCTGCTGTAATCGCGTGTTAAACTTCCCCGCACCCCAGAAATACATGTACCCTGCTAAAATCGCATGTGTAACTTCCTGCGCACCACTGTAATACACGTGCCCTGCTGAAATTGCGTGTAAAAGTTCCCCGCACCCCAGAAATACACGTACCCTGCTGTAATCACGTGTGGAACTTCCTGCGCACCCCAGTAATACTGGTACCCTGCTGAAATCGCGTGTAAAAATTCCCCGCACTCCAGTAATACACGTACCCTGCTGGAATCGCGTGTGGAACTTCCCACGCACCCCTGTAATACACGTACCCTGCTGTAATCGCGTGTTGAACTTCCCCGCACCCCAGAAATGCATGTACCCTGCTGAAATCACGTGTCAAACTTCCCCGCAACCCAGAAATGTACGTACCCTGCTGAAATTGCATGTGGGACTACCCGCGCACACCAGTGAGACACCTACCCTGCTGAAATCGTGTGTAAAAGTTCCCTGCATCCCAGAAATACACGTACCCTGCTGAAAGCACGTGTGTAACTCCCGCGCACTCCAGTAATACAGGTACTTTGCTGGAATTGCGTGTAAAAGTTCCCTGCTCCCCAGAAATACACGTACCCTGCTGTAATCGCGAGGTGGAACTTCCTGCGCACCCCAGTAATACTGGTACCCTGCTGAAATCGCGTTTAAAAATTCCCCGCACCCCAGTAATACACGTACCCTGCTGGAATCGCGTGTGGAACTTCCTGCGCACCCCTGTAATACAAATGCCCTACTGAAATGGTGTGTCAAACTTCCCCGCACCCCAGAAATGCATGTACCCTGCTGAAATCGCGTTTGTAACTTCCCCCGCACTCCAGTAATACACGTACCCTGCTGGAATTGCGTGTAAAAGTTCCCCGCACCCCAGAAATACACATACCCTGCTGTAATCGCGTGTGGAACTTCCTGCGCACCCCAGTAATACTGGTACCCTGCTGAAATCACGTGTAAAAATTCCCTGCACCCCAGTAATACACGTACCCTGCTGGAATCGCATGTGGAACTTCCCGCGCACCCCTGTAATACACGTACCCTGCTGTAATCGCGTGTTGAACTTCCCCGCACCCCAGAAATACATGTACCCTGCTGAAATCGCATGTGTAACTTCCTGCGCACCCCTGTAATACACGTGCCCTGCTGAAATCGCGTGTAAAAGTTCCCCGCACCCCAGAAATACACGTACCCTGCTGTAATCACGTGTGGAACTTCCTGCGCACCCCAGTAATACTGGTACCCTGCTGAAATCGCGTGTAAAAATTCCCCGCACCCCAGTAATACACGTACCCTGCTGGAATCGCGTGTGGAACTTCCCGCGCACCCCTGTAATACACGTGCCCTACTGAAATGGTGTGTCAAACTTCCCCGCACCCCAGAAATGCATGTACCCTGCTGAAATCGCGTTTGTAACTTCCCGCGCTCTCCAGTAATACAGGTACCCTGCTGGAATTGCGTGTAAAAGTTCCCCGCACCCCAGAAATACACATACCCTGCTGTAATCACGTGTGGAACTTCCTGCGCACCCCAGTAATACTGGTACCCTGCTGAAATTGCGTGTAAAAATTCCCTGCACCCCAGTAATACACGTACCCTGCTGGAATCGCATGTGGAACTTCCCGCGCACCCCTTTAATACACGTACCCTGCTGTAATCGCGTGTTGAACTTCCCCGCACCCCAGAAATACATGTACCCTGCTGAAATCGCATGTGTAACTTCCTGCGCACCCCTGTAATACACGTGCCCTGCTGAAATTGCGTGTAAAAGTTCCCCGCACCCCAGAAATACACGTACCCTGCTGTAATCACGTGTGGAACTTCCTGCGCACCCCAGTAATACTGGTACCCTGCTGAAATCGCGTGTAAAAATTCCCCGCACCCCAGTAATACACGTACCCTGCTGGAATCGCGTGTGGAACTTCCCACGCACCCCTGTAATACACGTACCCTGCTGTAATCGCGTGTTGAACTTCCCCGCACCCCAGAAATGCATGTACCCTGCTGAAATCACGTGTCAAACTTCCCCGCAACCCAGAAATGTACGTACCCTGCTGAAATTGCATGTGGGACTACCCGCGCACACCAGTGAGACACCTACCCTGCTGAAATCGTGTGTAAAAGTTCCCTGCATCCCAGAAATACACATACCCTGCTGAAAGCACGTGTGTAACTCCCGCGCACTCCAGTAATACAGGTACTTTGCTGGAATTGCGTGTAAAAGTTCCCCGCTCCCCAGAAATACACGTACCCTGCTGTAATCGCGAGGTGGAACTTCCTGCGCACCCCAGTAATACTGGTACCCTGCTGAAATCGCGTTTAAAAATTCCCCGCACCCCAGTAATACACGTACCCTGCTGGAATCGCGTGTGGAACTTCCTGCGCACCCCTGTAATACAAATGCCCTACTGAAATGGTGTGTCAAACTTCCCCGCACCCCAGAAATGCATGTACCCTGCTGAAATCGCGTTTGTAACTTCCCCCGCACTCCAGTAATACAGGTACCCTGCTGGAATTGCGTGTAAAAGTTCCCCGCACCCCAGAAATACACATACCCTGCTGTAATCGCGTGTGGAACTTCCTGCGCACCCCAGTAATACTGGTACCCTGCTGAAATCACGTGTAAAAATTCCCTGCACCCCAGTAATACACGTACCCTGCTGGAATCGCATGTGGAACTTCCCGCGCACCCCTGTAATACACGTACCCTGCTGGAATCGCGTGTGGAACTTCCTGCGCACCCCTGTAATACAAATGCCCTACTGAAATGGTGTGTCAAACTTCCCCGCACCCCAGAAATGCATGTACCCTGCTGAAATCGCGTTTGTAACTTCCCCCGCACTCCAGTAATACAGGTACCCTGCTGGAATTGCGTGTAAAAGTTCCCCGCACCCCAGAAATACACATACCCTGCTGTAATCGCGTGTGGAACTTCCTGCGCACCCCAGTAATACTGGTACCCTGCTGAAATCACGTGTAAAAATTCCCTGCACCCCAGTAATACACGTACCCTGCTGGAATCGCATGTGGAACTTCCCGCGCACCCCTGTAATACACGTACCCTGCTGTAATCGCGTGTTGAACTTCCCCGCACCCCAGAAATACATGTACCCTGCTGAAATCGCATGTGTAACTTCCTGCGCACCCCTGTAATACACGTGCCCTGCTGAAATCGCGTGTAAAAGTTCCCCGCACCCCAGAAATACACGTACCCTGCTGTAATCACGTGTGGAACTTCCTGCGCACCCCAGTAATACTGGTACCCTGCTGAAATCGCGTGTAAAAATTCCCCGCACCCCAGTAATACACGTACCCTGCTGGAATCGCGTGTGGAACTTCCCGCGCACCCCTGTAATACACGTGCCCTACTGAAATGGTGTGTCAAACTTCCCCGCACCCCAGAAATGCATGTACCCTGCTGAAATCGCGTTTGTAACTTCCCGCGCTCTCCAGTAATACAGGTACCCTGCTGGAATTGCGTGTAAAAGTTCCCCGCACCCCAGAAATACACATACCCTGCTGTAATCACGTGTGGAACTTCCTGCGCACCCCAGTAATACTGGTACCCTGCTGAAATTGCGTGTAAAAATTCCCTGCACCCCAGTAATACACGTACCCTGCTGGAATCGCATGTGGAACTTCCCGCGCACCCCTTTAATACACGTACCCTGCTGTAATCGCGTGTTGAACTTCCCCGCACCCCAGAAATACATGTACCCTGCTGAAATCGCATGTGTAACTTCCTGCGCACCCCTGTAATACACGTGCCCTGCTGAAATTGCGTGTAAAAGTTCCCCGCACCCCAGAAATACACGTACCCTGCTGTAATCACGTGTGGAACTTCCTGCGCACCCCAGTAATACTGGTACCCTGCTGAAATCGCGTGTAAAAATTCCCCGCACCCCAGTAATACACGTACCCTGCTGGAATCGCGTGTGGAACTTCCCACGCACCCCTGTAATACACGTACCCTGCTGTAATCGCGTGTTGAACTTCCCCGCACCCCAGAAATGCATGTACCCTGCTGAAATCACGTGTCAAACTTCCCCGCAACCCAGAAATGTACGTACCCTGCTGAAATTGCATGTGGGACTACCCGCGCACACCAGTGAGACACCTACCCTGCTGAAATCGTGTGTAAAAGTTCCCTGCATCCCAGAAATACACATACCCTGCTGAAAGCACGTGTGTAACTCCCGCGCACTCCAGTAATACAGGTACTTTGCTGGAATTGCGTGTAAAAGTTCCCCGCTCCCCAGAAATACACGTACCCTGCTGTAATCGCGAGGTGGAACTTCCTGCGCACCCCAGTAATACTGGTACCCTGCTGAAATCGCGTTTAAAAATTCCCCGCACCCCAGTAATACACGTACCCTGCTGGAATCGCGTGTGGAACTTCCTGCGCACCCCTGTAATACAAATGCCCTACTGAAATGGTGTGTCAAACTTCCCCGCACCCCAGAAATGCATGTACCCTGCTGAAATCGCGTTTGTAACTTCCCCCGCACTCCAGTAATACAGGTACCCTGCTGGAATTGCGTGTAAAAGTTCCCCGCACCCCAGAAATACACATACCCTGCTGTAATCGCGTGTGGAACTTCCTGCGCACCCCAGTAATACTGGTACCCTGCTGAAATCACGTGTAAAAATTCCCTGCACCCCAGTAATACACGTACCCTGCTGGAATCGCATGTGGAACTTCCCGCGCACCCCTGTAATACACGTACCCTGCTGTAATCGCGTGTTGAACTTCCCCGCACCCCAGAAATACATGTACCCTGCTGAAATCGCATGTGTAACTTCCTGCGCACCCCTGTAATACACGTGCCCTGCTGAAATCGCGTGTAAAAGTTCCCCGCACCCCAGAAATACACGTACCCTGCTGTAATCACGTGTGGAACTTCCTGCGCACCCCAGTAATACTGGTACCCTGCTGAAATCGCGTGTAAAAATTCCCCGCACCCCAGTAATACACGTACCCTGCTGGAATCGCGTGTGGAACTTCCCACACACCCCTGTAATACACGTACCCTGCTGTAATCGCGGGTTGAACTTCCCCGCACCCCAGAAATACAGGTACCCTGCTGAAATTGCGTATGTAACTTCCCGCGCACCCCTGTAATTTACGTGCCCTACTGAAATGGTGTGTCAAACTTCCCCGCACCCCAGAAATGCATGTACCCTGCTGAAATCATGTGTGGGACTTCCCGCGCACACCAGTGAGACACCTACCCTGCTGAAATCGCGTGTAAAAGTTCCCCGCACCCCAGAAATACACGTACCCTGCTGAAATCGCATTTGTAACTTCCCGCACACTCCAGTAATACAGGTACCCTGCTGGAATTGCGTGTAAAAGTTCCCCGCACCCTTGAAATACACGTACCCTGCAGAAATCGCATGTGGAACTTCCTGCGCACCCCAGTAATACTGGTACCCTGCTGAAATCGCGTGTAAAAATTCCCCGCACCCCAGTAATACACGTACCTTGCTGGAATCGCGTGTGGAACTTCCCGCGCACCCCTGTAATACACGTACCCTGCTGTAGTCGCGTGTTAAACTTCCCCGCACCCCAGAAATACATGTACCCTGCTGAAATCGCATGTGTAACTTCCCGCGCACCCCTGTAATACACGTGCCCTGCTGAAATCACGTGTCAAACTTCCCCGCACCCCAGAAATGCACGTACCCTGCTGAAATCGGATGTGGGGCTTCCCGTGCACACCAGTGAGACACCTGCCCTGCTGAAATCACGTGTTAAAGTTCCCCGCACCCCAGAAATACACGTACCCTGCTGAAATCGTGTGTGTAACTTCCCACGCACCCCAGTAATGCAGGTATCCTGCTGGAATCGCGTGTAAAAGTTCCCCACACCACAGAAATACACATACCCTGCTGTAATCGCGTGTGGAACTTCCCGCGCACCACAGTAATACTGGTACCCTGCTGAAATTGCGTGTAAAAATTCCCTGCACCCCAGTAATACACGTACCCTGCTGGAATCGCATGTGGAACTTCCCGCGCACCCCTGTAATAAATGTACCCTGCTGTAATCGCGTGTTGAACTTCCCCGCACCCCAGAAATACAGGTACCCTGCTGAAATCGCTTGTGTAACTTCCTGCACACCCCTGTAATACACGTGCCCTGCTGAAATCGCATGTCAAACTTCCCTGCAACCCAGAAATGCACGTTCCCTGCTGAAATCGCGTGTGTAACTTCCCGCGCACACCAGTGAGACACCTACCCTGCTGAAATTGCGTGTGAAAGTTCCCCGCACCGCAGAAATACACGTACCCTGATGAAATCGCTTGTGTAACTTCCCGTGCACCCCAGTAATACAGGTACCCTGCTGTAATCGCGTGTAAAAGTTCCCCGCACCCTTGAAATACACGTACCCTGCAGAAATCGCATGTGGAACTTCCCGCGCACCCCAGTAATACTGGTACCCTGCTGAAATTGTGTGTAAAAATTCCTCGCACACCAGTAATACATGTACCCTGCTGGAATCGCGTGTGGAACTTCCTGCGCACCCCTGTAATACACGTACCCTGCTGTAATCGCGTGTTGAACTTCCCTGCACACCAGAAATACACGTACCCTGCGGTAATCGCATGTGGAACTTCCCACGCACCCCAGTAATACACGTTCCCCGCTCGCCGTTTGCTGTTTGGCAGCCCTGTATACTGGTCCAGGGTTGGCGCAGCCCTTTGCGATGAATTGGGAATTTTGATGGCTTTTCCTTGCACAAGGGCGTTCTTGGGGGCGTAACTGGCGCAGCTGCAGGGTCGCTGCGCCACTCTGCGCCACAGCTGGTTTTGGAGGCTGAAATCCATGAATACGCTGTGCGCGGATATCGATTTTAGCGCACGCGGCTGGCACAGACATCTGCACGCGCACACTGTGCGCCAGCCGCAAGCGCCACTTTTGTGCGAAATTCTATGAATTACCCTGTTAATGTCCATGGTTTAAAACAAACCTTTACAATCTTTAAAAGAACACAAACTAAATTACTCTCATCACAATCTTCATAATAAAACTAAAAAACTCATCAGTAAAATCCCATCGAATTCAATTAAAATATCTCAGATAAAAAATGCATCCACATCTAGAACAAACACACTCATTGACAAAGATCACAAGCCTTTCAAAATCTCTATTTATGCAAACTGCTACTCCATCACATCACCTTTTGGCACACCCTCAAAACAGCTGAGAAAAAAGTAGAACAATGTACCATTGCACACCTATAAGCACATTGCTACAATATCATGCCTCAGTACAATCAATATCGTACACACTTATCCAAATGTACCGAATTTAACTAAAGCTATATTTGTTTTTTTACTTACAATTTTTTGATAACGGGAGGCAACATATGGAACACCAGACATACAAGATCTCCTCCCATGAGGTTTATTTTCAATACTTAAATCAATAGCACTAACATGTTGCTGGAAAACTATAAATGCCTACTGCACGATCCTCCACACTAGAGGTGGGATTATCACTGTGAATCATCTCCACAAAACATATGGTCATTTGCAGTAACTTTGACCACTTTTGCACATTTTGTCCCACCATTGATTCCTAATGACTGTGTGGATTATTTATGATTTTGCAGTAATTTAACAGTGATATTATTGAACCATTGTGAGTGATGAATGTGCAAGAAACAAGAGGCCTGATTTACAAACTAGATTGCACCATTGTAAAAAGCTTTAGCAAATTAGGTCCAAGGTTGGTTTATTTTCTGAGATGCAGTTTCGAACTTCTGAATCCTTTGTTTCCCACAAAACTGGTAAGACTATCGGCCTCAATATGAGTTAGCCAGTCCGGAAACAACAGTGGCGGTAAATCCACTGCCACCGTTGTTTCCGGACTGGCTGAATACGAGTCCTGCAGGCGGGAGGTGTCACTTCCGCCAGGTCTGAAATGGCGGAAGTAACATCACCCGCCTGCAGGCGGACATGGAAACACTGGCTCTGTTATAGACGGAACCAGTGTTTCCATGGTCCCCATCCCCATGGAGTCCTATTGGACTCCATGGGAATGGGGATTTACATAATTCCGCCTCCGGAATTACTGGCTCACCGGGGTTGTAATGCCCTGGTGATTCCGGCAATCACGGAGGCGGAATGGTATTACCGGTCCGGCGGCAGACTGCCGGTTCTTCCGGCACGGCTACCACCGGACTCGTAATGAGGCCCGATATCTGTGGAAAAAATATTTCCGATATGGAATGTTCCAATGGCTTAGAATACATTGTTGTAATGATATTCCTTTTACGTATGCTTTTCATTTGTTGGGCCATCACATAATAAATGTAATCATTTGTTCTCCTTAGACACCTGCCGGCTATCAACAGGGTAAATGAGTCTCAAAGGATCATTGCAAGGATTCCAGATGGTTCTTTTGTGGCCACGTATGTAAATATGTGGGTAAGTGGGCCCATTTGGATAACCAATCTTCATCTGGGTTAAGGTCTCTTGATTGCTGGGACTATGTGATATTGAACTATCTGGGATTTGGTGATGATGTTGGATTTGATTGCTGTGAACTCTGGTGTTGTGTATTCAACTGTACGTCAGTGATGATGTTTTCATTGTGTTCCTGCAACCTCTGGTGTTGTAGAGTAATCTGGATATTCAGCCTCCTTTCCTTGGACTTTCTGAGTGGCTCAAAGCATATTGACCTCTAATATCTAAAAGCTTTCACCCTATTAAGGGAAATACAGATTAGGGTTTCAAAGATAGATAGATAGATAGATAGATAGATAGATAGATAGATAGATAGATAGATAGATAGATAGATAGATAGACAGACAACGTGGACAGGTTAAGTATCATCTTCAAATAATGTGTACATTTTATGGGACCCATACCATTCCCAATTGTGTGGCCTGAAGAAAAAAGATTAAGTTAAGCTCCCTTCCATTCTTTGTTTAATCTGAAATGAAGCTTACTTACCTGAAATGTAAGGTATGCCTCAGTGAAGATATATTTGTACCACACCATTTCTGTTAATACTTTGTAACTATTATGTCACTATTGTTGGACTTCTTCTATACCATTCCTATCCACACTCTATTGTTCCTTCTCTAGGAACAGCCTACTATCCTTTTTAAAGCAGTCTGTGTGTGACAGCTTTTGAGCACGTCTATGTGCCCAAACTGTTCTAGCTCTTGATCTCCTAATGTTATCAATGTTTCATGACCTACGTTTAAGTCTTATTTTGCGAATTGCATACATTACACTATTATAATAAACAAGGTACCAACGCTATTTTCATTACACCTAGAATGTATTCCTTATGTGCCAGCGAACAACATGTTTTCCATAGCAGCAAAGTATTGCTTATTGTATGTCATAAATTAACATCGTTCAAGCTTATTTTCAGAAAATGTTCTAACATTTTAGCATACACAATCAATTATTTGACATATAATGCCAAACAGATACATTATTAATATGGTGTTTGTGTGCCGTCAACCTTTTCACTTATGGTATCAACCAGATGCTGTTTTACACTATTTATGATAACATTATTTGACTAATTATATTTTTTCCATGAACATGTTTCTGGTCGCAATTTCGATGTATTTATTTGTTCTTCAGAGTGTGCATCCTTGGAGAGAGCTGCTCCTTGCTGGAATGATTGGACAGATGAATGATTACTGAGTGTTATGCAGCCGACGCATTTGATGCAGCCCCCAGCAAACAAGGACCCAGTAAAATTATCTGGTTTCAGAATTGCTACAAGCCCAAATCCATTCCCCAAATGCAACGCTTTAAAGAACAAGAGCATTAACAAATGGAGCTCAATACTACCTCCAGGAGGGAAATGTAGCTAACCCAAAGACTTGTGTCAAGAAGGACACTCTTGTGAGGCCACTTTTGCCTTCTCTTGATAATTTCGTTTCAACCGAGATATGTCTGCCTTGCACCTTGGACTTGCCACCAGAGGCTACTCCCGTGGTGGATCTGCTAAATAAAGTCCATCCACTTATAAGTGGTCGATTGCACCTACTAACTCACTCATAGCAATGGCCACTCACTATCTGAACAAAATAACTGTGTTATTCTTGTAGCCTGATTGCAACATTATTATGGCAAGAAGAGTGAGCTGGTTCGGGAGATTGCAGAAGACCCTGGAGGGGAATTATATAGCAATCACATGTATCACCCCTCTCGTTGCTGAAAGGATGCTATACATGTTAAAAGAGGTAGGAAGCTCCACTTACACCTTGCCACCCACTAACATCATTGGGCTTCACTTGGGGATATTTTATAAGCTTGCCCGGGTGTTAGATTGCTAGCTTCCTGTTACTAATTGGCCTCGTTTTTTGATGAAATCCTGCCCTCTTCATAGCCAACTGATAACTATGGAAAGGAATCAGTGGTCATTGGGGGCACTAGGCTTGGTGCTCCTCAATACATATCTTTGGATCATACTCGCAGGCTTCATCATGGTTGTGGACTGACAGAATTCCTGAACCATTGAATATATAACAATCTTCTGTGATGAAAGGAGATGGTCACAAAGGGGGAGTCAAATTATAGAGAGGACATACAGCAGCATCTGCTCCGACACGAATCAATTAACGGTTCCCCCAGCACTATGCTTGAAAGGAAAGGTCACATGTATATACCCAAAGAAGATGTATACAAAGAAGAATTTTACAATATGGATATTCCTTCACTAAGCACAGATTGTTTGGAAATAAAAGAACTCAAGGAATTGGGGCCCTAAACAACTACAGCCCCTAATCTGTTCAAACAACCAGGCCTAGATCCAACAGACAAGCAGAGAAATTGATAGGGGAGGCGAGAGTAGCAATTATGGAGGGGAGGTGAGAGGCACAGTGCAAACAAACCCTTGAATGGATGGGGCTGGGGCTTTGCCCAATCTAACTGAGTCCCTAAAAGGTAACTGCCCAGACCTTCGTTCGAATGTTATCATAGTATTTGGTAGGCATAGGCTCCAAAATAACCAAAGCTAGCTAGCTACTTTTTGTAAAGAACTACAACATTCTTATGTTCCACGAGACCTAATGTTATGTCCCATAGGACATTAAAGACACATGTAACTAAATCATCAGCTTTAATAATGACAAAGGCACAGAAATTGCCGATGGGATTTTTTGTCAATTGATCTCTGATGGAGAAAGTGCAATACTTTGGCTACCAGGGGAAATCATTTTGATGAAGATGGCGAAAGGGATCATCATATTGAAAATCAGGCAATTCAAATGCCCCACGCCATAGCAGGGGTTCTGTGAGATCCATAATAAGAGTTCACCCACCAGTAATAATTGTACAGTTATGTAATGTTAAGTCTCGCGCCATTGGTCTTTATGGGGCAGAGATCTGGCGACAAAACCTTCCTTGTAACATGCAGTTAAAGGAGAATACATTTGCTCTGTCAATTATGACTCTTCCAACAGAGAGCTCCATCTTTTGCTGTACACAATGAGCGTGTTTTACCTTTTATTGAAGATTATTATCAAATAGCACCTAAACTGACGTACATCGAAGCATGGGCAAATGTGGAAGCTACTCTGTCTAAAGTGAGACTTGCTGACGTTCTTTCCCACGTTGCTATACTAACAATCAGATGGTTTTCACATGTACAAGCTACCCTTACAGCCATATATGCTGGCCATTGGTTTGAACATCCACATCTGATAGATGGTCACAATAAAGAGAAGGCAAAGGCCTCGCTCTTAAACCTCTATCAGGGGAAACAGTGGTAGAAATGGGCAAATTATCGAATAGAGCTCACCAGGTAATCGTGGTTCCAAAGAAATTGCAGCCTTACCTTGAGTGGTGTGTAGGTGCATCCAAATACTCAAATCCGGCCCACCTATAGTTTAATTTTCTCCCTCTGAATTCCATCACTGGGAAATGGCAGGGGCTAGAAATTGATTCTCAAATCTGCCTCATGTGCCAAATGGATATTGAAACATTGGCCTTCATTACAGCTTTGCCGGTCCGGAAACAACAGCGCTGGTATGCATACCGGCACCGTATTTTCCGGACCGGCAAAGTACAAGTCTGATTGGCGGGTGCCCTCCCATCCGACAGGTCTGACTTGCCAGGCGGAATGGCACCCATCCATAGACTTTCACAGAAGTACCAGCACCGTCATTAATGCCGGCATCTGATTTATCGGACTACCAGGGTTTTAATGCCCCAGTGTTTCCGGCAAGTCAGGCGCCGGTAAATCATTACGGGTCTTGCAGCTACCTGCCGGTTCTACCAGCACGGTTACCGCCAGACCCATAATGAGGGCCAGTGGGTCATGTTCTATTCTTCTGCCATCAGTAAACTGCAAATCCATAAAAGAACCATAGTTCCAATTGTTTAATTCAAGGGCGTTTATCAATTTATGCCAGCTCTATCATAGTGTTTATTTCTGCAAGACAAATGCACAATTCATTCTGCATCATCCACACGGCATTCTAGGACCTAGGACACTGCTACATCCAACTCTCTCTCCATAAATACCTTCCTGCTAGAGCCAATTGGTCTTCTAGCTCCATCTCTTTGCAGATCAGACGCTTTTCCAAGCAGAGAGTGGGGGTTAGATCCCTCTCTTGTGCAGGAGCCTTCCTCTGGAATAGCCTCCCTGCACCTCTCAGACTTGAGCCGGATCTCCTTACGTTGTGGAAGCTTCTCAAGACCTTCCCTTTCCCTTCATTCTTCCCTCTCCGCCTCTTCTGCTAATGTCCCTGTCTGCCTCTTGACTGGCTGCCTGGTTCTTTCAGAGTCTTACAGGGTACCAGTCCCTGCTATTTCAGTCTGCCCCTGCACTTGGTCCCCCTCCTCAACTTACAATTGCCCTTCTGGACTGCCCCCTGCACTAGCCTAGCTGGGCCAGCACCCTTGTAGCCCTTCCACCATCTTACCTCACACTTGCTCATGACCCTTCCTTCCCCTCCACTTCTGCTTTCCCCTGGCGCTGTCCACCTAGCTTCCCCTGGCACTCTCTTTTCCCACAAGCACTATGCACTAACTGGCACCCCCCAGCCCCACACTCTCCCCTGCACTTCTCTTTACTACACTAGCACGAGCCGAATGTCACAAGGCCTAGTAGGATCGTTTTCTTTGTTTGTCCTCCAGTTCTCCCACCCTTTGTATTCTTGTGCCGTGAAACATATTGTGTATAGGCGCATTATAGATACTCAATAAATAAAATAAGTCGGGTGCTTAGCTCTTTTATTATACAGGCAATGAATCAGAGAAACAATGTACATCTATGTTTTTAGGAGAATATCTCCACTGCATATAAATGCTGTGTATATACTGTTTAACCTGAACTTTTATCTTAAAATTGTCAAGGTAGCTATTTATTAAAAACTGATGGAAGTATAAAAGTTGCATTGAGTGACGTTTCAGGAATCCAAATGTATATGGTTCAAAACTTTGTTTTTTAGTGTGTGTATTTACTTGAATATGTTTATGATTGTTTTTAATAATCCAATATACAACATTACGATTTAGATTCTGAATCACATAATGCACGTGACCCACATTATGCAGTATACATCACAAGATTAAGGATCCTTTAATGTATTAGGTGTCACACACTTCTGATAAATCTAAACGACTAAATAATATATGAGCATGTCCCAGAGTGTAATATGCATCCTACACAGAGCCCCACCTACTATAACATGTCCAATCCCACAAATGTATTTTTATTTAATATATTCTTCTTCAGTTCAGAAGTACACTGAATCCAGGAAGACCAGGTGTCAAAAAAGGATGCTCTCACCCTCAGGAAAAATGCTTGATAGGTTACTCACATGTCATTTTGCTACACTCATTGCAATAACTATATGTTGGTTTCTTCTAGTAACAGAAGGTGCCTTGTGCTACACCATGTGACAGACGTCACATGATCATGTGTTCCTCACTTCGCTCCAAAACACTCATTGTAATGACCCCACTTGGCTATTTGTTCCATAAAGTACACTGCATGATTGAGGGCATGGCCCATAGGGATTTCTTCAAAGAATGCATTCTGCATCATTCAAATCATAACTCTACATAAGATAGTGTGTCCAAGTGTGCACTGTCTCCCTCTGTTCACAGATGCCTCCAACAGAACTACAAAATGCAGAGTGCAATCTATGTCACTCATTAGCTATACTGGTCATGACTAAATTACTGATAATGCACTTTACTACTACGAGTAGTAGGTTGTGAATTACAAAAGGAGGCAGCTCTGTTACTCTTCCAATCTTGCCCATTAACCACCCATCTGGACAGCCATTAGCTGATCTCAAGTGCTTGACATAAGGCAGGATTGGATGTCACTAAGCAACTAACTCCTTTTTGCAAAATAGTGAGGTGGTACATAACCATGATTTGGAAGACCAATAGCTGGGAGGCCCTTCCTGTCTGCAAACCTTGCCATAGAGTCGTCTTCGGAAGACAGGCACACTGAAGAAACAATATGCCATTTGGGTGTAAACAAACTTTATAACTGCATCTAGCCCATCTGTGTTTTGGCATTGTTTAGTCAAGAAGTGCCCTGCGCTTTATAACTGCATCTAGCCCATCTGTGTTTTTGCATTGCTTAGTTAAGAAGTGCCCTGCGCTTTATAACTGCATCTAGCCCATCTGTGTTTTGACATTGTTTAGTCAAGAAGTGCCCTGCGTTTTATAACTGCATCTAGCCCATCTGTGTTTTTGCATTGCTTAGTTAAGAAGTGCCCTGCGCTTTATAACTGCATCTAGCCCATCTGTGTTTTTGCATTGCTTAGTTAAGAAGTGCCCTGCGCTTTATAACTGCATCTAGCCCATCTGTGTTTTGGCATTGTTTAGTCAAGAAGTGCCCTGCGCTTTATAACTGCATCTAGCCCATCTGTGTTTTTGCATTGCTTAGTCAAGAAGTGTCCTGCGCTTTATAACTGCATCTAGCCCATCTGTGTTTTTGCATTGCTTAGTTAAGAAGTGCCCTGCGCTTTATAACTGCATCTAGCCCATCTGTGTTTTTGCATTGCTTAGTTAAGAAGTGCCCTGCGCTTTATAACTACATCTAGCCCATCTGTGTTTCTGCATTGTTTAGTCAAGAAGTGCCCTGCGCTTTATAACTGCATCTAGCCCATCTGTGTTTAGTGTTGTGCTAATTTGCAAACGCTTGCTATTCTACGCACACACCAGATGCACACATTGCATCTTACCCACCATACACAATGTTCCTCCCGGGCCTTTAGTCTATACTACTGAGAATCATTCTCCACCTTATCAACTCCACATGCCCGCCCAGCTCACCCCTCAACTTGATCAGCCTAGGCACTCCATCACCCACCCTCACAGAGCCTAGCACCACTATCATGCTTACCCTATTCTCTCCCCCCTGCCTTACGGACAGGCTGACCAGATTACGATCCAGACTTCCCAAAATACATGAGCCCAGAGCCAGGGACTCCAAAATATCCAAACTCACAAACCGAACCTCCATTAGCGCCTGCGATAACCTTACGCTAAAAAAACCCAAACTCAAACCCCTCAACACCAGTACAACCAACAACAAAGCGCTCATCACAGCAACCCCCACCACCCCTGCCAAAACCACTACCCCACCTATAAAAGGTGCCCTCATTAACGCCCGCTCCATAATTGCCCACGCCACGGACATCGCTGATCTCATCTTAGCTGAAGATCTAGACTTGTTAGCCATAACAGAGTACTGGCTCCATGCAGCTGCAGGCCCAGCCCTTTCGCTAGCCATCCCTATTGATTACACCATCATCCGAGCGGACAGAACTGAAGCTAGAGGCGGAGGTTTGGCCATCATTGCCAAGACTCACCTTAACATCTGACTTAACTCCGCTACACACCTCCCATCATGCGAATCACTTACAGCCAAGCTACCCACTGCCAACTCCCAAACAATATCCATTCACCTACTGTACAGACCGCCTGGACCCCTGGGATCTTTCGAGGAAGACCTCAGTGCCATCCTTACCGACTACCTAAAAAACTCCTCACAATGCCTCCTCTTAGGAGACTTCAACTTAGGTTGCAAAGACCCCAAAGACAACCAAGCCTGCCTCATCAGTAACACCATGTCTGAACTAGGCTTCACACAAAAAGTATCCAGCCCCACCCATAACAAAGGGAGAACCCTTGACTGGATAGCAGACTACAACTGTGCCGTGTCAATCACTAATGACACTCCCCAATCCTGGACTGACCACCATCTCCTTTCCTTCTCACTCGAGGCCTCAAGCCCCAAAACCAACTTGGCACTAGCTGCAGCTATCCCCACGAGAAGCAAAAAAAAAACATTACAGTGGAAAAATTGATCCCGCTCATTCTTCCTACGCTCAGCCAACTCCAAGACTCTAATCCCTATGACCTTGTAGAAGGCTATAACAACACCATGCGCACAGCCTTAGACGCCATTGCACCACTAAAACTCAGAAAATGAAAACCTAAAAAGCACCTCAACCAATGGTTTTCCAGCCATCTTAAAACCCTTAGATTGGAAAAGCGCAAACTGGAACAAGTCTGGAGACAGTCTCCGACAGACCATAACAAACTACTGCTCAACAAAATAACGGCCAACTATAAAAAAGAAATCATAGCAGCCAAACAAGATTCCTATAACCAGAGAATCTCACAATCCAATTCCAGCACCAAAGAATTATTTACTATCCTGAAAGAATTGGAAACACTGGTGATAATTTCAGATACTTGCGTTAAGAACAAACAATTGTGCACCAGCGTCCAAAATGCACTAAACAACAAAGTCACCGGCCTTCAAACCAAAATTAAAAACAGGAAAGACTCCCTCACCAAACTCACCAACCCCATCAACGCCCACGCGAGCCCTCCACCCTCACACCACACACCCATCACTGCTCGCTTCAGCTTTTCCAAAGTCTCTACTCTCGAAGTAGAAAAAATCATTCTCGGCCATAAACCCTCCAACTGCAAAGGCGACCTCTGCCCACCACAAATCATTAAAGATGCGGCAAGAGACGTCTCGCCATTCATCACCAGACTCATCAATGCCTCATTCTCCTCAGGAACAGTCCCCAGTAACCTCAAAGAGTCTTGGGTCCTCCCTCTCCTCAAAAAACCCTCCCTCGACCCGTCCATCCCGACCAACTACAGACTGATTACCACCGTCCCATTCCTGCTCAAAAGACAAGACAGCATACCAACAAATCCAAAAATATCTTGAAACAAACCACCTCCTAGGCATAAGACAATCAGGCTTCAGACCCCAACATGGGACTGAAACCGCCCTGATAGACCTAAAAGCCCAAATAGACGCCCTTAGAGAGAACGGGAAAACTGCATTACTACTCTTGCTAGACCTCTCCGCGGCGTTTGACCTAGTTGACCATAAAATCCAATCAATCATTTAGACTCAGCTGCCACTTCTCCCAAGAAGCCATCAGCTGGATTGAGTCATTCCTCAACAACAGATCTATGCGTGTCTTCTCCTTCTCTGCCGCCGCCGAACCCATCCCCATCACGTGTGGAGTCCCACAGGGCTCTTGCGTCTCCCTCACTCTGTACAACGTGTTCACGAAGCCCCAGTTTGACAATCTAGATGGCCTTGGTATCACCTACACCAACTACGCCGATGATACACAGATCCTCATCCCGCTGATGGGAGATTACACCCAGGATTTGGCCTTGGTGAACAAGGTGTATCTCATCATCCAGGCATGGATGGCTTTGCACAGTCTATGCCTGAATGATGACAAAACTGAACTCATCATCCTTGGTTCCACCTCCAACCTAACCAAACTCGACCACAACTACGCTAACTTCATCATAGACGGGAACCTAATCAAGGTTTCCAAAGAAGTGAAAACTCTAGGAATATACCTCGACTCCTCCCTAACCTTCCACAAATAGGTTAGCTCGATGGCATCCTCCACGGCCTACACATGTAAGCTTATAAGAGCAGCCAAACCCTTCCTTTCCACCCAGAGTTGCATTACACTAGCCAGAGCCCTGGTATTATCCAAACTGGACTATTGTAATGCCCTCTACATAGGAGCCAGCAAGCAAATCACCAACAAAATTCAGACGCTACAAAACAACGCTCTTAGGACAGCGCTCAACATTCCCAGGAGGGAACACATTTCCAATATCAGGAAATCCCATAACTTGCTCAGCACAACAGACAAAATCCTGCTTAAAGTTGCATTGCTCACCCACAAATGCCTGAACAACGATGCCCCACGCTACCTGGCAGACGCAAACACACCCCCAACAGACCCACCAGAACCTCCAACGCCAACCTGCTCACTGTCCCCAGGTTCAAACGCACCAAAATGGGCGACAACAGCTTCCAGGTGAAAGCACCTCAACACTGGAACTCCTTACCACCATCGCTCAGAACACCCCAACCTTACACACATTTTAGACGCAACTACATTCATTGGATAAAGAACACGAACCATTAACACCTCTAACACCACACGGCTGCTTTCCGCTTTGTATGCGTATATGTAAATTTGTAAAATATATGTAATATATGTAATTCTTTAAATATATGTATTGCATTATCTCCTTCCTGCCAAACTGTATTCATGTCCTCATTGTCTCACTATAATTATGTAATGCAATGTATAACCAACCTGTTACCAAGCTTTGAATAACCATGCTGCTCATGCGTCCTCATACCCTCGGGTCTGGTGCGCAATACAAATCAATAAACTAAACTAAACTAAACTAAACTAAACTAAACCACCAATTATAACAAGTGGCCCTTCCTCTGACATCATCTGTTTTTTTTTCCTTCATGAAATCCTTCACCTTCCCCATCATAATCATGATCGGAAAACATATCTGTTTTCAGGTTTCATATCTAGCATGATGTCTAACCACTCAAAGTTTTCAAAGATGTACAGATCTATTACATAATTTGGTGTGGAAGCTCAATGGCTGAAATCCCAGGAGATTACCAGATGTACACCATTTGGTGCTGTCAAAAACCAAGTGCTGGTGAATATCAAACGCACGCATTCTATTGATGTCAGGTCTCTAAAAGCAGATGAGCAACATGTCAAACACTGCGAAAGTGGTCTTCATTTTGTTAAGCTCAATGTGGCGGTCTTGAATGTGGGCTAACATGAGCCTACATTCCCACCAGAGAACCTCTCATAAGAAAAACCCACTAAGGACACTCCCAGGAGGCCTCCTTTTATTGTGAGTGGCTGGACCAATCCAAATGCATGCCAAGTCTTCTCAAGTTCCAAATGAGGCAAAGCGGGTCGCTCAGGATGAATCCACACCTAAAAGCTTCTTTCTCTGGGAATTTGTTTTTTCAGACCTAGTCTCCAGTCAGGAATCATGGCACACATGTATAGAATAATGAATCTAATAGGGCAGTTCTTCACATCCGCACTGGGCAGTCAATAGAGAGATCAGTGGATGCCTCTGTGTGCTGACCTTTTCATTGCAATATACCTATACAGTAGTGTTCCCTTCTGTACTCATTTTGTTACTATACATTAAGATACACTAATTATCCTAGGAAGTTTGTAATATCTGGGTAGCTCCACAGTTTATGACATGGACATTGAGCAAGCAACTACAATGCGAGGAGACACAATCGTTTTAAGATTGGGATGGTCTTTAAGTCCTGAGGATACTTGATAAAAACACAAATGTTACGCAGGCTGCAATGGCCGGTCCTGTTTTTCTGGACAACAGCAACACTTTAATGGGAATGAATGCACCACTGAGTCTTAGGGCACTCCTGCCCCACCATGGTCTTTTAACCTCTAAAGCCATAAGATGAACTGTTCAAAGGGATAGGTTGGTATTATTGGTAAATATAATCAAATAATGACCAATGCTTTGTTTTATGACTAACATTCTTGGCCATTTACAAAGAGATGAGTATGAGGTCGTGAAAATACTTCACTGGGGTCCGAATAAGCTGATGAAAGGAAAATGGTGGAACTCAGCTAGATAACATGTTACCTCAGCATCAAAATCGTTCAGGCTGCACAGGTTGATGAAACCCTTCTTTATTATATATTT
Organism: Ambystoma mexicanum; assembly: GCF_040938575.1. Lineage (NCBI taxonomy): Eukaryota > Metazoa > Chordata > Amphibia > Caudata > Ambystomatidae > Ambystoma > Ambystoma mexicanum. The sequence continues at coordinate 215,610,882 of NC_090941.1, forward strand.
TAACAAAACCTGCAATCATTGTAAAGTGGAGTTTAGATGCTGGAACAAAATAACACACATGGGTTAAACCTGATAAAGCCTCAAGTGGTTTGAATAATAATAATAATAATAATAATAATAATAATAATAATAATAATAATAATAATAATTTCATTAATATTGACATTGTGTAAAAAGAAACACACTGTGGCTCATAGGAGGCTAGAGATCAGAGGGATTTCTCCCACCAAGTTTGGATTACCAAGCTTGAGAAACTACTGACAGGTTTCTGTCAAGTAACTGAACATCATACATCAAGCCATGTTCCAAGCCAATAAAGAAAGTACTGTATTGTGGGAAGCTAATTGCACAAGTCAAACATGTTCATTGCATAGGGTTAAGGAGCTGGTTGGGTGTTGTTTTCTTGTTAAATTGTATCTTGTATTTGTTGATAATGGTGCGGCAAGATAAATGGTGTCTTGGGAGTCCAAGTTGGCAGACATAAAATAATTCTCTGATGTACACTAGTACAAAAGGTAAACACAACACTTGGAAACTGCTAATCATAATCGGTTCTAGTTAAGACACGTATTTAAGTCTGAATGCCAGTCAGCTCATTGTGCCCATCCACCATAACAATGAGATGCGTGCAATAAGTGAAGAGTTTAGAAGAATGAGTCGCATGTGTTAAAGCTCTGTCCACAGTTGTTGATCTACATCTTTCAATGAAATACTACTGGGCAATTAGTGATCATTAGCCTTCAGACCCATGCCATGCATACGCAAAACCTTTTGACAACCTTATTATGTCACACTACAATGGAAGAAGGACCTGATTATCATATACATACATGAGATTTGGCATGACATTACTGATAATGCAGTAAAAGCTAAAGAAGAGGGTTAAAATATAGATCAAATGGGATTGGGCAAATAGCAACCGTAAAGAAAACCATATGGCAGGGTTTGAGGATTTGATTCTAGTGCCATACATTTTGTCATGTGAAAGTGACAGGAAAGAAAGGAAGAAGCCCAGTTAAGTATAATGACATGGTAAGACAATCTACAAAGACAGCAAAGAAGGATGTACAGTCAGTGGTTTCAAATGTAGCTGGCAGAGCAAAGAAAAGCCAGGGTACCGAAATCACTGGCATCATCCAGTCTACTAGCATTCTTCACTGTTCACTGCTTGGTCCAGGGCTGCACTGAGATGAGAATGTGTTCTGAACGCCTCTATTATCAACAAACTAGAAATGTTTTTGCATGATACACTTTCGAGTAACTTTCCCCAATAGCTACATTTTAGAATTAGCTGAAAGTTGTCTGGGAGCATCGGTATCACATGTACTGTTTCAGAGGCTGGGAGAGATTAAGACTAGAAAATTAGACATGGATTACTACTCAATAGTGTGTTGCCTGTGGGCAGATCACATTAACTTCACAGCGAAGAGTATTTTCTATTACATACCTTTTCTATGGATTACCACAAGTCCAGATCACATAAATGTTTAGCCATACAATGATTAGGCAATGCTAATTTTGCTCTATAAATGCTCTCATGTCTCTTGTTTTGCTATTGTTTACTGAAAGCTTTCTCTTTGCCTATGTGAATAATTCCTAGATAAGATCATCGAGAAAGTGGTAGCTGCACAACTTCAGCAACACATCGAAAGCCAACAATGTCCTCCAAACCTACCAATCGGGGTTGCGACCCAAATGTAGTACGGAGACAGCAACCATACAGGTGATCGACAGTGCCCTCAACATCCTTGATGACAGCCACCCCTGCCTCCTGGTTCTACTCACCCTCTTGGACGCTTTCGAGACAGTAGACCACCAACCACTTACAGACACCCTACCCCAGCACATGGAGATCAGCAAGCTAGCCTTACGCTGGTACAGGTCCTACCTCGCCAACCACCAGTATTTTGGTCAGATGGACTGCTCTTGATCGCCAATGCTAGCCGCCACCTGTGGAGTTCTGCAAGGTTCCATTCTCTCCCCATTGATCTTCAATCTTTACATGGAGCTGCTGGGAGCCCTTCAAGCCACACACAACATCCACATCCACCAATATGCTGACGACACACAGCTATACCTCAAGATCGACTCCATCAAGGATATCCATTGGCTCAAAACATGCCTCTTGTTGATCCAGTCTTGGATGTCCAGTGCATACTTGAAGCTCAACCCCTCCAAGACCGAATTCCTACTCCTCACATAATAACACAGAACACCCAAACATACAGACTCAGCTTTCAACCATGAACTCTAAGGGCTTCACAACCAAGCTCTCCTCCTGCGCCAAGTCCCTTGGTCCCACATCAACAAACAACTTTCCTTCGAGACACGCATAGCTAAGAAAACTCAAACTGCTTGGCATCAACTCTGCCTCCTGCATAAAGTCAAGCCCTTCCTCCCCCTGAGCAGCTCTAGATCCACTATTCAAACACTGTTTATCTACCCCACCTGGATGGTGACAATGCACTCCTTGAAGGCCTCCTGTTTTCCTCCCTTGTGCCCCTGAGAAGTGTCCTAGACACAACTTCACGCCTCATAAATGTTTTTCACAGATACAACCACATCACGCCATCCCTCATCAACCTTCACTGGCTCCCACTACCTTTCAAGACTTGCTGCATCATCTATGAGGCTGTCGCACTCAATGCACCCAGCTACCTTGCAGAGAAACTCAGCATCTCCGGCAGACAGTGAACCACTAGCAGCCAGTACACGTGCAGACTTGAAATGCACTAGTGCAAAGAGGAAAGGACCAGAAAACAAGCGTTCTCTGCCTAGGCTGGGAGGATAGATCAGGGTCAACAAGCTTGCATTGGAAGCAAGACAACTTGGAGCAACACAGGTTCGATTCCTGGGTCTGTGCTTAGTAACCTCTGGGTATATATTTAAAAAACAGGAACAGCTTTTTGTACACACTATGCTGTGAGACTCTCCTGTTTGTATGGATCGATTTTGTAGCATTCATGATCCATTAGTGACACAAGTATTCCATTACCGCAGGCCAGTACAAAATTCTTTAACACGTTTATCTATACCTTGTATGGTGGTATGGTATGTGTTGTCATATACCTTACTTAATTTGCTAGACGGTTGTAGCATTTTTGCACTTAATTTATATACATATTTTTTTGATTGGCAGCATGTAACATTATTCACTGTCTATCCCAATGTTGTGTTCATCCTTCCACCCGCATCTTTGCTAATCATTCACACCACAATACTCGCCATTGGCTACATCGCCTAAAATGTTACAATTTTGTACTATGTACTGTCTACTTTTTTTCAGTGCTTATTTTTCACCGTCCCTTCCAAATTACAGGAGCTTCTCACTTAAATGTTGAATATGAGAAAGGTCCTTAGTGTGCAACAAGCTGCCTGGTTGTTTATTAGTACAAGGATGCTCTTATAGTGTTGCAACTTAAAGTAGTTCGATGTTTTCAGACAACTTCACTTTGTTTTAAGGCGCAAGACATTGCCTGACATATATCTTTTGTTAGTAAAACAAATTGAAATAGAAATCCATGATCATTCACATATTTCAATCGAAGTGCAGGTCTGTCTTGTTTCTCGACTAATAATTTGTTGGAAGCACTACAGAATGAGCCTTGCCAATGGTGTTTTTTTTTCTTCTGCCTGACATGCAGTATAAACTGATCCATTGAGTGCAGTCATCTTAAATATAATTCACAGCTTAAACAGTGTGTGCGACCTAATTGGTTGAGAGGGTACACCTTTGTTTCATTTGCATTTAATTAGAAGGCATAAACATGCCAAATTATTTGCATATCCCAGATGTGCCATCACAGATGGGAGAGGGTAGCAGTAGACCACTGGTTGAATGATGCAAGCTGTCTAGCACAGAGAGATAAAAACGCCAGCACACATTACATTCTGCTTTGGAGAGCTTGTGCCTGACATATGACGCAGGTGGTTGGTGTAAGGAAATTGCATTTCCATGTAGACGTATTTCTAATGCTCGATTTGAAGTATAGAAAATATGTTTAGATTGACACGACCACTTAACTAATTCCAGTAGTCACCTGCTTGCCTCTTAAATCTTTACGGGTGTTCTTTTAATGAAGAGGTGAATCATATGTTAATTCTTGTGTTTGAAAGCACCCTGTGGCGTTTAAGGGGAAAGTCACATATCTTTCGCTCTTGAACAAATGTTAAGCAAGGTTCATGTTGAGCAATTTTCATCATTATATACAATCTTTATGAAGCCATTAAATATTTTGAAAACTTTTCACATCTTCAAGTATGTACTTTTGATAAAGATGTAAATCACATGTTCTGCTAGTGTTTGAAGGTTCCACCAAGCCTTTAGGGAGACAATAACATACTGTTCAAACAGGATTTAAACAGCCTTCATCTTGACCAAGTTGTGTTGTGCAATATTTACTTCAAGAAGGTATTTGTAAAATGTGTAACACGTTGAATGTTGATAGTAGATAATACTTTGTGGACTGTGAAGGTATTGGGTCTGTGGTGTTAGATGCCATCTCAACATACCGTTCAATGTAGACTGATGTCTCTGACCTCCTGCACTATATATTTACAACTCCTGGGTGTGGGCCCACCTTGTCCCAATTGTAATCCTCCAGTAGTTGGTACATGTCCATGGCAAGAAAGGCAATGCCAATAGCATTTGCCCAAGTCAACATGGACTGTTTATATTTGAATTGCTCTGGGACGGAGCCTCCAAAAGAGATATCATTACAGGTTTTGTGTGGTTTCCTACAGTAGAACACATGTCTTTAACCCAGAGGTCCACTCTGACATATCCCCACCTATCACAGGTATGTAGGCCTAGTTTGCTAGTGGAATGTGCACAGGTTTTTGTTTTGGTATTGCCATCAGGAATGAGAAGCAGACACACTTTGGGCATGGTGATATGTATGGTGTGTCCAGGATATCTCATGACGGGAACCTCCCGTACAACGGTTCTTACCAACGTCTCAACATGTGGGACCTACATTGGCATCAGCTGGCTGATTCACCATGGCTAATCTCATTTGAGTACTCCTGGCAACTCAGTATGGGCATACAATACATTAGTATTACAGCAGGCATGTTCTCGTGGGAACTTTGTCCCTGATTCCTATTTTGACCAATCAACCACTCAACCTTACTTCTCCTGCGAACCCCCACCTCCACTGATACCCTTCCAATCTCAGCTCCTCTTCTACCCTGGGTGCATTACTATGTACAGCACTCTGTTTCTTACCAGACAGTGTTGAGCTTCATATTTCCCATACAGGCATAGTGCAATGACAGGTACAGAGTGTTGTACAATGACAACAATATTCACTACCACCAAAAATTCAGTGGCAGGTATCAGAGAAGACTTAAGATATCCTGACATGATGCAACAGTACTATTTTAGTTGGTGAAGGGTGAATTCTGTAAATCTGTGTAATGGATTTGTTTACAAGTAAGTGTGTAGTGGGTAGGTGGTTAGGTAGAGGATAGATTCACCTCAGTAAATAGCAGCTGAACATGATCTTAGGCATAAAACCCAAGTGCCAATAAATGGATGTTGGCACGTCATGGGATGGAGTTTACTGGTGCATTATACATGCATTGGGATAATAATCTGTTTCTCAAGTGTAGATTTGGTTAAATCACTCAAGTGCTGGTGTTTTAGTATATACATGTGGACAGATGAGGGATGCAATGAAAAGTGTATTCTGGTCCTACAGGTGGGCGATTGTTCCATGTCTTAGGTACATGTATGAGCTACTCAGTTACATCTGCACATTTACAAAGAATCCTGACAGGCAGTTGTTGAATTGTTGTATGAGAGATGTGTGCAGGCTAGTGTAACCAGCGCATCAGTCAATGTGTCTCATTACGAGGTTGGAGGTAGCCTTGTCGGTTTTACTGGCAAGGCTACCCCCAAACTTGCATCCAGCTCCAGCACCCGCGAAAGGGGAATCACTGGGCCATTCCGACCTTGGCGGATCTGGTAATTCCCCTTGCACAGGTGCCGGACCCGGTATGTCCCCATTCCCATTTGAGCCCCCATAGGGCTCAAAGGGAATGGGGAGGATGGTAGCAGTGGTACCCTTTATAATGGTACCGTTGCTACCATCATCTTCTGCTCACGGGTGCCAGTACGGGCACCTGGTAAAACCAGGTGGCTGCAAGGGCACCCGCGAGCAGAAGTGCAAGTATGGCGCTACGGTAGCAACAGTGCTGGTAGCGATACCGGCACGATTGTTGCCTTACCGCCATACTCCTAATAAGGCCCAACGTCTGTTGATGCAGGGGAAATCTGACTGAAGTGGTGTTTATGTTTGGATGCATACGTGTTGCATGTTTAATTGTGTTAATGTTTATTAGATCACAAAGTAAACCACCTCCTGGTGCACAATAACTACATTTAAAAAACAAATCTCTACTGCAATTTGTTTAAAACACATTCATCTGGATGTCATTACAGTAAAGTCGACTATCATGATGACAGTTTTATAACAGTCCCCAACTGCCCATTCAAACCAATCCTCACCTCCCTCTCTTCATCCCTCCCTCCTCCGCAGTCTGTCTGATTTCCTGCCACCATCTCTTTCACAATCATTACTGTACCCTCTACCTTATCTCGGCTACATCCAGCAGGTGAAATATGCAGTGTCTCTTCATGGTGGCTTATCACCGAAGGGGTAAACACCGACTGTGTCAACACATTCCAGGCCAATATTGTATCCACCATCTCCTTCCCCTCTAGATCTGCGTTGGAGCCAGACCATAGTTTCAGCCAATGCCTGGTTTTTAAGTTCTACTAGCCGTTTATCAAACCAGTGCCCTTCTCTATTCTTCCTGTCTTCCTGTCTGTGTTTAACCAAAACGAATGCCATGTCAAGACATGCTTCGTGCCTTATCTTGGGTATACAACCAGTAGGCATACTTGAAGTGTGTTCGCAAAGGTTATTTTCCACTCGGCAAGGTATTATATATGGCAGTCCAATATCTCTGCTCTACCAGGCAGTTATAAAATATATGAAGTACCCCCGCTTTCTCAAACGGACATCTGTAACAGCTAGAAGGATTGCCTGGGGCACAATAACTACTTAATGACAAAATGCACGTGGGGAACACATTTGCATCAGGTTAATAATTATCAGCAGTGCTTTCTTTGATTGTGATAGCCATTAATGGAAGCAATGCAGTGTATCTCACCCAAAGGGCTCTTCCACCAAGAAGTTTGCTTGTGTCCAAAAAATGCCTGACCCCCAAGAATACATTTGGATCTTTTACCATGTTTTGGCCTGCTGATCTCAGCTTTCATCTAGGCTAAAAGGATGGACTTGTGATGTTTTGAATTTATAGGTGCGTTATATATAAGTTTTGGTGTATTTAAACTTCTGTTCCCTTTGTGGCAATGCAGAACCGTGCTCTCCACATCTGATCCTCAAGAGGGAAAGCCACTCATTGGGCCGCATTGCAAGTTTGGTGGTATTTTGGTAGTACATTGACCTAAATACCACCAAACAGATGTGGTCCAGCGGAATTAACGCTGCATTACAAGAGGACGTATGACACTGTTACCATTTATGGAGTGCATGAGGATTTCAAAGGAGCTACTTATCACTGGTGGTAATTCTGCCGAAATTAGCTAATTTTGGTGTTAAGGTGGCGGAATTACCCACAACATTTTGATGGAGGATTTTCCTCCAACCCACCACCAAAACCATCGTTGGGCGGTTCAGTAAGGCAGTGATAATACAGCATTAACTCTTTTACTTCTGCATTACTGCCGATTTTAGGCACCCTTCACAACTTGTAATGAGGCCCATTGTATTGCAATATCTACACAACATACATGTGTATATCCAAATTCTAAATGGGAGTTATTTAGATAGTCACCATTTATCCTGAAAAGGTGGTGTGATTGGGGCTGGCAAGGACTAGACTTGGAGTTCCCTCTTAAAAATGCTTTATGACAGTGAGCCTGATTTTAAAGTGAGCGGTATATGAAATTGTGGAGGAGTTTGTAGGGAGCATTAGATCCATGATTTGGAAAGTGATTTCGTGCTAGGTCATGCAGAGAAGTGCATCATAGGGGCACATGCTATCTTTTTAAGTCTTTAAATCCACATGTGAGCAACCTATGTGGGAAGAGTAGCAATGTTACTGAAACCATGATTTCCTGCTAGAGATGACCAATGGTTCTTTTTTTGGTTCTTTTTTTGGTGTACTCTTGCAGGTATTCCTTTTCAGTGTTGTTCCATTCTGTGGGCAGATGCTCAAAGGTCCACTGCGATGCATTGCGGGAGGTATTCCCAACATTTGGACGGCTACCCAATTGTCCTGATTAAAACATTATGTTAATACATACATGTAAAAATACATCATTGTTGCCAAAAAAAATGATTGTTATAGACATACATCAACAATTGTGTCACCTGTGACTGCTCAATCCTTAAGAATTAAACAGATAAAACCACCATGTGTGGACCTAGCACCAAAAACGTATACATAAATATCTAAACACTTACATCCAACTTTGAAACATTAGGATCTGTGGTGTGGGATTTCAACACAAATAGATTTAAGAGATTCCTAGACCACAGCCCAACATGTTTCAATCTCTGTACAATTGCTGGGATTTTCTTCAGGGTCTGTAATATTTTGGTAGTGCAGGGTGCCTAAAAAAATAAATAAATAAATCATATGTATGTATTATTGGATTGAGGGGGGAGAGCTTGCTAGTTAAACAGAGTTAGCATTTATATAAAATCATTGTTTCGAATATATATTGTGTCTAAGGGAAGTGAACTGTAAATGACAGTCTTACCTCGAGTGGCTTTCTTTCAAAAGTATGTTGAAAAGTTCTTCTGGTGTTAAGATGAGTTTCTAAATGAATCACCAGCAGCCTGCACATGTCTGAATTGTTCATGACCAGTCTGAACCAATACAGAGATATATGTGGTGTAGCCAGGGGAGTTGCTAGGTCTGGAAAAGACCCGGGGCTATGCTGATGTCGGAACTGTTGGGACTGGGGGCTAGCTAGTCTTTTGGCTGTAGCTCCTGAAATTCTATCCGGGGCTACAACCAAAAGATCAGGGGCTATAGCCTCCTTAGCCCCCCCCCCCCAGCAACGCCCCTGGGTGTAGCTCTGTTGGCACATGTAGCTGGTAGTGCCTGCTTAGTGCTTGCTTATATAGTGGCTGCTCATGCAGAGGAGAATGCATTGTATACTTACCCTAGTCTGTGTGTTAATATGTCACGGCCACATGGCCCTGCTCTACTGTAGGGGAGCTGGGTACACTGGATCACCTACAGACGTATGTCCTGGGTGTATTTACGGTTCTACTCTGTTCTGTGAACAGGGAAAAAATATATATGGTTTGTCTAGTTTATGGGATGGGCCCATATTTGTGTGCGTTGCTCAGCACGTATTAGTTAGCTCCAGCCACTTAGACACCAATGGCAATGCTGTGTTTGATATGAACCTGTGTTCACAGCAGGAACATTTCGACTCACCGTTTAGGTGTAAATGCTGTGGTTTCCGGCAAGCTGCATCTGCATTGTTAGTCTCTAGTACCCCAGAAGCGGAAGCATGTGACCCTTTTAATTGGTGGTGCGGGTTACTAGCCTAAAGCATGGCCAGATATCGAAGTGGCTATCATGACCTCCAGCTTACAAGATAGTGTATGCGATAGGGAGCGTTGACTCTGTAAAAAGTACGGCAGCTCCATTTACTGATCTGGCTGCAATGCGCTTACATATTCACTGTGACTCGATTTTATTCTTTTATTTGAACCACTTAGTGCAGACTGCTTGGCACCGTGTTTTTCAGTCAGCGAGGAAACCTGCATGGGTAGGGTTGCCATGCCAACATGTGTTATGCTGACAGTTATAATGTGCATGGTTGTGTACCCACTTGTGTGTGCGTGCGTGTGTGTGTGTGTGTGTGTCTGTGAGAGAGATGAACCTCTATTTCCTTTGCAAGTTGGATGGCTGAATGTCGCTCTTTCTGGTGTACATCATGTTAGATCTCCTAGGTTTAAAGTCAGTTAACACAACCATACTAGCCACCACATAAAACAGGCGTTTTCTGGTATAAGTACAAAGTAAAATATTGCGGTTATCCCATTTTTTTCAAAAACTTGTACATCAAGTTATTGATAGATATGCGTTACTTCTAACTCTACTGCTAGAATGGTTGGATTGGATCACATTACTCGTGATACTATACCTGGCAATGTGCCAATATAAAACACTTTGATCTGTTCTTTACATTTAGAGGTCGTGCTTTGAAGCAGTAAACAGGGTACAATTCAGATACGTAGACAGTGAGCATTGCCATGGCATGCAAAGGTTATTGCCACCATCTATGCAAACAATGATTTAATAGTAAATGTATTGAACTTAATGATCTGCATCGGCTGGAAAGCATATTAAATTCAAAGCACATATGCAACCATGGGAACCTCTCAACCTTTAAAGTACATGAGGGAAGCCCCTTTACTCTAGTTGTTACGTGCAGCTCTTATTCTCATATGGTTTCAGGGTGTGTATGTTAAATCTTCATTGAGACCATTGATGTGAGATTATGTTATGAAAATCAGCCTCTATTCAATGGCTAATAGCGTTCTTTCCACATGTGTGCCTTTTAGATTGCAGAAGTCTGTTTCTATGATTCATCTGTGTTCACACAGGCACACTTTAGCCTTTCACATAGTCATTCCAAAGTACACAAGGTTGTATGGCCATCTGATGACATATGCTATTCTGCTGGTGGTATAGTTGGCTAGACAAAGATGTTTCCACATTGTGTTATTACCTAGGTCATATGTGGTATAAGTTGCTATAATTTGTTTACACAGCACACATTTGCCATAGGGCACATGTCCCACTGGTGGCGCGTGACTCCATATTTGGATGATGGTAGGAGTAATGGATGTGATGGAAGGTAGAACTGATTGGAAGAGACTGTCTCTAAACGTCTTACTGCATTTAAATACAAATACAGGGTGTTCCAAGTGGGCACAACACTTCTCCAAATTGTGTCAATGTGTTATGATCATATTCTTAATCCTACACAATAGGTTGTTATGGGTATTGATGCAAATCAATTTGTCATTGTTGTCATTTTCCTTTTCTTTTGGCTCTAAGATCGCGTCTCTATTATATTATTGTTAGCTGCTCTCTTCTTGCTCTTTCTAACCAAGCATTTGGGATATTGGTGTTGTACCAGTTTGTTGGCCGAATTGGCTGTGCTTATGTGATAGATACTGCACTCAGAGCTATTTTGATGTAGCCTAAGAAATTGCCCATGGGACAAATTGTCCTTCAACGATTGGGGGTGAAAGCTCTTGAAAAGGGGCAAAGAGCTCCTGGCCATGGGTTTGCCATATGGGGCAATTTTTGGAATCCAATCCTCAGCATAATTGTTAATAGAAATTAACCTTCTTTGCATTTATATCACACGTGAACTGTAGTGCCGGGTTGAGCGTGTTCATCCAGGTGATGAACTCCCGTGCTTTGTGTAAATGCCCTCTTCACATGGTCAAGACATTGTTGATGTACCTTTTGTATAAATCAACATTGGCACGGAATGGGTTGCTGTCATGTAGAATGTATGCCAATTCAAATTCTTCTACAAATAGGTTGGTAATAGTTGGGGCTACAGTGGAGCTCATCGCCGTACCTCAGACTTGTTTGTATAGCTTATTATTGAATTCAAAGAAGTTCTCTCTGAGCAAAATTTGTGCACACCGTGCTATGAAATCTCTTGTTTCTGGGCTGAATGCTGCATGGTGTTGTTGTAGGTGTCCTTTGGCTAGTACAATAGAGTATTTTTGTCAAATTAATGTGTAATGTGACACTATATCACATGTCATCAGTAGTTGGATTTGGGTATAGAAAGCCAAACCTTCTACCAAATTAATAATTTGTGTGATATCTTTCATAAAGGAGGACATTTTTAATGTGTGCTGTTAATAGAAAAAGTCTGCAAATCGTGAAGGAGGTTCTAACACAGAGTCTATCCCCAAAACTATTGGTCTACCTGGAGATTTGGTGGTGTTCTTCTGGATCTTTGGGTCTGTCTAGAACACTGCTGTGCAAGTGGGAGCCCATGTTAGAAACTGTGCCTCTATTTCCGAGAGCCTATCTTCCTCTAATTCAATCTGAACTTTTTCTATGATGCATTCCAAAATCTCTAGAGTGGGGCCGGTGGTAATGGGGAGCAACTATCAATATCTCTTAGTTGTCTTTGAGATTCTTCCAGATAGAGGTGCTGATCCTGGAACACTGTGACACCCCCTTATCTGCCTGTGTTATCACTGACAACCGGTTGTTTGATAGTTGTGAAAGGTCATCTTATTCTCTTTTGGTAAGGTTATGAAAGACCTTACACAGGGTCCATTCTCTAGTTTATTGAGGTCGGCTAGCACTCATCGTTGAAAGACTAATGCCTCTGGTGATCTTGCACCAGTTGGGACCTCAAATACTGAGGTAGTTCTCAAACTGTTCGACCTGTTAGATTCCTGTTTATCTATGGGATAGAAGATTTTCAAATGAATTTTTCTCATAAACCAGTTGAATTCAGATCTATATTGGAAGGATCATAAGTGTGTGTGGGCACAAACCCCAAACTTCTTTTTAGGACATGTGATTCTATTTCAATAAGTACATTTGTGTACAGTTTCAGGATCAGGGAACTCCGATTCTGGTTTTCTTCAAATTCTGGTTGTGTCTGCGGCCCCCGCCCTAAAAAAGAATCTTTATGTGTTTGGGTTCTGTCTTGTCCTCTGCCCATTCTACTGCCTCCTCTCCGTTGGTCCCTGTAAGTCTGTCTACTGTGAGAGCTTTCTGCATTTGATGTACCTGGATTATACTCATTCTCATAAATACTGGATGCTGTTTCCATACTGTATGATGGATTGTGGTACCTCATTCTTCTCTAATTTGTTTGAAATGTCTAAGGTTCAAGGATGAGCTCTTTGTCCGCATTCAAAAAAGCTCCTGCCATCTTAAACCAATTCAGATCTTTTTTCACTCATCTTATTCCAGCTGTTGTGGCCGTGATTTTAAATTAATTGATCTCTTTGTTGACCTAATCTAGTTTTTTTGAAAATTGCTCTAGCGGGACCAATTTATGGATGTCTTTCTTGCATTCAATGAGCTGGCCAATTATCTGCTTTGTCACCTCTGTCGCTGTATCTATTATCAGTACCAGCCTGTCCCTTCCAGTAGTATCTTGAATATTATCAGACTGAAAAAAGACAGTATTGGAGGATCAAAGAAACAAAATTGTCTTTGTACCCCATTTTGAGACTAAGGAATGGGCCTCAGCTCTACTGTGGAATAAACTCACCTCAAGCAGTGTGCACAGATATTGTATCTCATATCAATCCTAGGACTATATGTGATAGGGTAATTACAGGACCACTTGATAACAACAATCTGCTGGAGGCTCTTCAAGATGTCCCCAAATACCTTCAAACATTTTCATCAATCTCTATGCTTGGATAGTGTTTCAAAGTTCAGCCTAGTGACTTCCCCTGTAACATGGCCTATTAAAAAAATATTCTATTTCTCTGTTCTGTTTGCCTCCATGCATCCACATGTATGCATCTGCATAAAGCGGAACCTACAGCTTCCCTAATATCTGCCTGAGTGAGCCTTATTGAGCTTTACCTAACGTCCTTGCTTGAGACTCCCCCTTTTCACCATGTATTTTCCTTCGTTAAACATTCTGAACTGTTGACATTTCTTATTTTTTACCCAGTTTGACTAGTTACACCTAAAGGTGTATTCTTGCCAATTATCCGGCACATGTAGCTATTGTCATTTTTGACCCCATTATTGGTGCAGTGCCACTGACACGGCAGCTCTTCATCTTGTCTTTGACTTTTTCCAAATCTGGGCATTTTAAAATATATTGTAAGATGGGCAGGTGAAAAAAAATGATAGAACCAACAACTGGAAAAGGTCAGCAATCTGAGGGAGAACAGAGCACCACACAGGGCCCGATTCATGGAATTTTTTGCAGTTCAAAGTGACTTTGCACTGCTGAAAAGGGACTGCACTGCCGACACAAACCTTGATTCATGGAACTGTGCAAAGCGTATTTTCACAGTGCAGTCAGTACAATGTAATTTTTGCACTACACAATTAACTTTGTACTGAATTTGCTCTGCAAAAATACACTTTGCAGTTTCATGAATCAGGATTTGTGTCGGCAGGGCAAATTCACTTTTCAGCAGTGCAAAGTCACTTTGAACTGTGCAAAAAATCCAAGAAACATAGTGTCCGGTCCATGAAATCATATTGATCCACTGTCCTCCCATTTTGAATTATAAGATTATTTGAATTCCCCTTTACCTTAGAATGTCCTCAGGCATTCTGCAGCTTGTGTGCAGTGAATACAGAAGCCTGACCCGGCGCTCTACATAGCTGAAAACAGCTGTTTCCAAACTTTCTCTCCTTCCGAGCCGTGAAGGGGCTTTGTCGGTGCTTGGGCACTTCCTGGAGGAGGCGTGGCCCGACCATCTCATGTGACTCCTCACGTGACCCATTACCTCCTCATAGCGGCGTCCCATCCACCCTCGCGGCGTTAAGCCCGACAGGGGTAAAGGGCGCCGGCTGTTGTGGGCTGTTAGGCGCTGGAGGCGCCTGATACTTATAGGGGAGACTGCGGAGAAATTATCTCTTTGATCCCCGAAATCCTCCACGAAATAAAATCTAACTCTCTGAGACTCAAAAATTGAATCAGCGCAAAAGACACATAAACGTGGCAAGTGCAGCCAAGACAGCCCTTAGCCGCTCCATGCCGGACGTTACAAACACACCGAGCAAGAAGTTAGGGCCCCAGACTCGTAACAAAACCCTCCAGCAACCTTGCATGCTAAATCCCTGGACGGTCATGAGGAAGGAGTCGCCTCATGACGGAAAGGTAAGCAAACAAATTGTACAACTACAGTCACCTATTGACATGGGGGAAAACGGAGTCTCGAATGACGTAATTGAATTAGCAAACGTGACGTCGGAAACCCTAAACATCCATTCATCTGCAGGATTAAATGGGGTTATAACCACATCCAATACACCTCCTTTGATTTCTCAAAAAAGCCCAAAAACCAGAACTGTTCCAACTGACGACGTATACAATAACAACGACGTCCTAATCCGCCCAGCTTGCGAGAAAGAATCTGCCCCGTTGGTGACGGAAGTGGTCCTGCATGAGACACAAGCGATGCAATCTATGAATGTATCGGCAAACACTTCAATGACAACGCCTCCAAAAATTGTTCTACTAACACTAAATAACTTACAATCCCTTTCACAGTCAATATGTGAGTCAAATGAGAACAATTGCTCTCCTGTGTCGCCTGAGGCATTCTTTTCACCATTTGAATTTACAGATGCCGATCTGATGGCAGCCGCACATGTTGACTTGACTCAAATCAGCGGCGTAAAAGCAAATACGTCACATATGGTATTGCATGACTGTCTAGAAACAATTACCTGTGATCAGAATGGCATACCTATTCCATTAGAGCCTGAGTACACGGTGCCATCTCAAATCACAGCTGGCAAACAAATCGAGTGTCTAATTGTTGATGTAGACCCGGATATCCAACAAAGTTTCCATCCTGTTAAAATGAATAACAACAATTTCGAAGTGGGCGAGGCAAACAGTAGCGAAATTGAAAGCACTCATGATTTCCCACGCGCCTCGATAAATGCCACCACGAGAAATCTGCATCAGATACAATTCCATGCAACCCATGGAGGATCAGCACTACCTGCAGGGAAAGTAAGACGTTTTCATCCTATGCCAAATGGAAAGCGGCCTGAAAGAGCCTCAAACCAAATCTTTATTGCTCCACCAATGCTTGTAAAAGAAAACAGCATTAAAAAAATGCAGGCTAAACAGGGCAACACACTTTATGAAAAAAACCTACATGGCTCGATGCTACCCGATGCAGGCTCCCTGCAACAGCCGCCGACAAACTGTGCTCGGAGCTCAGATGGCAATATGCAAGTTAATGAAATATGACATCACCTGCATATCGCTTCGATCAAGACCTCCATCGAAATGTAAAGTTACTAAACACAGCTGCTACAGCTTTGAGTGCACCCATGTCTGCATGCCGAGACAAAGATACTGTCGCTAATACACAAACCACAACAAGAAACACTGTCAAAGGAATAATGTCGGATCCAATCCTTGAAACAGGGAATCCATTCACAAGCACTCCCTTGGCATCTATAAGGATAAGTAAATCTAACAAGGACCTTGATTCTTTGTGAAAAGCTGATCCAACTCCTGAAATGAGAGTGCAAGCTAAGGACGTATCGTGCCTCTCAGCAAGTGGTGCCGAGACTATTGGAAAAACGGCAGCAAAAGCTAGCATCTCGTCAGCCGCAGCAATGCAAATACATAACAATGTTTTAGCGGCATCCTCTTTAGCCATGATCCCATTTATTAAACTTTATGAAGTCCTAAGCGAACGGTTACAGGACCAAGGTGCCATGCTGTCGGACCTAATTCAGAAAATGGAAGAAATTGAAAAATCCAATACAAACCTAAAGGCAAAAATACAGGCCGAGTTCGAACGTTCAACATCATGGCATCAAAGACAACATGACCAGGCCGTTCATAACAGCATGCAAATGGAGAAACTTGTAGACGGACTCATTAATGCTCTAAATACAATGAAAAACTGTCAAAGTCATGTGACGCGCAAGGATGAAAGCCCAAATACCAGCACAAAGAACACCCAAACTTCAACAACGACATCGGATGAAATCTCCGTAAAACAATGTCAAGTCATAATGGAGATCGAGAGTGCGATATTACCAGAAGCTACTGGATGTCGCCAAATAGCCACCAATACAACAACGACAAATGAATTAAAGTCTCAGAACATCGGGCGGGACACTGCGACTGACCCTGGCAGGACAACTCAATCGGGTACCCGTGGAAGCGAATCAATGGACAACAGAACAAAAGATGTTACCGTTGAACCGCACCAAAAAGATCTACAAGTGAAAGTTGCCTTACCGGGATGTCATTTCTCTTCATTTGGCATCTTTTCTGGCTCTGCAAAAACAACTGCCACCACGTCTACTGTAGATGTAACCAAACTTCTTGATAAAAAAGAAAGTGGGATAACAATTAAGGTAGCAAAAAAACTTCCAAAAGAGCAGGATCCTCTAAGAAAAAAGAATTCATAAGAAACTTATCAACTCCGCCACGTCCGAGTCTGTTTAAACGTAATAACAATGCAAACAAGAAGATTTCTGATTCTGCTGCAAACCCAGCTATTCCAGTGTCCTCGTCTAAAGGAATTCACAAACCATCCTCGAAACGAAGAAGAATCATCTCTGACTCTGAGACCAGCTACACTACAATCGAATCCACTTCAATCGATCTATGCGATCTGTCCACATATTCGATTGCCGAGGAACTGTCTGATGAATGCAGGTTACCGGGCACGAATGAGTCCTCCGGACTGTCTTTAGCACAGGCCGTAAAACAACGGAAAGGCAAACAAGAAAAAACCGGGTCACAAGAAAAGCACCCAAGTTTTGGATGCTCTGTTAATTCCACTCAGGATCATACGGGGGACAAGCAGTTGAATCCGAAATTTACATCCAACCAACGAACTCAACGGGTTCACTTTAAAAGTAAAGTACACGAGACTACACACACGGAAATTTCAAGTGGATGTCATAAATTACGTCTGTAAAATATACAATGCGATGATGCGGAGGTTAACCTCAACAGGTCAAATATCATGAAACTGTTCAAATGTGTGCAGTCGTTACGCACAATCATTTCAGACGACATACGCATTGTTGAGTATGCTACCGAAAGAAACTCAGACCAGGTCCTATTACACATCAACTCTGCAAGCGTGCTTAGCACGCTCTTAAAGGCGGTTGATGAACTGCTATTCTTTGGGTTTGAAATTTCTCAGGAACCGGATCAAGATGAGCCAATTCGAGTCCAAAGATCAAACATGGGGAAAAAACAACCATCTAACCCAATTGACTCGGACACATTAAGACAGTCAATGAGTATCACCGTGTCCTCAAGTCCAGGTCAATTCTCAAAAAGGAAAAATACATCGAAAAAAAATATTCAAAATCAAACAAGGACACATCATTAGCCATGACTAGCTTCAAGGGGAAAGCCAATGGTAGTTTTATCCTGGAACACACGTGGATATAAGCATTTATTCAATGATTTTGAGGCACCACTTGAAAATATTTTCATCATTTGTTTGCAGGAAACATGGCTATGCACACCTCCTATTTGTGATGGATTCACTGTTCTATTAAATACAGCAGTTAAAAACACTAAAGGTCGCCCAAGCTCGGGCCTAATCACATTGGTAAGAATAAATCAATCTTGGTCATCTCCGATATCACTAAAGCCAAATCCCTACCTACAAGGAATTATCATACATACCTTGGGAAAAAATACCACAAAGAAACTTCATTTACTAATTATAAACATCTATTGGAACCCATTAAAGATCAGCACAGATGCCATAATTTCGGCAATATCACTACTAATTGACGACGCAATGATAACCTATAACAACTTAACAGTTATCTGCTGTGGCGATATGAATTGCACGTGGTTCCAACAAAATCACTCGTCGAAACAGTACCAGCAACTCGAAAACGAGGCGCTCGATGAAAGAGCAAAAAGATGGCAAACCGCCATGAGTATCCCCGATCTTGTAATGTTAAATGGAAACGTTAAAGGAGACGTGCCTGCCAAACCAACCTGGTATCGAGATGCCTCACATAGCATTCTTGACTATGTTTGGCTCTCGAGGAACCAGGTGCCCAAGCTAGTGGATCTGCAAATAAAGCAAATGAACTATAGTGATCACAGCCTTCTTCAAATACGCATCAAGATGAACACGAACTTGCAAACACATTCATTCAAAGCTTCACTAGAAACCAATTGTCGTGCAAATCGTCTACGACTAAAAAGCAATCAAATTCAACGAATCAGGGAGAAATTAATGATTGAGCCAGGAAATCAAAGACCTGATTATATTCCATTGTTAACAGATTTTACCATTCCTGGAAAAAATTCATCAAAGTCTGGTCAGACTCATCGCCACATATATTGTAAAGTATTACATGAAGCAAAAAAGGCTTTGTGGAAAGATCTGAGATTGATAAAGAAGCGAAATTCCAAGTTGGACGCCCAAAAAGAACTAAAGACACGACGCATGAAGTATCGAAACTGGACAAAGTCACATGCTGCCATAATAGAGCAAGATCGTGCAGAGCATATGCTACAATTAATTATGACTAAAAACACACGTGACACATGGAAAATCCTGAATATGGATCTCTCTAATTGCAACTCAATCCCAATAAACACCATAACAGGCGACGTTTGGAATAGGCACTTCTCTCTGGTGTTCAAAAAACCGGAATCTGAGATTCCAACACCAAAACGCTCTGCTGATACTCAATGGGATGTGCAGATGGACTATGAGGAAATCGTCTGTGCTATTAACGCTCTAAAGATCTCACGTGCTGCTGGACCTGACTTGATTTCAAATATCGATCTAAAAAAACATCCAAATGAATGGGCAGACTTTATTGGTAAGCTATTCTTAAAAATCAGTCGGTCCAAAGAACTGCCTGAATCTTGGACATCGGCGATTGTGGTGCCAATTTATAAACGAGGCGGTTGGGACGATCCAAACAACTATCGCCCAATTGCCTTGCTAGACACCATTGGAAAGATCTTTGGGTCAAATTTACGTATCAAACTCGCAAAATGGGCCGAAATGTCACAAATCAATGACATCCGGCAAACTGGATTCACGAAAGGGACCGGAGTCGACGTAAATCTGCTCATTCTTACGATTCTAAAGTTGGAAACCTTAAATAAAAATGGCAAGATTCACCTAGCTTTCATCGATATGAAACAAGCTTTCGATGGTGTGAATCAAGGCTTATTATGGGAAAAATTGTCAAAATGGCTATGTCTGGCATCCATTTTAGAGCCTATCATTGCTCTACATGAAAACACTTCAATCAAAGTCCGGCTAAACAACAGCGGTTTGTTATCAAATGAAATAGCTACCCACAAGGGTGTTAAGCAAGGTTGTCCCCTAGCTGCAGAATTATTCAAACTATTTCTAGCTGATTTGCCAATCTACCTGAACAAAGTCATATGCTTCTCACCAAAAATAAATCAAACAGCAATTAATTGTATAGTCTATGCGGATGACCTGGTTCTGATAGACAAAACCCAAATTGGCCTACAACGTCTTTTACTAGGCTTGAAATCCTATATGGGCATAAACCAATTGGAAATAAACTCACATAAAACCAAGATCATGTCCATTGGAAATATTAGAAGCAAAAAAGATAAAGGTTTTAGGTGGAAAATCGAAGAAACCAACTTAACATCTGTCAACTCAATAAAATACTTGGGGATACAATTTAACAACTCCGTCTGCGAACAACAATGGACCGCAGAACTAACATCCAAAATGTCGAAGTTAGCAATATAAGCTGTAAAAATCAATAAAAATTTTGGAAAATTTTCATTGGAACCCGTACTCAAATTCTATTTACAAAAAGTAACCCCAACAATAATCTTTGGGGCTGCGGCGGGTTGGAATATAAGCATGCAAACTTGGCATGTCTTGGAAGGTCACTTTTGGCGGAAGGTCCTGCAGCTGCCACAGGCAACGCCGCTATCTAGTCTGCGACAAGAACTAGCAATTAACTCCCTTCATATGAGAGTGGTCTGGAACTCAATCTCAATAATGCGAAAAATGACCCTCGATTCATCGGCATCGGCTTACAAAATCTTTGCCAAAAATGGCAGTTCAAAAAAAGGCGACCTTCTCAATCTATGGTTTCACAAACTGTCGGCTTTTCTTACAGCCGCACAAATAAGCAATCAAGAACTGCTCAATTGGCCACAGCTTGCAAAAAAGAAATTTGAAAACTGGGCATGGATCATAACCAATGAAGCAATGTCAAAATTAAAATCAACTGAGGAAATGAGAGGCGTGCACAGGAAATTGAACGAACCAGTGCGATATCTACTGCACTGTCCTTCTCGTCATCACCGAACCCAATTCTTAAGGTTGCGAGTCAATGCTTTAAAAACAAAAGGAACTCTTTGGCAAAGAAAGGATAAATCTATCGACGATAATCTCTGTCGTTTCTGTAAACAGTCAATTGAAACAGTCAAACATCTGCTAATCGAATGCACTCAAACTGTCAGACAACGCTCACTACATCTAGGAAATTTTGCACCACAAGATGAAGATATGGAGCGATGGTGGAGGCGGATCATTTCAGGAAGTAACATAAGACTTGTATGTGCGACTGTGAATTATCTTGACTCGATTCTGAAAATGGACTCTCTCAACTAGAATTATCAATAAGAGTCTGTTTTAGAAGGCTGGTCGAACCTATTTCTTCGCTATGAAGTGATTTCTTCTGCTGAAACAAAAGTTTGTCTCTTGAATTCAAACTGAAGTTTTTCAATAAAAAAAAAAAAAAGAATGTCCTCAGTACTAACTTGGACTACATCATTTTTCCATCTTGCAATGTTTAAAATGCTGTGTTTCCATACTGTGAACTTCTGTTTGTTCGGATTTCTATCAAATTAAATGAAATACTGTTGATGTAGATTGTGCCTGTTTGCAATTTGAGCTGTTTGCCAAAAGCACATTATTTGTGAATGAGTTATCTGTCATAGATCTATAGTCAGTAAGCAGGGTGGTCGGCATTAATTCCACCATATGTGGTCCCCCAATTAAAGAGGCATTTTTTTTGTTGATTCGTGCCACATGTAAAACACATTTACATTCTGAACTGCAAATATCACATTGTTCACAAACCTAATGAGCTGCGGTACATGCAGGCCTTGTATGCGTTTACCTTTCAAGATGAGCTTTAAAAACCTGTCCATTCACTGTTTTTAGCGCATGCCTTGTTCCATGCTACCCTTTAGCAACATTCATCCTGGTTGAATGTAAGACATCTTTTCTGTCATCAAACAGAAGCACATGTGTGTTACCATCTATAAGTGACACACATATGTACCCCTACTCAAACCAAAGGACTCTTGCTATCGACCTCACAACACATACAAGGAGATATCTCTTAGATCAAAAAATGGAATCGGTTATATAAAACACATGTCACATTTCTTAATACATCAGAGTGCAATCTAACCACCTGCTGAATCATATCAAAAACATATCAAAAACATTAAAAACATTATACACACAACATTGTATTTGAATACATCAATCTCCAAATACAAGTACGGATACAAATCACAGTCCAGTAACAATTGCTCGACCTAACACAGTGATGGTCATTTCCACCTAATGTCCCATGGTGTCCTATTAGCCCCATCTTTTCTGAACAGGACCCGGAGTGGCCCGCTCGCCGAGGTATTCCAGCCCCTCACATGTCCATTTGAGTTAATTAAT
Organism: Ambystoma mexicanum; assembly: GCF_040938575.1. Classification (NCBI taxonomy): domain Eukaryota; kingdom Metazoa; phylum Chordata; class Amphibia; order Caudata; family Ambystomatidae; genus Ambystoma; species Ambystoma mexicanum. The sequence goes on from NC_090941.1 coordinate 215,633,348, forward strand.
ATTAATATGAGGAGTTTAACAGATTACAAATCGAGAAGCGATTGCTCGTTACTATATGTCATGCTTTTGAGTTTCAACCCCAACCTCTCTCCATTACCTAACCAATACATAATCTGTGCTTTTAAATCGCCATTTTATTTTCATACTAAAAAAAACTGGTTGATCACAGGGTCACTTAGCAGAATTTCTTTCACCGATATTTTTGAAACAAGCACTGTGTTTTGTCTGCAGTAGCCATAGTCACACAAATCTTACTTTGGCAGTTATAAAATAATCTATTTTCCTTCCAGTGAAATGCGCAAGCATTGAATTTTGTTTCATCACGGCGACTGCAACACATCGTTATAGAAATGAATACAATTATACATGATTCTTTGTGAGTTGACCACCATGGGATGGTAAGCACATACTTAAATGATAGGAATTAAAATAAAATATGTTCAGAGGTGTTTCAAGAGATGCAATTAGTGCCTTGTAATACATGCAATGTTGGCCTCTTCGATATTGTGAGTTTCTGAAATGCGAGCATTTCTTTTAACATGCTTTTATCACACCTAGGAAGCTGCCAAAATGGCAGAGGTTGACCACTTTTCATTATATTGCATTGCAATACACGGCATATATGTGTATGAAAATATTACAATTCTTCCTTTCGGTAATTGCAAAGCAGTTGCAGTTGCACCTGGACAAGAGAATGGCAATTTGTCATCAACATCCATGTCCTCCCGCCTCATTCAAGGCACTGTGACCTTTCGGTTGTCTGCTGAATATTCAATTTGACGATTGACGACAGAGCACACAATCAGTAGGGGGTTCACTACAGTAAAGTCCAAGGCAATGTCCAAGCAAGCCGCACGCTCAATGCTCTACACTGGTCCCTGGCGATGAAGTGAGGACACGATCCTGCAAAAGGGTTGTGGACATGTGCAGTAATCTCTCTCAGCACACTGGTTCACTTGTCGTACCTGACAGCGTAATCTGACAGACAAGGGAGCAGTCAAATGACGGTTCAAGGCAATCGCTTGCCTGCATAGGGAATGTCCTAAAATTAGCCCATATGTCATTATTAACACATTTGATTGAGTGCCTACGTCAAAGAAAAGACAAGTGGCAATACAAGTGACAGATAATTGAGGGGACTTGCCAATAGCATTAATTGACACTGACTGTAACGAATGGATACCTGTCTGGGTGTAGGCATGTAATTCAACTGTTTTTGTAAAAGAAAACGGCATGCAGAGTGTGTTTCCCTTTTAACTATTAAAAGACATGTTTATATTCATGCGAGGACAGCGATTTGCCATGTACTTTAACATCTTGCATGCACATTCAGACATGTTATTAGGAGAGCAACATATAAAAAGCCAGTGGCGATGTTTTGTTATTAAAGCCCATGTACTTGCATTTACAAATGTAACAGTTTAAAATTCGAAACAAAAGTCGAGTGTGTGCCATGGAAAATGTTAGGTCCTACATGAGGGGAGCAGGGGGGGGGGGGGGTTGCAGGTGAGCCCCTGCCAGCATGGCCAGTGATGCAGGTAGATGAGCCCCCTGCTAGGGGAAACTTGGATTGGTGCTTCAAGAGGCACGATGTATATCCCTGGAGTCAAGGACACACGGTGGTGCATGGGCCCTGCTCGGTCCAAGTGATGGCAGTAATGAGGTCGTGACGCGCATAGTTGCAGTGCTCCAGTGCACGCAAAGCATGCCTTTTATTTAGTGCATGGATGCTACCTGGCATCACCAGGTTATGGTGTGTGTATGTGCAGGTCAGCACGCAGGTGGGTGCACAGCGCACCTCTCATGCATATACATCTCCAGGCATTACATCTCTCAGCACCATCAATGCAAGTTCCTATTGTGCATTGGTCGCTGTTCTCACCCCGTGATGAAATCATTGCACTTGCTTCACAGGCCGGCAATTCGTCTCTTGGGGTATTTTCTTGCATCTGGGTACCAGAGTCATTCACTGTGCCCGGCTATCTGTTCATCTTTGATCATTTGATCTACTGTTGATTCTCTCCTTTCATCGGGCAGTCGAACTTCACTGCCTTGTGCCATGTTGTGCTTCCACTTTCTCCCACTTGTTCCAGTGGGTTGAAATGCAACACATGCCTAGTGATATACAATTGCCCATGGATGCGATCACCATGCTGCCCTACTTTGCGGTTACAATGAATGGCTGAGGTTTAAATGATAGATTGAGTTGGCTTTGCTTGGCGTGATTTCTTCACTAGGGCTGTGCCGCCCAGACCAAAGTCTGGCACCTTGGCTCCATAACGCACACTTTCAGCCATGTTGTGTTCAACTCTTCTTGCAAAGCAATTGTGTGCATCTTGAGTAGCAGGATCCCCCCTGAGGTCGTAGGAATGGTGAGTCTAGGAGCACATACTCACAGGAGGCCAGCCGGCAACAATCCCTTGGGCCTTTGGGGTGTTGTTCGGTTCTCCTAGAATTTAAATATCGCTCCACCAGGGTTTTCATGGTACTCCAGCACTGTCTTTGGTGTTTTATTTACTGTGTGTATGAAGCGCTCTTCATCTCCATTTGCTTTTGTCCAGCAGGGGGTGATTCCCCTACTTTGGACACCCAGGTCAGTCAGAAATGTCTTGAGTTTACTTCCTTGAAATGGTGGTCTATTGTCAGACCTGACAGATGGTGCATAGCAGAGAAGGTTTCCGTTTTCTGGATCACTGCATTCTCTGCAGTGGAGGAAACAATCTTTACTTCCAGCTAGTGGAAGAATTTGTCCATCCTTACAAGTATGTGCCGATCTTCTCGTAATGACAAGTCTGCACAGACGTCTTCCAAGAGTCTCTTTCTTCTGGGCATGGACCAGGGCCCTGTGGAGAAGCAGCCCTGATTGCTTGCAAAGGAATGCATCGAGATATGATTGCCTGGGCGTCCTGCTCCACCCCTGCGGACCATACTTCTTTTCATAGGCAAATCTTGGTCTTCTACACACCCTGGGGTACAGCGTGTGCGAGGTGGACTATCCTGTTAATCTGGGGGGCTAGAATAACAATCTGTGAGACCTTTAGGAGCAGGCCCTCTTCAGAGACAGGCAGTGTATTCCTTTCTGAGGAAGAGGCTCTTCATCCGCTGGCTCAATGCTGTGAGTTGCTTCTGTGTCCTCAGGAAGCCATTCCACCTTGCGGTGGCCAGCGTGTCCTTGCATTCATCTCGGCAAACTGACATTATGATTTCACCTAGCCTGGGGATGTTGCTCGACGGTATCATGTTGACATGACTTTTCAGGTTGGCCACATTGCTTGCTTCTTTGGCAGTCACCTTACATGGGTGCCTTGAGAGGAAGTCCACTGGGTATCCTGTGTCTAGGCAGTAGTCAAATACAAAGTCACATTCTTGGATTTGGAGCATCCATTTTTAAATGTGCGTGGACAGACATAGCAAGCATTCTTTGAAGATGGGATGAGTAGCTAGAAGTAAATCAAAAGTTTGGCCTCTTTTAGAGATATAAGTTGAAGAGATTGCACCCCACACTACAGTAATCATTTCCTTTTCAGTCTATCTTTACCGTACTGCGGGTGGGGTTAGTGCCCTTCTCACAAACGCCTCTGGTGCTGCATTACCCTCAAGTGTTTGTTGGGTGAGAATGGCACCGGGACCTTTGGGGCAGGCTTCCAAGATTAGTTCAGTGACAAGCTTGGGGTAAATGTAAGCCACGACTTGTCAGTCATAGTGGCATGGAACTCATTACATTTCCATAGATCTGACGATTTGTTGAGTCTCCTCAGGGGTTCATGATAGTAATGAGGCTGGGGGATGACTCAACCACAGTAATGTATCATTCCTAGGAAGTTACAGGTCTGTGATGGGTTCTGTGAAGCAGGTGTAGCCTTGATGTCCTTGACCTTCTGAAGATATGCTGTGGCTACCTATTTTTGGAATACAAACCTAAAGAACTCCAGCTGGGCTCTATTGCATATGCAATTCCTCTTAGTGTTAGTGCTTTTTTACTGCAGGCTCTGCAGTACATCTCTCCAAGGAAAGTGGTGTTCTGTTAGGGTTTTCGCAAAGGTGAAGATGTCATCGCTGATGCCGATGAGTCATTGGATTTCTGTCATCACACCCTGAATGGGTTTTTCGAACACTTCAGCCGCCTAGGATACATCTATGCTTAGGCGATTGCAGCGGTGCAGGCCAAAGTGGAATGAGAAAGTTGTATGTATGTTGATTTTTTCTGCACTGGGCTCTGATGGTAACCTTGCATCAGGCCATGTATTTCACTCCCTGGATGTCAAAAAGGGGGTCATCTCGTGTCAGAGTGGGACTTCTTTCCTACTTCATGACCCTATTTTGCAGGCACATGTTATTTCAGATGTGCATCAGGTCCAGTAATTATGGTTTCTGTGCCATGATGAGGGGTGAGACCCCAGGCATAGGGTTACCACCATTTTCAATTATATCAGCCAACTTCATTTTCCATAGTTCATCTTCCGCTTGCGCCCACAGGTGAGGGGGTACCCTTCTGTGTTTCAGCGCAACTGGTTGAAATGTATTGCCAATAGGTAGACACACCTCATGCCAGTGAAGGCAGCTAATCCCATGGAACAGTTTGCTTCATTCTTCTAAGAAGGCTTTGATCTTTTCTCTGAAAGAAAAATGCAAGAGTTTGAGGTCCTCAGCTGTGCTGCAGCTGAGGAGCGTTTCTGTGTTTGTTGGCGCAGTGTAGGGTTTGTATTCCATTTTCATCATGTAGAATCGTGGTTGGGGCAACACGATGAAGCAGAATAGGACTGTCACGCCTATCGGTGTACATCAACACTTCTGTATGCTTTAACATTGTCTGGGATTACAAGAGCATGAATTTTGCACTGCTCACTTTGCTCACAGACACGCCCATGCCAATTAGTGCTGGCATGAGGGTCACAAATATGAGAAAGCTGCAACTTGGTTGGCACCACTTGCTAGCATGGTGTCCTGGTGTAGTTATTAGGAAAACATCATGGTCATCTTTTGAATCATCTGCATCTGGTTCTGGTGTTGCTACCGCTTGTCACACCGCTTGCTTCACCTGTCATTGACAACTGGATGTTGTTGAGTAGGTGTCAGCTCAGCATACGGTCGTGAAGTGGTTCAGCCTTCCAAAGTAAGCGCAATCAGCCCCTGTAGCCGGCAGTTGCTGTGTGCAGCAGCTTGCCTCCACAATAGTCACAGTGTCAGGTAGCGTCAGAAGATGTGAGCATGCTCAGGCCACCTGAGGCATTCTTGAAACTTTGTTCACCGAACTGGAGGGTCGCCTTTTGCTTGCACCTGTGTGACAGCAATGTGTTGGAATGCTGCCTCTATCTTTCCATCTCCACTCTCTTGCCAGCTCCTGGGAGTAACCAGCTCCAGGAAGTGCTGTAAGTGGAGGTCTGATTCTCATACTTTTTATTGTCATCATTTGTTTGAGAAGGAACTCTGAATAAGTTGGGTGCGGGCCTCATCGGTTCCAACATCAAGAGTGAATGTCAGTTGTCATAGCCATGCGTGGACCGTGTCAATGGGCTCGCCCGCTGCCTAGTGCCATTTGGAACTACTTGAAAGGAGGGGTTGTGGGTTGAAGTAGTTGGCCAGGGCCGCTTTTGCTGCGGTGTAAGGGTTGTCCAGAGGCACCAGTATTTTGAAAATGTTGTAGATGCCTATACTGGCGTATAAGAGAATTGCTGATATCTTGGCCTTGTTTTTTTTTCCCTTTATGTTGGTGAAGAATAGCTTCAGACGATTGACCCAAAGAGCCCATTTGGGGCAAACGGAGAGTGGAGCCTCAAATGTGTAAAACACGGATATGTAGCAGCATGAGAGGGTGCAGGGCAGTTGATGAATCCAGCATGGGTGGGAGGGCAGACCCTCATCAGCAGGATCCCACATTCTGCCTCATCAGAAGCTCTGAGGTGCTACCTGAGGAATTTATTGGAGAGCCCCTGGCGGTATGGCCAGTGGTACAGGCATATGAGCGTTATCAGGTAATAATGCCGCCGTACATATAGTCACCGGTAAACAGCATAGGCAACATTATTTATGAGGTAAATGGTTGCCGGGGTGTCCCCTGCTTCCTTTAAAAACAATATGGCGGCTGTGGGGATGTCCCCCGCAGGTTCCATGGAGTAATATTGCGGCAAAAACACAGCGCCATTCTTGTATGGCAACATTATTGCAAGGATATTATCAGATGGAACCATATGAGCCCCCAGAGGAGGCCTGGATTGGCAGTGCAGGTGGAAAGATATGTCGCTGGAGGCATGTATACACTGTGGTAGAGGGGCCCTTCTTGGGCTGAATGATGGCAGCAGACAGGAGGCATCAGATCATATGTGTAATTGTAGTGCTGCATGCTCTGTACCCAAGGGCGCAGAACATGCCTTTTATTTAGAGCTGTGGCGTGATGTAGAATCATTGCCCTCAATAAAAGGCATGGTCTGCACATGACTGTGTGTGTGTGTGTGTGCGTGCGCCGTTGCGCAACTTAAATTAATTGTCTGTACATGCAGCTAACTCCAGCTTTTAGTTAGTGTCCCCATATTAGGTGCCTGAGTACCACAGACAGATTCAGTTCTCATGCCAGCCATCTCTGCTAAATATAACATTATAGAATGAGTTATCTCCATCAACTGTAATACACGTGTTGCACATGTATCATTGTCTTAAAACTGTTATGACTAGACTGCGTTCTACCAAATATACTTACATTGCAAATTCCGTGTAAAGTTTCGTACACGTTTACCCACTGATTTGCATATGCAACGCTGGCCTACAAAATATCCATTGAACGCAATGTACTGATCAAAATGTAATTGAAGACCCGACATCTGCCATCAGTTGCCCCAGGAATAGATAAACGCGGCTATACAAAATGTGCACTTCACATTTTAGTGCAGCTTCCCTATACTACTTATCTAAACCCCACACCCAAGTGTGCTTCTCTTGCCATAACTTGTTCACTGATGTAGGTAAACACACATCACTCCACACCCACCTCATAAAAAAGTGACATATAACATACAAGTACAAGTCACCCCTTGCAAATAGTGTGCCATGCTCCTGCAATGGAAATGTGCGCGTTTATCACAACATATTCTTCTCCTGAAGTCTAGGTACTTGTTTTACTCTGCATGTTCAGAATATAATCTGCGGAACTCCCAGACAAACTAGTGCTTTTATCCCTGCCACAGGAAGTTAGTTGCTTTAAACATGTATAACAGAACACAGCTGCAAAAGGTGGTTAATCAGATGAAAGTCAGCAATAAAAAGTACAGCCTGGGTCCACGGTCCAGCAAATATTAGAAGACATTTGTCACAGAAAATAGCTCAATATAGGGAGTGTGTGGTCTGCTATTTGAGCACACCAAAGAGCCTGGGCCACTTGACACATACAAGGCAAAGGTGTGGGTTCTAAAATGATATGCGTTTTGTTCTAAGTGAAATCGAATATTCTTTAAAAAATGTGAAACTAATATTGTAGTCAATTTGACAGGGAGCTCAATGTGTAGACATTAATGATCCTCATATGGCATTTTCCATTGGCTAGTGGACAATTCCATATTAGGTCAGGCCCATACACAACATTCAGCCATATTTGGAAGTGTAGCTGTGACCCCTTACCTAAATTGTAACCTGCAAATCAGCTGTAAACCTTCTTGAGGCAAACTGAACACCTCACCTATGTTTATTTTTTGAAACTCTAAATTAATTGAGATACCTTCATTAGTAATTACAGGTATGATCTGGACATTGTATAAATGGTTGAATTTACAATTTGTTCTGACTGCATAATGACTTGTCCAACTTCGCACAGTAGTCAATATGACTTTGCTGTGTAAGGACACCCTGCATATTGACAAAAAGTGCTAAAAGGAACAAAGGAGTGTGGGAGCCCCTCTACTGAGAAAGAACATGTGTCAAATATGCTGCTCTATGGAATATATTCCACTCAGCAGGGTCTACAAGCACGTTTTAGCTCACTGCACCCTTCACAGTGGAGAACTATTAATTTGCATATCAGTCTTTGTCCCACCCACAATGGCAGTCCAGCACCAAAATGCTAGGCAAATCTCCTCAGAACAAGAGTACCATCAGCAACCCCAGACCCTTGGTTTGGCCTAGTCGAGCCTCATCAGTGAGGTGAAGCTAAGCCTCTCTAAGACACAGTGCGCAAGTGGTCCACATCTGGACTACCCTGTGTTAGTAAGGGTGAAATCCCAAGGTTTGCAAAATTACAAAAGAGTGTGGGAGCCCCTCTTCTGAGAACGAACATGGGTCAAACATGCTGTACTATGGAATTTCTTCCACTCAGCAGGGATTACAACCACGTTTTAGCTCACTGCACTCTTCAACTAGGAGAAATATCCATTTGCATATCAGTCTTTGTCCCACCGACAACGACAGTCTAGCACCAAAATGCTAGGCAATTCCCCATCTGAACAAGAGTAGCATCAGCAACCTTAGATCCTGAGCTAAAACATGGTTTTAGAACCTCCTGATTGGAAGAAATCCATAGAAGAGTGTATTTTACCCATGTTCATTCTCTGTAGAGGGGCTCCCACACTCCTTTGTAGCATTAAAGATGTGGTTCTAATTTAGCCATTGCTGATTGTCAGGGTGAATTCTCAAGAATGGCTAATTTCCCTTACCTACTGAGTCCCTCAGCAGCTTTGCTGGATTTCTAGGATTTATTGTTTTCACCTGGTAAGAGTGTGAGCCTTTTTTCCCACTCTTACATGTGTTTGACTGTGTGTGTGTTTAACATTTTTGTGTTCATAGACTGTAGAGCCTCACCTACTCCACAGGCATCATCCTTTGATTGTGTGTTACACAGCACCTTCAGTGCAGTGACACAGGGTTGTCTTTTAGACTTCCCAACTTAGACTCCATGTTCTGGGACTGACTACTGTCTCCCAGTAATTGCAACAATATAATGACGGGCAGCTATGTGAGACACCCAAACAATGGTAACAAAATTCAATTACACGACTTTGCTACATGTGATACTAAATCTGTCATCAACGGACTAAGTTGTCCCTGTGGGATCTACTATATGGGCCAGACCCAGAGAAAGGCGAAAGAGCGCTGGAACGAACATAAGAGCAATATACGGACTAATAACATACATTCACCAGTAGCCAGACACTTTGCTATGAAAAAACACTGCATAGCACAATTAAAGGTCATAATACTTGAAGTAGTAAAGAAATCCCAGAGAGGAGGCAACCATGGCAGACTGATGGACCAAAGAGAGATCCATTGGATCGAAAAACTAAACAGTCATGCACCAAATGGAATGAATGAAGACTATAGCTTGGCTTGCTTTTTGTAAAACACTAATGATGGACTTCTGGGGAGCCCTCCCTGATCTAAACACCATAACAACTGAGGAAACAAATATAATCAGAAAGATACAGGTGAAAATAACATAAAACCCCAGTGGTTGGGCATCATCATCATGCCATAGTAAACCATAAATCCATTCCTCATAGATCTTTTCTCCCAATTATGCAATAGATGACCTCCCCTTTTTTCTCGAAGCCGATGTTCCACGAAGTGGCGAACTAGGATGAGTAAGAGTGTAACAGATGTGTAAATACAAGACACTAATATGCTTACTAACGGTGCACTTTGTCATTAAACTGCAAAAATATGTGTGTTACAAATAGTTAAGGGTTTCTATACAGCATTAGAAAACATGATGATTTATAATGTAACAGATATGTTATGACAGAAAAATTGTTTATTAATGTTGTTTTTTATTTTCTATACACAACATTGTGATACATGCATATAATATACAGCCTAAAACTTTAGAACGAACAACGCAGCATGCGAGCATATTGTCATAAAAGTTCTAATGAACGCCTAGATGTTCCGATTTATTAGTCTCTCTGAACATCTCTCCTTAACATTTTTTACCATGGTACTATTGCCATTGTGGAGTGCCACCCACATGTTCTTGTAATAAGGATTACATTTGAATATATTCTTACATATAGACACACATACACAGCATAGATCGATCTATACGCCACTGTCATGCGCAGACGTCATACGCTGACGTATTGTGGACGTGACGTCATCACGCCGTGATGGGATTTTGTCACAATATAAACAAACAGCCATTTTTTGGTTAATACGAACGCCGAATGAAGCGGACAGACGCTTTATCTACTCTTTAAGAGGTGAGTCACATTAGATCTAAGGGGATGCACTGGTTGCATTCTAACTTGTATTTTAATTACTATGACATTTTGATACTTCCACACGGCATATAGAGAGTTCGACTCAACATGTGATTTGTTGATTATTCCTACTATAGATACACACCTGTGAGGGACTCCCCATTGAGTGGATTCTAAACCAAGCAGTTGGATACTGAGTGGAACCACTGCACCGAGCCCAGTTATCCACAATTAGATGTTCATAATACCTATAATTGGGGGCTTGGACCTGACACCTCGAGGTAATTACAATGTTGGTACAGTTCTCATGATTGATAGACTGAGAGATGAGATATTATAGTCACTATAATTCTATGGGCCTCATTACGACCCAGGCGTTAAGGGTTAACGCCGTCGTTAACCCTTAACGCCTATTCTGATTTTAACGTCTGCTCTTAGCAGCCGTTAAAATCCATGGCGCTAACCTGCCATGATGCTAATTTACGGTGGCGTAATTAGCACCTTCCCCACTCCCATTATGCCCTATGGGGCAAAAATGGGAATGGAGAAGGGAAAATGGGAAATGGGGATTTACCGCCCCACTCACCTTGGAATGGGGCGGTAAATCCACCATCCACCATGGTGTAAACGTAGTTTACACTGTGGTGGTAAAGTTGGCGCAATTAGCGCCTGGGTCGTAATGACCCCCTATATATCCTTTCTTCCAATTTTTTGTCAAAAATAAATTAGCTTGTGTTTTTTAGATGTTTTTTTTAGAATTGATTAAAAGTCACTAGATTTCTGATTGAAAGACACTTTGAGTAAATCTACCATAGAGAGAGGTGACCGTCTAGGTGATCATTACTTCTACCAGTGATTATGACAATATGACAGATGTATTCATTACTAAAATACAGAATCTAACTATAGTACTATATGTTATAGGTGATTGAGAAAAAGTTAAAGAAAGAAAGTTTGAAAGTGGGTGAATAACTCCTGAAGAAGGGGGATCAAACCCCGAAACGCGTCAAGTTAAAGCCACGAACATTGTTTACCCACGAGGACCAATGAAAGAAATTGCATAAACATCTTTTTTCAGGAACTGCATTTTTTCTAGTATGCTGAGAATACGTAAATTAATGTTTTGTTGAAATAATATGTGAAGAACAATTGGTGGACTACAGCAACAATTTATTTGAAATATACAGAGAATTTTTTTACAAAAAACTGGTTTCCTAAATTTTTGTGTTACGTATAATCAAGCCAAATGTTATAAATATTGATTGTATTTTCAATTCTAAGGGTGTGCAGGGGACGGGAGTGTTCCATAAGTGTATGGACACCTGTTGTTTTTTCATAGATTTATACAACCCTGTGTCAAGGTTGTTTTTCTCCCCTGCACCCCATAAAACTTCCTTTAAACACTAAGAGTAATTTAACTACTTGTGTGCACTGTGCCATAATAGATTTTTACTGTCTCCCAGAACATGTAAAGTTGCCATTGACTTTATTAGTCTTTTAAAACCACAGACCCAGTACAAACCATCTTCCATGGAGTACTGGAAAGGATTAATACTTATCCCTTTTTGTCTGTTTCTCTTGGAGCATTGTATGCTCCCTTTTCATCAAGACTTGGATGGTGGCAGTGGTAACTACCCTATTTTTCCTACTGCGGTTATCTTAAATAACCTTGGTATTGTTTTAGGCTATCTTGGTAGCCTCAAACTTAAACCCGCAGACCATATTGTTTCTAATATTATTCCGGCTGGGTTTTTTTGCCATTTCTTTTTAAAAAAGTCTTTCTCGTGTTTTTCTCTGCGTGCCAAACCAGGTTTGGTTCCTTTGTTTACCATCTGTTCGCCGGCTTCTACGCAGAAGCCCTCCTTAGGTCCTTCTTTGGCACCTGTATGTCTGGGGGGGGGACAGGATGTGAAGGAGGGGTTTAGGACTCCCTGCACAGGCTGATTGGCTGTGGTGACTGTCCCGGCAGGACAGCCAACCAGCTGTGTGATTGACAGCCAGGCTGGGTGAATGGGGGAAACTGCATAAAAAGCAGGTCTCTAGGTCTGGAAAGACAGAGTCGCCACTGGAACAAAAGAACCGATGAGGAGCTGACGGTAGAGGACCCCTACCAGGACTGAACTGCCCAGCGAAGCCCTGCTGCAGGCCTCGAACTCCAATGACAGAGAAGATCCTCCAGGAATCTTCTTCTCCTGAGCTGGTGGGACCAACCAGTTTGCCCAAACTGCAAGCCAGGACTATCTCCTCTGGTCGAACTCGCTGTACAGAGCTACAGTGGGCCGGATAGCCAGGAAGGTCAGAACCTGCTTGGGTTTTAAGGAGCGCACCTTTTATTTGTTGCTTTGCTCTGCTGCTGGTTTCTTCCCTGGGCAGTGCAGGACCCTCCAGTCTTCCTACTTCATGTCAGTCCAACAGTCGCTTCAGGAACCGGGAGCCTGCAGGAACTGCCAGGAACGTCTGGCTCAGCTACAGCTTCTTCTCCATTTAAAGGTACTGTGCAAATCCGGTTGTTCGTTTCGATCAGCCGCGGTGAGAGTGTGTGAAATCTTTCTCCAATCCGAGGGCTTGTCCTTCTCTTCTCTTTAAAGAAACTTTTCTGCCGACCAACTTCGTCCAGAACTCTTGGCAAAGACTTAACCGCAAACTACCCTGAACTGTGTGTTCTTGAGCAAAAGACTTTTGTCCTATTAACTTTGAACCTAAGCCTTTTTGATTTGATTCCCTCACTGTAGTTCCTCTTTCTAGATTGCCTTGCATACTTACCTGTTGGTGCTGATCAATTTCTAGCTAACTTTGACTTTCCCTCCCTTTTTAATTAACAGAGTGCCATTTTGCTCCCCCCTCATTTTGTGAGCTTAACTTGTCTGAAAACTATTGGGAGTGTTGTGGTGTATTAATAGTGTGATTTTTAAACTACTTTACTTTAGTGAAATGTTATACAACTGATGTGTAAATAAATGTATATTCTTTTACTCAGAAACCTTGAGTCAGTGTTTGTTTGAATCATAGTAATTGCTGTCTGATACTGTTCACTTGCTCTTGAGATAAGTGTGGCTGCTCAGCCATCGCTACCACTTTACTGTGTAGTACAGGCTTGTAAAAAAGCTGAATTTGTACTGTCACTTGCAGTCTTAATTGTGTGTGGTGTTCCCAAAGGGTACTGCATATAATTCTGCCTAACACTGGTGTACAGCGGTGAAGATCATGTATAGTAATTACACTTAAAGTGCTGCTATTACCTTGGATCAACTAACCACAAAGCTAACATCACTAAAAAGCAATATTAATCATGTCTGATATGGAAAGCTACAGTCAGGAGACCCTCCTTAGTTACACTGTGGATTATTTAAAAAAATCTGTGTAGAGATAGGAATCTCTCTGTTAAAGGCAAAGGGGGTCAATATGATTTGGGCGGTAAGGGATACCGGGCACCGGTAAGGAGACCGGTGCCGGTAATCCCTTACCACCCAATTCCGAGGTCCCTTAGCGGGAACCGTAAAAGACGTGTGGTCTGACCACACGTCCTTTTCGGGTCCCGCTAAGGGACCAAGACGCTAATAACGGGCCTGTTATTTGCAGGCCCGTTAATAACGCCTTCCCCATTCCCATTGAGCCCTATATACAAATTGATGTTAACAGCTCTACCATGCTGACCTCCTCTTTCCTGTCAGTGCACTTCATTTTATGCCTGCATGAGATTTTCATGCAGGAATAAACCAAAGGATCCCTGTATAATCAGCCTTGAGTTAGTGCCTGCTCTAAATGGAAGGCAAGTTCCAAAGAAATCCATTAACAAATACCTCCTGCAAACTGTGATATGCAGACATATTTATTTGGTCAACAAATAGAGAGCACAAATAATAACATGTGTGCTTGCCTGGTATTAATCTTCACGTTTGCATTCTGCTTTATACATGTTCAAAGTCCCTTGCCCTGGGCTAAGCAGCACATAAGTGCTAATGTTAGAAGTCCCCTACATGTGATTTGCATTTCGTTTAAAATCATCCACAGAATGTTTTTCCATTGTACATTGTAGAACAAGAGCAGAGGAATGCTACAGTAATAAAACATAAATAGTGGGACATTCATTGGTTAAGATGTAGATTGATATGTCATATAAACAATCATATATCTATTATTTTTTTTTAGTTAAAGGCATTTTAGAACATTTTAGGTTATAACAGTTCCCATTAAGGAAACATTCAATCGTTGATTCAGAGGTCTGAACACAGCTCCCAGGGTTGTGCCCTATTTCAGGTCACATGTTTAAACATTTACATTACTAACTTGATGGCCATTTAGTACATATAAGTATGTGTAACCTATAGCTAATTAGATACACTACTATACACTTGGTATGGTATGGGATGGTAATGTTTATTTGTAAGACGCCTATACACAAGACAAGTGTTTCAAGGCGCTCAAAGAGAGAGGCAACAGGGGAGAAAAACAAAAGTCATTCAGAGCCCTTAAGTTTCTGAATGATAACCAGGCTGCCAGGCAGAGTACGTGCAAATAGTACAATTAACAGTGTAGATAACAACAAATAGGTCTGATGACAATGTTGCAGTGTTTCCAAGAGCATAGCAGCGACACCATGTAGGGAAGGTGACAGGGAGGAAAAAAAGAGATGATCTTCAAGGCATGGGACGTCAGTGGACAGAGGAGTAGGAGAGGGGAGGGGAGGAGGACAAGTGTAGGAGGGGGAATCCTTATGCACCCAGTTGGTCTGAAACTGGGTAAGTGCTGGGAGATGCCATTCCCAATGTGTAATTGACCAAGTGCAGCAGCAATGAGGCAAGTGCAAGCCATGAGGCAAGTGCTGGAGGCTGGCGAGGGTGCTGGGAACTTGTGAGACTCTGAGGTACTGCCGGCAGCCAGTCGTCATGCTGTGCGGAAAGGAGGGAGATAGGGATAGAGCAGAAAGAGAGTTCAGCATAGCAGGAAGAGGAGAGGAGGAATGTCTTAAGGAGTTTCCCGAACTTAAGGAGATCAAGCTCAAGACGGAGGGTGGCAGGGGGGCTTTTCCAGAGGGAGGCCGCTGCTGAGGATAAAGATCTCCCTCCAAATCCCTGCTTAGAGAACTGGCTCACTCGCAGAAGGTTGAAGATAGATGAGCGGAGGGCTTGGGAATGAATTCTAACCCATCTGGGATGGCATTGAGTGCCTACCGTGCTGGGCAGTCAATACAGCAACATGTTGAGTATGCTAAACACTTGCACATTGGCAGTAGGGTTTGTGTAGCTATATGCCATAAAGAGAGTGAAGGGGGCAGGGGGCATTTTGTTTTTGTGGGTATCAGTGTTAGACAGAATTATATGCAGTACCATTTGGTAACACCACGCACAATTAAGACAACAAGTGACAGTACAAATTCACCTTTAGTACAAGCCTGTACTGCACAGTAATGAGCAGCCAGACTTATCTCAAGATCAAGTGAGCAGTATCAATAGTTACACAAAGGACAGCAATTACTATGATTCAAACAAACACGGACTCAAGGTTTCTGAGTAAAAGAATATACATTTATTTACACATCAGTTGTATAACATTTCACTAAAGTAAAGCAGATTAATAATCACACTCTTAATACACCACACGACTCCCAATAGTTTCCAGAAAAGTTAAGCTCACAAAATGAAGGGGGAGCAAAATGGCACTCTGTTAATTAAAAAGGGAGGGAAAGTCAAAGTTAGGCAGAAATTGATCAGCACCAACAGGTAAGTATGCAAGGCAATCTAGAAAGAAGAACTAAAGTGAGGGAATCAAATCAAAAAGGCTTAGGGCCAAAGTCAATAGGACAAAAGTCTTTTGCTTAAGATCACACAGTTCAGGGTAGTTCGCGGTTAAGACTTTTCCAAGAGTTCCGGACGAAGTTGGCTCCCAGTTCCTTAAGCGACTGTCGGACTGTAATGAAGTAGGAAAACTGGAGGGTCTTAAACTGCCCGGGGAAAAAACCAGCAGCAGAGCAAAGCAACGAATAAAAGGTGCGCTTCTTAAAACCAGAGCAGCGTCCGACCTTCCTGGCTATCGGGCCCACTGTAGCTCTGTACATTGAATTCGACCAGAGGAGGGAGTCCTGGCTTGCAGTTTGGGCGAACTGAATGGTCCCACAAGCTCAGGGGAAGAAGATTCCTGGAGGATCTTCTCTGTCGTTAGAGTTCGAGGATTTGGACCTGCCGCAGGGCTTCACCGGGCAGTTAAGTTGAGGTAGGGGTCCTCTTCCATCAGCACCTCGTTGGTTCTTTCATTCCAGTGGAGACTCTGCCTTTCCACACTCAGAGACTTGCTTTTTATCCAGTTTTCCCCCATTCACACAGCCTGGCTATCAATCACACAGCAGAGTGGCTGTCCCACCGGGACAGTCACCACAGCCAATCATTTCAGAGTGCAACATGGGTCTCCAAGGAGACCCTGTGCAGGGAGTCCTAAACCCCTCCCTCACATACTGTCCCCCCCAGACATACAGACCTTTAAGGAGGGCTTCTGCGTAGAAGCCTGTGAAAAGACGGTGAACAAAGGAACCAAACCTGGTTTGGCGTGCAGAGAAAAACACGAGAAAGACATTTTCGAAAGGAAATGGTGAATAAACCCAGCCGGAACAATATTAAAAACAATATGGTCAAGCGGGTTTAAGTTTGAGGCTACCAAGATAGCCTTAAAAAATACCAAGGTTGTTTAAGAAAACCGTAGTAGGAAAAGTGGGGTAGTTAACACTGCCATCAACCAAGTCTTGATGAAAAGGGAGCCAAACAATGCTCCAAGACAACCAGACAAAAAGGGATAAGTATTAACCCTTTCCAGTACTACATGGAAGATGGTTTGTACTGTGTCTGTGGCTTTAAAAGACTAATAAAGTCAATGGCAACTTTACATGTTCTGGGAGAAAGTAATCAGTCCCAGAAAATGGAGTCTGAGTTGGGAAGTCTAAAAGACAACCCTGTGTCCCTGCACTGAAGGTGCTGTGTAACACACAATAAAAAGATGATGCCTTTGGAGTAGGTGAGGCTCCACAGTCTATGAACACAAAAATGATAAACACACACGGCAAAACACATGTAAGAGTGGGAAAAAAGGCTCACACTCTTACCAGGTGAAAAAAATAAATCCTAGAAATCCAGCAAAGCTGCTGAGGGACTTAGTAGGTAAGGGAAATTAGCCATTATTGAGAATTCTCCCTAACACTCGCCCCCCCCCCCAGACTAAGGGACAGGAGGATTTAATCCACTCCTGGATGAAACTCTACCTCTAGTCGGTTAAAAACATCCTAGAGAGACCATCATCATTTTGGTGTTGACATCCTGCTCTGTGCTCAATTGTGAAATCAAACCCTTGCAGGCAGATTGGCCATCTCAGAAGTGTTGGGTTCTCCCTTTTCATTTGCATTAACCATCTCAAGGGTTGGTGGTCTGTCTGAATCACAAAAGTAGATCCATACAAGTATGGTCTAAACTTCTACATAGACCACACAATGGCAAAACATGTACGCTCTATGGTTGCCCACCTTGTTTCTGGTTCCTTCAGTTTCCTACTGATGAAGGAAATGGGGTGCTCCGTCCTTTCTCATCCAGTTGACTAAGGACTACACCTATACCTGTATTGTAGGTATCTGTCTGCACAATGAAGGGTTGGTGACAATCAGGAGCTCTTAGGACTGGAGCTTGACAAAGGGCTTTCTTCAGGTTTTCAAAGGCTTGAGTGCACTCCTCATTCCATCTAACCTTTTTAGGGAATTTTGGAGAGGATAGCACATTCAAGGGAGAAGCTATGGTCCCATAGTTCTCTATGAAATTCCTTTAGTACCCAGCGAGACCTAGGAAAGCTCTCACTTGGGGTTGAGTAGTGGGGGAGGCCCAGTTTTGCACAGCTTGTTCTTTGCTGTGCAATGGCCTTATTTCACCTCCTCCTACATCATGACCGAGGTAGACCACTTTGCTCTGACAAATTTGACATTTGCGTGCCTTTATGGGCAGGTGGGCCTGCTCAAGAGCCTGCAAAACATATCCTAAGCGATCAATATGTTCTTTCCATGTAGAACTGAACACTGCAATCTCATCCAAGTATGCTTTGCAGAAGTCCTCCATCCCATTCAGAACTTGATTGACCATCCTTTGGAATGTAGCAGGTGCATTCTTTAATCCAAAAGGTATAACCTTAAGCTGGTAGAGGCCTGCTGTGGTTGCGAATGCAGTTTTCTCCTTGGCATGGCCTCTCAGGGCTATTTGACAATAGCCAGAGGTTAGGTCAAATGTACTAAGGTACTTGGCTGAACCAAGTCAATCCACCAGCTCATCTGTCCTAGGCAAAGGGTGTGCATCAGTCTTAGTGACTGCATTTAGAGCTCTATAGTGCACACAGAATCTAAACTCCTTGAATCCTGCCTTTGGTTCTAGAATAACTGGACTAGACCATGGGCTTGTACAGGGCTCTATAACCCTGAGATCAAGCATCTGTTTGACCTCTCCTTTGATGTGGGATCTTACATGTTCTGACATTCTGTAACCTCTGCTTTTCACAGGTAAACAGTCACCAGTGAGAATATCATGCTGGCCCCAAGGCGTCAAGCCTGGTGATAGTGAAAACAGTGAGGCAAACTGATTTAACAGAACTTTGCACTCCTCCTGTTGCTCAGATGTCAGCTGAGAAGAGAGATTGACCCCTTCTATTTTTTTCATCTAAAGGTAGGCCTCTGAGGAGGTCAGGTAGATGTTCACTCTCCTCCTCCTCTTGGGCTGAAGCTAGAAGCAAAGTTCCCACTTCTGGCCTCGAGACATATGCCTTCAAACAGTTGGTGTTAAAGACTCTGGGAGCCTCCTTAGGTCTGCCTAAATCCACCAAATAGTTCACATCTCCAAGTTTGCCCACAACCTCGAAGGGTCCTATCAATTTGTCCTGCAAGGCCCTCTGCCTTGTTGGCACCATAACTAATACAAGCTGGTCTTGAGTAAACCCAACCATGTTGGCCTTCTGGTCATGCCAATGTTTGACGAGAGCCCAACTTGCTTTCAAGTTATCACTAGCTTCTGCCATCATGTGGGACATTCTCCTCCGGAGACCTATCACATAGTCAGTCACTCTGGCTTGGGAGAAGGAACACTCACCAACTCCTCCTTAATCAGGGCCAATGTACCTCTGACTGGATGGCCATAGAGAAGTTCAAAGGGACTGTAACCAACTCCCTCATGAGAGACTTCACTGTAAGCAAAGCGAAGGCATGGCAGTAGAAGGTCCCACTTTCTTTTAAGGGGTTCCTCTAAACACCTATCATACTCTTCATAGTACAATTAAACCTCTCTAACAGTCAATTTGCCTGTGTATGGTAGGCTGTAGAGAACTTGTAAGTGACACCACAATTTTTCCACAAGGCTTGTATGTAGTGGGACATAAAATTGGATCCCCTGTCGGATATCACATCCTTAGGAAACCCAACTCCGGTAGAAATACCAAGTAAAGCCTTAGCCACAGCCTGAGCCATTACAGTTCTCATAGGTATGGCTTCTGGGTATCTTATAGCATGGTCTACTACAACCAGTATAAACCTGTTCCCTGAAGATATGGGAGAGTCAAGGGGACCAACAATGCTGATGCCCACCCTCTCAAAAGGAACTCCCACCGCTGGGAGAGGTACCAGGGGTGCCACATTCTTGGCTCCACTCTTGCCAGAGGTTTGGCAAGTGTGACAGCTCCTACAGAATTTGTCAACTTCTGAACCCATCTTAGGCCAGTAGAAGTATAAGGAGAGCCTTTTCTTGGTCTTTTTGAAATGCAAATGACCAGCCAAAGGTATCTCATTGGCCAACTGTAGGAACTTGAGTCTGTTGGCAAGGGGCACTACAATTCTTTTGCAGTCCACAGGGATAGACTCAGTCGGTTCACTGAAGAAGAGGCCATCTTCCCAGCTTAACTTATGCTTTCCAACTTCTTGCCCCTCAAGTTGGTTAGCAGCCTGTTATGGAAGACCCTCGAGAGTAGGATACTCTCTTTGTCCTCTGCTGAATTCTGCCCTGTTGGGTCCACCTTCTGCCAGTAAAGACTGCAGCTCAGGATGGTCAACAGGGTCAAGATCTCCAACTAAAACAGTGGCTGCTTGCAGATCTGATTCTTCAGAAACTGGCTCAAACACACAAGGTTTCACCTCATACTCTGCCTCAGCAAGTGGAGAGATCACAGGTGTGATCTTGGACAATATTGTGGATGTCCTTGTTGGTAGCACAGGAGTACTGTCTGACTTTTTTCTGTAGGTCTTGGGTTTCCCCTTTGCCTCATTCTTTCTAGAAATAACAGTGAGCAATTTCTGTGGAGTGGGGGTAATAGTTTCCTCTATCAACTCCTCAGGAGAGCCTCGCAAGGTCCTCTCCCTTGCAGGCCTAGTGAGCTCCTGTCTCCTCTTACTGGAAGGCCTGGGGATGCTTGACACAATTCCAAGCGTTTTCAGGTCATTACCCAACAGGACTCTCCCAGGCACTTCATTGTGCACACTAATAGGTATTCTGACAGACATATCATTACACTGGATGAGAGCTGGTAACTGGGGAAGCATTTGCACAGGGCCTCCAGCTAACTTGGTGAGGTGTTTGGGTGCCTTAGCAACATCCTCCACCTTGAAAAATGATTCATCCACCACAGTTATGCTTGCTCCAGTGTCTCTGATGGCAGTAGTCTCCTGGCCATTCACAAGAACGCTATCTTTGTAATACGCTATTATCTGGGATGGAATTATAGACATCTAAATTCTGCTGTTCCCACAAGCCCAGGGACACTAAAGAAACCCTATCTGAGACTCTCATGGGTTCATCAGTCAGTAAGTGAAAGTTTCCACTTGCCATAGGTACTTCTTCCTCTGGGGAGAAGGCTAAGGAAACAGTGTGGACCCCTGAAGGTTTACCCTTACATTCCGGATCCCCTTTCACATGGTCAGTTGACCCACAAACATAACTTTTCCCAAATGTCTTGATGAATGTCTGTTCTGGCCTCCATCTGGTGTGGGTCCAGATGGTACACTAGCCTGAAGCGGTTTCCCTTGTGGTTTACCCTTATGTTGCTGTTTGTGGCCCTCTTTTGGATTGGAGGTATTAGAATTATCTTCGTTATCTTTCTTTGTCTGCTTTCCCTCATATTTCTTCTGTCTTGCCCCAGAATCATTGTGAGTAGCCCTGTTGGCAACCCACAAGTCAGCAGCCTTACCTAACCTCTTTGGATCTATCTCCTTAGAATCAGCCAAGTGCTATCTGAGCTCAGGGGAGCAGGCATCATAAATTGACTCCACAATAACAAGATTTCTCATACCTTCGTAAGTGTTCCCTCTATAACCCTTAACCCAACCATCTATGTTTTTCAAACATTCACATACCCAGGTAGCCCAAGGGGTACCATCATGCTTTTTGGGGGTCCTAAACCTCTTAAGGTACTGGGAAGGGGTCTTCCCAAATCTAGAAATTAAAGCTAGCTCCACACACTCATAATCCATCCTATCCACCTCCCCAACTCCATTACAACATCAGATGCAACAGTGGGTAGCCTAGAGAAGAGCCAAGGAAGCAATTGATTCCCTGTGAGACCTTGAATCCCATGGTTATTTTCAAACATTGCCAACCAATCCAAAATATCAAGCTTAACCTCATACATACCCACAATTTATTTAGGCATACAGGGTCTATTAGGACTGGAAGACCTAGAAGACTTTGGGAGAGAAGCATTTTCAAGAGATAACCTTTTCATTTCTAGTTCATGATTCAACTCCATTTCTCTGAGCTTAAGTTCTTGGTGCTTTTGTTCAGTTTGAGCATTTAAACGTTTGAATTCCAGTTCAAGACTCATTTTCTCTAGAGCAATGAATTCAGGACTGAGTCTAGGACCTGATGTTGTCCCAGTGGACAAAGGTTGAGGTTGCTGAGCAGATAAGGTAGCAGTGAGGTCTACATTTGGGGACACACCTACTTACTGTAACTCATCAATAATAGACACATTATCATCCTCATTATTTTCCACATTTGCTGAGCGGTCAGGTATCTCAGACTCACCCTCCAGACTTTGTTTCTCTAACAACCTTTCAATCAATTCAGACTCTTTGGGCCTCATTCGGAGATTGGAGGTAGCCATGGTGCTATTAGTACCATGGCTGCCTCCAATACCGAGTCCGTGTCCGGTCTGGTTGAATGGGGACTTACAGGGACATTCTGACCTGTGTGGACCCGGTAACTCCCCATTCAACCAACCATTCCCCATTCCCATTTGAGCCCCCATAGGGCTCAATGGGAATGGGGAAGGTTCTAATTACAGGCTCGCGAATAGCAGGCCCGTAATTAGCACCCTGGTCCCTTAGCGGTACCCGTAAAGGATGTGTAGTCAGACCACACGTTCTTTGCGGTTCCCGCTAAGGGACCTCGGAACCCTTACCGGCCAACTCAGAATGACCCCCAATATGTATGTAATATGCCTGTCCGGAATTAGCTTATTATAGCCATTTTAATATGGCCCTCATTCCGAGTTGGGCAGTAAGGGTTACCGGGCACCAGTAAGGAGACCGGCACCGGTAAACCCTTACTGCCCAATTCCGAGGACCCTTAGCGGGTCCCGCTAAGGGACCAAGGCGCTAATTACGGGCCTGCTATTGGCGGGCCTGTAATTAGCGCCTTCCCCATTCCCATTGAGCCCTATGGGGGCTCAAATGGGAATGGGGAATGGTTGGTTGAATGGGGACTTACCTGGTCCGCACAGGGCGGAATGTCCCGGTAAGTCCCCATTCAACCAGACCGGACCCAGACCCCCGGTATTGGTGGCAGCCATGGTGCTAACAGCACCATGGCTACCTCCAATCTCGGAATGACCCCCCCTAGTGTTTTTACTCAGTCAGAAACATCAATATTGTTGCCAGCAATCTTGACTTTTTTATTGGCAGTCAAATTCTTTTATTTTTTGATTGCTCCCTAGAATGAGTTGGTCTGTTTTAGTAATATTAAGTGCTACTGATTTCATAGCCATCCATGACTGAATTGATGAAAACATGTCATTGATTTTGTCTGAGTCCTCTGTATAAGATCCAGAGTGTTTTAAGACAATATGGGTATCGTCCGCATAATTGGCGAACAATACCCCCAGAAAGGGGAGCAGATTGCAAAGTGGTCATCAATGAACATTAAAGAGCAGAGGCGATAGACAGGATTTTTTTCCAGTTCGAGGTCCAAGGAAGGATTTACACCAGGAAGCGGCAGAGGGGGTTCAATTGCAAACTTTAATGAGTCTGTCTGCCAGAAGATTGTGATCGACTAATTCGAACACAGCAGACAGGTTTAGCAACAGAAGTAATGCCATATCGCCGCTGTTTATAATGTTTGTAACACTGGACTTTAGGTGTAAAAGTGCAGTCTCTGTTCTGTGATTTGGACAAAACCCAGACTGTTGTGAAACAAGGATGTCCTGTTGTTCAATAAACTTGTGTTATTGATTATATGCAATTCTGTCAAGTACCTTCAATACAAAGGGATCTTGTGTGATAAGTCTGTAGTTGGTTAACCACATCCTTGGGGTTGAGGTTTTACTTCTTTAACAATGGTGTAGTTGAGGACTCCTTGATGTTATCAGGAAGGTAAGCTTCCTGAAAAGAGTGGTTGATGAATGTAGTGACCTATGGTAAAAGAGTTTTAGGGAAATCCTTAAACATGGCTGAAGGGAATATATCCCCCTTGCATGACTTTGGTTTTATTTTGTATATTGCCTCCATAACCTCCTCTTCTGATTCCTCTTTAAAGGTGAATGATGGACCTTCAGGAGCAATAGTACAGGTAGGAGGAGGCAAAGCTTCAGTATTCTGAAGTATGTTTACCTGGTTGGCAACATGCTATAGATGTTTATGCGTTTTCTGAATATTTCCATTGTTGATATTCTGGCACCAGTCATTGTCAGCTATCATGGAGGATGTCATTGTGGTCTATTTCAGCTCCTGTAGGATGCTGAACAGTTCTTTGGAACGGGATTTTGCAAAATATATTCTGGCATTCAATTTAAGCTTTTTTGCTTTAAAAATCGTTTGTTTTAAAGATTTTGCTGCAAGTTTACAAGCTGCAAGATTAGTGTCTGATGGAAGTTTACGCCATATGCGCTCAGCCTTACGTTTAGGTTTTCTGGCGCTCAGCACTTCTGGTGTGTACCATGAGTTTGGTACATTAGACTTCTTGTGTTTTCGTGGTTTTATAGGTGCGAGTGTGTCTAGTGCCTGATTAGTAGCAGTTCTAAAAAGATGGATGAACTTGTCTAGAAGAATGTCGTCCTTCAGTGAAGGAAGGAGTGAGGTGACTGTAGCTACAAATGCTTCAGGCTTGACTTTTCTAAGACGACAGCCACTAGAATTCACCTCTGCTCTCGCTGTGGCCTGAATAGTTGCCTTTGCTTTCTTCTTGTTCTGGAACCGTGCGCCGCCCCAGCACTTCTTGATGTTTTTGACAGAATGGACTGACACTCCCCCTGCGTTGATGGCAGCTGTAATGCCATCTCAGATCTGACGACAATCAGATGAACCACGCTGCTTCTCAGCATTGAATAGGGACTAATAATGGCTTAGGACCTGGTAACACTGGATGCTAATTTAAGTGGCCGAGAAGTTGACATCCCCCAGTCTCACCACCCTGGTGGTGCTGGATGATGTAGCAGACATTGCAGAGGTAAGGCAGTTGGGTGACAGCGTGTCCTGAAGGTAGCTGTCCCAGGTTTTGTACAATGGTGCTATAGGGGTTTGGTTGCCCGGATGAGGCAGATGAGGTGGTCAGATGGAGTAGATGGAGATTTGCTACACAGGTCCTTAGCAGGAGGTGATGGGCTGTGGTGGTCAAACAGTCACTGCAGGACAGTGCAAGCGGAAACCAAGCAAGGAGAGATTATCAGGCAGCAGCCATGCAACAAAGGCTAATAAGGCAGGAGGAGGCAACAGATGAGGGAAGGCAGACAAGGCCAAGTAAGACACCGGTGGCATCAGCAGCAACATGTGGTAGCAGAGTGAGAAAAGTTGAGGAAATTCCCACATTTCATACATTACACATGTAATTAGAAACTGGAAGTGAGAATGTCGGCGTTCCAAACTACTTTTGCACAGAGCTCAGAATCAGTCCCTTGCTATCTCAAGCTGGAATAATGTCTTTACAGAGGTACCTGTTGGATGGGATCTACTCTGAACTTGCTTGCAATTGAAACAAGATGCTCGCTGTACCAGAAGATATGCAATGCCCATGCGCTACTGTAAAATCCATAACACGTCAGCCTGAAGGAAAGTTGTTTGTGCCAAAAAGAAAACACACAAAAGGACAGGGAGACAGGAGAAATAATATAAGGATATAAGGAGCATAGTGGTAGCAAAGGCAGCTATGAAGCCATAAAGCAAGGTCACCATCAGTATCGAGAAAGTGGCCAACAACACATATAAACACCACTTTCTCAAAAAGCGCAGAATATGGTGCACATTAGGAAAGTGCTGTTAAGCATTAGGGGCCACTGTCAGAGATATAGAAATGAAAAAGGCAGGTGAGTGCTTGCGGCCCCCGACCTCCATTTTGCCCCGCTGACCCCCCTTCCCACCGCATCCCGCATCCCTTCCCCGAGCGTGTCCCTGCTCCCTTTCTCCTCCCAACCCGCCCACCGCCCGTGATTGGTTACTGGGCTTCCGGGCCCAGGGTCTAGCGACCCGCGCTGCAGGCGCCCACTGCCTCCTAAAAAATCATCGGCAGGTGAGTGCTTGCGGCCCCCGACCTCCATTTTGCCCCGCTGACCCCCCTTCCCACCGCATCCCGCATCCCTTCCCCGAGCGTGTCCCTGCTCCCTCCCTCCTCCCAACCCGCCCACCGCCCGTGATTGGTTACTGGGCTTCCGGGCCCAGGGTCTAGCGACCCGCGCTGCAGGCGCCCACTGCCTCCTAAAAAATCATCGGCAGGTGAGTGCTTGCGGCCCCCGACCTCCATTTTGCCCCGCTGACCCCCCTTCCCACCGCATCCCGCATCCCTTCCCCGAGCGTGTCCCTGCTCCCTCCCTCCTCCCAACCCGCCCACCGCCCGTGATTGGTTACTGGGCTTCCGGGCCCAGGGTCTAGCGACCCGCGCTGCAGGCGCCCACTGCCTCCTAAAAAATCATCGGCAGGTGAGTGCTTGCGGCCCCCGACCTCCATTTTGCCCCGCTGACCCCCCTTCCCACCGCATCCCGCATCCCTTCCCCGAGCGTGTCCCTGCTCCCTCCCTCCTCCCAACCCGCCCACCGCCCGTGATTGGTTACTGGGCTTCCGGGCCCAGGGTCTAGCGACCCGCGCTGCAGGCGCCCACTGCCTCCTAAAAAATCATCGGCAGGTGAGTGCTTGCGGCCCCCGACCTCCATTTTGCCCCGCTGACCCCCCTTCCCACCGCATCCCGCATCCCTTCCCCGAGCGTGTCCCTGCTCCCTCCCTCCTCCCAACCCGCCCACCGCCCGTGATTGGTTACTGGGCTTCCGGGCCCAGGGTCTAGCGACCCGCGCTGCAGGCGCCCACTGCCTCCTAAAAAATCATCGGCAGGTGAGTGCTTGCGGCCCCCGACCTCCATTTTGCCCCGCTGACCCCCCTTCCCACCGCATCCCGCATCCCTTCCCCGAGCGTGTCCCTGCTCCCTCCCTCCTCCCAACCCGCCCACCGCCCGTGATTGGTTACTGGGCTTCCGGGCCCAGGGTCTAGCGACCCGCGCTGCAGGCGCCCACTGCCTCCTAAAAAATCATCGGCAGGTGAGTGCTTGCGGCCCCCGACCTCCATTTTGCCCTGCTGACCCCCCTTCCCACCGCATCCCGCATCCCTTCCCCGAGCGTGTCCCTGCTCCCTCCCTCCTCCCAACCCGCCCACCGCCCGTGATTGGTTACTGGGCTTCCGGGCCCAGGGTCTAGCGACCCGCGCTGCAGGCGCCCACTGCCTCCTAAAAAATCATCGGCAGGTGAGTGCTTGCGGCCCCCGACCTCCATTTTGCCCCGCTGACCCCCCTTCCCACCGCATCCCGCATCCCTTCCCCGAGCGTGTCCCTGCTCCCTCCCTCCTCCCAACCCGCCCACCGCCCGTGATTGGTTACTGGGCTTCCGGGCCCAGGGTCTAGCGACCCGCGCTGCAGGCGCCCACTGCCTCCTAAAAAATCATCGGCAGGTGAGTGCTTGCGGCCCCCGACCTCCATTTTGCCCCGCTGACCCCCCTTCCCACCGCATCCCGCATCCCTTCCCCGAGCGTGTCCCTGCTCCCTCCCTCCTCCCAACCCGCCCACCGCCCGTGATTGGTTACTGGGCTTCCGGGCCCAGGGTCTAGCGACCCGCGCTGCAGGCGCCCACTGCCTCCTAAAAAATCATCGGCAGGTGAGTGCTTGCGGCCCCCGACCTCCATTTTGCCCCGCTGACCCCCCTTCCCACCGCATCCCGCATCCCTTCCCCGAGCGTGTCCCTGCTCCCTCCCTCCTCCCAACCCGCCCGCCGCCCGTGATTGGTTACTGGGCTTCCGGGCCCAGGGTCTAGCGACCCGCGCTGCAGGCGCCCACTGCCTCCTAAAAAATCATCGGCAGGTGAGTGCTTGCGGCCCCCGACCTCCATTTTGCCCCGCTGACCCCCCTTCCCACCGCATCCCGCATCCCTTCCCCGAGCGTGTCCCTGCTCCCTCCCTCCTCCCAACCCGCCCACCGCCCGTGATTGGTTACTGGGCTTCCGGGCCCAGGGTCTAGCGACCCGCGCTGCAGGCGCCCACTGCCTCCTAAAAAATCATCGGCAGGTGAGTGCTTGCGGCCCCCGACCTCCATTTTGCCCCGCTGACCCCCCTTCCCACCGCATCCCGCATCCCTTCCCCGAGCGTGTCCCTGCTCCCTCCCTCCTCCCAACCCGCCCACCGCCCGTGATTGGTTACTGGGCTTCCGGGCCCAGGGTCTAGCGACCCGCGCTGCAGGCGCCCACTGCCTCCTAAAAAATCATCGGCAGGTGAGTGCTTGCGGCCCCCGACCTCCATTTTGCCCCGCTGACCCCCCTTCCCACCGCATCCCGCATCCCTTCCCCGAGCGTGTCCCTGCTCCCTCCCTCCTCCCAACCCGCCCACCGCCCGTGATTGGTTACTGGGCTTCCGGGCCCAGGGTCTAGCGACCCGCGCTGCAGGCGCCCACTGCCTCCTAAAAAATCATCGGCAGGTGAGTGCTTGCGGCCCCCGACCTCCATTTTGCCCCGCTGACCCCCCTTCCCACCGCATCCCGCATCCCTTCCCCGAGCGTGTCCCTGCTCCCTCCCTCCTCCCAACCCGCCCACCGCCCGTGATTGGTTACTGGGCTTCCGGGCCCAGGGTCTAGCGACCCGCGCTGCAGGCGCCCACTGCCTCCTAAAAAATCATCGGCAGGTGAGTGCTTGCGGCCCCCGACCTCCATTTTGCCCCGCTGACCCCCCTTCCCACCGCATCCCGCATCCCTTCCCCGAGCGTGTCCCTGCTCCCTCCCTCCTCCCAACCCGCCCACCGCCCGTGATTGGTTACTGGGCTTCCGGGCCCAGGGTCTAGCGACCCGCGCTGCAGGCGCCCACTGCCTCCTAAAAAATCATCGGCAGGTGAGTGCTTGCGGCCCCCGACCTCCATTTTGCCCCGCTGACCCCCCTTCCCACCGCATCCCACATCCCTTCCCCGAGCGTGTCCCTGCTCCCTCCCTCCTCCCAACCCGCCCACCGCCCGTGATTGGTTACTGGGCTTCCGGGCCCAGGGTTTAGCGACCCGCGCTGCAGGCGCCCACTGCCTCCTAAAAAATCATCGGCAGGTGAGTGCTTGCGGCCCCCGACCTCCATTTTGCCCCGCTGACCCCCCTTCCCACCGCATCCCGCATCCCTTCCCCGAGCGTGTCCCTGCTCCCTCCCTCCTCCCAACCCGCCCACCGCCCGTGATTGGTTACTGGGCTTCCGGGCCCAGGGTCTAGCGACCCGCGCTGCAGGCGCCCACTGCCTCCTAAAAAATCATCGGCAGGTGAGTGCTTGCGGCCCCCGACCTCCATTTTGCCCCGCTGACCCCCCTTCCCACCGCATCCCGCATCCCTTCCCCGAGCGTGTCCCTGCTCCCTCCCTCCTCCCAACCCGCCCACCGCCCGTGATTGGTTACTGGGCTTCCGGGCCCAGGGTCTAGCGACCCGCGCTGCAGGCGCCCACTGCCTCCTAAAAAATCATCGGCAGGTGAGTGCTTGCGGCCCCCGACCTCCATTTTGCCCCGCTGACCCCCCTTCCCACCGCATCCCACATCCCTTCCCTGAGCGTGTCCCTGCTCCCTCCCTCCTCCCAACCCGCCCACCGCCCGTGATTGGTTACTGGGCTTCCGGGCCCAGGGTTTAGCGACCCGCGCTGCAGGCGCCCACTGCCTCCTAAAAAATCATCGGCAGGTGAGTGCTTGCGGCCCCCGACCTCCATTTTGCCCCGCTGACCCCCCTTCCCACCGCATCCCGCATCCCTTCCCCGAGCGTGTCCCTGCTCCCTCCCTCCTCCCAACCCGCCCACCGCCCGTGATTGGTTACTGGGCTTCCGGGCCCAGGGTCTAGCGACCCGCGCTGCAGGCGCCCACTGCCTCCTAAAAAATCATCGGCAGGTGAGTGCTTGCGGCCCCCGACCTCCATTTTGCCCCGCTGACCCCCCTTCCCACCGCATCCCGCATCCCTTCCCCGAGCGTGTCCCTGCTCCCTCCCTCCTCCCAACCCGCCCACCGCCCGTGATTGGTTACTGGGCTTCCGGGTCTGCAGGCGCCCACTGCCTTTCACCAACCAAAGCCCCCCTCTCCTCCTCTCCCAGCACCGTTCTCAGTGGTCCCTCCAGCCTTTATCACCGGTCCCCCCGGGCAGCCCTCTGCCCGGCAGCCCCCAGCGGCTAAAGGCCCCAAGGCCAAGGGCGACTCCAACAGAGGCAACTCCAGGAAATGTCAGCACCCCAGTGACCAGCCGTCAACCAGCGACTACAAGGACCAGTAAGGTAGGAGGGCCGTGGTTGGGAGAGGTACAGCTTTACACCAGATACCTAACCCCGTTGCCCCAAACTGCATTTGATAGAAGGGCCGCCGTGCCCAAAGTGTACTGTCTATTCTCCAAACTGCATTGATAGGCTTTTCTCCCACTATACAGGTGTCTCAAACTTAGCAGGGCCGCCGTGCCCAAAGTGTATTGTCTATTCTCCAAACTGCATTGATAGGCCTTTCTCCCACTATACAGGTGTCTCAAACTTAGCATGGCCGCCGTGCCCAAAGTGTATTGTCTGTTCTCCAAACTGCATTGATAAGCTTTTTTCCCACTATACAGGTGTCTCAAACTTAGCAGGGCCGCCGTGCCCAAAGTGTATTGTCTATTCTCCAAACTGCATTGATAGGCCTTTCTCCCACTATACAGGTGTCTCAAACTTAGCAGGGCCGCCGTGCCCAAAGTGTATTGTCTGTTCTCCAAACTGCATTGATAGGCTTTTCTCCCACTATACAGGTGTCTCAAACTTAGCAGGGCCGCCGTGCCCAAAGTGTATTGTCTGTTCTCCAAACTGCATTGATAGGCTTTTCTCCCACTATACAGGTGTCTCAAACTTAGCAGGGCCGCCGTGCCCAAAGTGTATTGTCTATTCTCCAAACTGCATTGATAGGCTTTTCTCCCACTATACAGGTGTCTCAAACTTAGCAGGGCCACCGTGCCCAAAGTGTATTGTCTGTTCTCCAAACTGCATTGATAGGCTTTTCTCCCACTATACAGGTGTCTCAAACTTAGCAGGGCCGCCGTGCCCAAAGTGTATTGTCTGTTCTCCAAACTGCATTGATAGGCTTTTCTCCCACTATACAGGTGTCTCAAACCTAACAGGGCCGCCGTGCCCAAAGTGTATTGTCTGTTCTCCGGGCTGCATTGATGGGCCTCTCTCCCTCTATACAGTTGTCTCAAATTTAGCTGGGCCGCCGTGCCCAAAGTGTATTGTCTACTCTCCAAACTGCATTGATAGGCTTTTTCTCCCACTATACAGGTGTCTCAAACTTAGCAGGGCCACCGTGCCCAAATTGCATTGTTTGTTCTCCAAACTGCATTGATAGGCCTCTCTCCCTCTATACAGTTGTCTCAAATTTAGCTGGGCCGCCGTGCCCAAAGTGTATTGTCTGTTCTCCAAACTGCACTGATAGGCCTCTCCCACACCGTACAGATGTCTCAAACTTAGCAGGGCGGCCGTGCCCAAAGTGTATTTTTCTGTTCTCCAAACTGCACTGATAGGCCACCCCACACTATACAGGTGTCTCAAACCTAGCAGGGCCGCCGTGCCCAAATTGCATTGCCTGTTCTCCAGACTACACTGATAGGCTTTTCTCCCACTATACAGGTGTCTCAAACTTAGCAGTGCCACCGCGCCCAAATTACATTGTCTGTCCCCCAAACTGCATTGATAGGCCCCTCTCCCTCTATACAGTTGCCTCAAATTTAGCTGGGCCGCCGTGCCCAAAGTGCATTGTCCGTTCTCCAAACTGCACTGATAGGCCACTCCCACACTATACAGGTGTCTCAAACCTAGCAGGGCCGCCGTGCCCAAATCTGCATTGTCGCTAAGGGAGACGGAGACTAAAGAGAGCCACTGTTAGAACCCAACTACATAACTATACAACCCTTAACTCCACCCTTACACCCCGACCAAGACAACAACTAAACTAAAACAACTCAGAATCGTACAATGCCGCGCAAACGACCCACCCAGAGGGAAAGAAGAGAAGAAAGAACAAACACCCCGAAACTTCAACTAAGAACCGCAACAACAGAACACACCCCCACAGACAGGTTCAAAGATCGGACCAACACTGAAAGAAGAGACAAATCCCTTTACCTAACTCCATACCTCACTGAGACCTACTCACCAGATCGAAACAACGCGACGCCAAAACCATCTACACTGAACAACCTACCAACATCACGAAGAATGACAAACTCCACCAGATACAACATGCGCACAACTGAAGCGATAACACCATACATCACCAAAGCAAGAAGAACTCCCAACCCACAACCATGTCCCCTGGAAGACGAACCAGATGAAAACAAAAACCCCAGGCTAAACCTAGAAGTACTACTTGAGAACGCTGACAACCCGAAACCTGCTCCTGAACAAGATCAGAAAACGACCCTAACAAAAAAAGGCAAACCAAGCTACACCTCTAAACTCCACTGCAATCTAATAAATGCAAGATCCATGTCAAAACACTCTACAGAGATCTTCGACCTACTCGACGAGAACGGCATCGACATCCTCTTCATCACAGAAACTTGGCTGGACGACAACTACAAAATCACACTCCAAAGCTGCCTCCCAGCAAACTTTAAATGCCTTCAAATAAACAGGAAAAACAGAAAAGGAGGAGGCATCGCAATAGCATTTAAAGAGCAGCTAACAATAAGAACAGACGAACCACTCAACATCCCCAACTGCGAGTCCATGATCATACACCTAACAACTAGCCCAAAAACCAACATAACATTCATCCTGGTGTATAGACCCCCAACTTATGATGCATCCTTCGTCGACAACTTCATAGAAGCCATAACCAACATAGCCATCAACCACGAACACCTAATCATACTGGGGGATTTCAACATCTGGTTCGAAGACAGTCATGCCCCAACTCCCAAAACTCACTGACTGAACAACTCGCCACCATGAAACTACGACAACTAGTAAAAGGGGCAACTCACTCGGCAGGACACACCTTGGACGCAATATTCGCAGAGGAAAAACTCATCACCATGGCACCGCCGATACAAATACTGTGGAGTGACCATCTCATCATCCCATTCGTAATCACTTTGCCTACTCAAGTCTACATCCAACCTCCCAAACTCACAGCCACCACAAAAAGAAACTGGAAAGACGTCAAAAAAGGCAACCTATTCGAACAACTGGAGTTAACCAAGCCCTCAACAACAGAACTAGACCTAGCTGACCTAGACGGGAAAGCAGAGATACTACACAAATGGATTGCAGACACAATCGACAAGATGGCCCCAGAAAAACCATTCACACCATCAAAAAAAAGAGCAATGGCAAAATGGTTTACCCCACTACTAAGCACCATGAAAAAGGAAAACAAAAAGATGGAAACGGAATGGAGGAAAGATTACAATCCAGACAAAAAAACAATGTTCCAGAAGCACATTCGCGCATACAAGAAGGAAATTCAAAAGGCAAAGAGAAAGCATTATGATGACAGAATCACAAATGCCACCAACACACAAAAAGAAATGTTCCGTATCATTAAAGAAATGAGAAACCCACCAGGCTGTGACAACACCCCAACCCCCTCGGAGAAACTATGCAACAACCTTGCAGACCACTTCAAAAAGAAGATCAATGACATCCGACAAACCATCCAACAGAGACCAACCAGCAGCGACTTACAACCAAACGAACCCAAATCAGAACCGCAGCACAAACTCAATAACTACCCTCAAATATCAGCAGAGGCATTCGCAATGCTAATAAAACACAGCAAGAAAGCAGGCTCACCGATGGATCCCTGCCCCCCGGACATCTACAAATCCATCCTCGGACAAGGAACACCAGCAGAATACTTCAGAAACCTTCTAAATCTATCACTGGCAACAGGGACAGTACCAAGGATCTTCAAATCGGCTTACATCAAACCACTTCTGAAAAACACAAGCGGGGACGTAGATGACCTCTCCAACTACAGACCAATCTCCAACATCCCCTACCCAGCCAAACTCCTCGAAACCTACGTATACAAACTAACCCAAGAATACGTTGAAGAACACCACCTGCTAGATCAAGCTCAAGTCGGCTTCAGACCCACAAGAGGTACAGAAACAGCACTACTATCCATCTGGGATGACCTAAAAACAAACGCAGACTCCAACACAACATCTGCCCTTATCCTGCTCGATCTCTCAGCAGCCTTCGACACAGTTAGCCATGACACCCTAACCAAAAGACTAGAAGACATAGGCATAACATACACAGCGCTACGCTGGACTAAATCATTCCTAGCAGACAGAACTGAAACCGTCTGGATCAAACCCTTCAAATCCACCCCACGAGTCAACGACTGTGGAGTACCACAAGGATCCTCACTATCTCCATTATACTTCAACATCTACCAAACCCCTGTAATCAGAATCTTCAAGAAACGCAACATCAAATGCTACAACTATGCAGACGACACTCAAATCATCTACAAGATCGAAGACACCCAAGCCGATCATTCGAACCTAACCGACTGTCTAAAAGAAGTCTTTAACTGGATGAATGCCAACAACCTGAAAATCAACCCAGGAAAAACAGAAATCATGATCATATCCAAAGACC
Organism: Ambystoma mexicanum; assembly: GCF_040938575.1. Classification (NCBI taxonomy): domain Eukaryota; kingdom Metazoa; phylum Chordata; class Amphibia; order Caudata; family Ambystomatidae; genus Ambystoma; species Ambystoma mexicanum. Next base: position 215,667,826 of record NC_090941.1, read on the forward strand.
AAGAGAAGGAAACCGCCATCCCGTGGCCAACGGAAATGGGATCTATACCATCACCATCTAAGGTAGTAAAAAATCTGGGAGTCCTGATGGACAACACCCTAACCTTAGAACCGCAAATAAACGCAACAGTCAAGAAATGCTTCTTCCTCCTCCACACGGCAAGAAAAATACTACCTTTCCTCTCCTTCACACACAAAACACTCACCATCGTCGGCCTCATCATGTCAAGTATCGACTATGCAAACAGCCTCTACCTCGGTATACCGGAATACCTACTGAAGAAGCTACAACGGATCCAAAACACTGCAGCCAGACTACTCCTCAAACTATCCAGAAGAGACCACATCACCCCGGCCCTAAAAACACTACACTGGCTCCCAGTAAAACAGCGTATCATCTTCAAAACAATGTGCATAACGCACAGGGCAATCAGCGGACAAGGAGCTGAATTCCTACAAAAAAAAATAACAATCTACAAGCCAATGAGACCACTCAGGTCAACCAACGAAATCCGACTGGAACAAAAACCTTACATCAAGAAGAAACTCGGAGGCACCGCTTTCTACCACCTAGCCGCGAAAACCTGGAACAACATCCCAAAATTAATAAGGAACACCAAAGACCACCTTAAATTCAGAAAATTACTAAAAACCTACCTCTTCAACACCGGAGAATAAAACCAAAACAACAATAAGACAAATGAATCATCAAAAAAGGACAGTGACAAACCGCTAGAACCGACAGAAGTACCCGGGGCACCAACAGGGCTGACGCTGGACACAGGGGTCCACCCGCGAGACACAGAGAAACGGATACAACTACTCCAGCCAACCCTTACCATCCCCCACCGCCCTTACAGCCACAACTAGGTCCCACGAGGCTGTGGAACAGACAATATACCACCAATCACCACACAACCGGGTGTATGGACACTAGCAGCGGCGCTAGTCATGTGGAGGGGGGGAGGAGCATGCAAGGTTATTAAGGGAGCGGGCGGAGGGGGCAGCTAGATCCTCAAACGGCCTCGAATGGAAAATCGGGCACATACCTCCTGAGGCTCAGGGTGTACAAGCATCCCGTCGGGTAAGATTACACGGTTCAGTCCAGGATAGAGATGACTAACGAATACCATTAACAATTTCCTTCTCTGCATACACCTCTCAAACTCCAAACCAAACACAACCACAAAACTCTAGCGCAGCAAACCGCACGAACTTCACTACACTGCAACAACAAAACAAAAAAACACATAGACTCGCACATCAGCACACGACGACTACCGGCCGCATACACCCCAGGCCCAGCCGACGGAACCACCGGGCTGAGGCTGCCAACAGCACATCACTGCAATCTTGCACTTTTCCAGCCTCCACCCACTAACCCACCATCCCCCCCTCTTTCAGAGCCGCCAGAGCGCCAGGGGACCACTCCGGTGGTGATAGTGCGCGGTACAAATGACCTTTAACATTAACATTAACATATCCCTTATACTTATAATCCATTGAACAATATTCACACATATGCACAATTCATTATGTTTGAGACAAAATAACTCCACCGTTCAGAAAAAATCATGTTAGTGACCTGTGTGGACATTCTGTAGCTATAGTGGCTAAAGAACAGTAAATTAATGCATTAATGAATCGCATTGCAGGAATTTGCTTTAGTGTTTGTACTTAAGGCTAGTGAGAGTGAAGTGGAATTAACATGTGATAGTTTAACAGATGCAGGTTGCTACAAAGGAATGCAGCAACATACAAGACTGGAAAGAGTATGAGAGTGGCTAAGGTGAGCATAAGGAGTGAATTTATAATTTTTTTAAACTAAATAAAGGGGCAAAAATTGATTTAGGAAGACTGCTCGGACACTGCTTGGAGCAGTCTTTCCAAATTGAACTGTCAGCTTATGTGGCACACCCCAGTGCGTGCAGGGGTTGACAGGTACAGCTGGGGCCAAAAGAGTAGAGATGTGGGTGCTTGAGGTAAGTTTCTTTGGTGTGTGCATTTGTGAGAGTGTGAGTGAGTGTCTGTGTCTTTGGGGGAGGAAAGGGGGTGTTTTGGTGTGTGCAAGGGAGAGGGAGGTGGTAAACATGAGTGTGTATGCATGTTTGTGTGTATGGGTCAGCGATGGGGGTGGTCAGGGGAACAGATTCCCGAGGGGAGTTGGGAGGTGAAACCTCTCACTAGTGTGCTATTTCTGTTTTGAAAGGATGAACGCAAAACAGCTGAAGTCAATCGGTCTATTTGATTGAGCAGCCTTTATAAAGTGGAAATATCACATAGAGCCGAGGTAAGTGGTGAGAGAGAGAGAGAAGAAGCAAGAAGACCATACAGAGGTTGACTGAAGATACACATTGTATTAAGTTGCAAACGTATGAAACAGTACCTGACTAAAGAGAGAGGAAATGTGAAGCATAGCAGTATCATACAGATGCTTCATCGGGGTAGAGATACAGTGGGACACTAGGTGATGCTGTTAACTATAGGATTTAGCGTAATGTCATAGAAAAACGTGTTGACTGAGGAAAGAGCAAATTAAGGGAAATGAGGAACCCTGGGATGATGTGTTGGGCAAGATCGAGGATGAAATAGATAGTTTCAGGGCTATATTGAACATAAACTGAAGTGCCTCAAAGCACCCACTGCAAACATCTCTCACATAAAGTATGAATACTAGATGGGATAGTGTCCCTTTTGGTGGTTAGTGGAAGCGTATTTCAGAGAGACGAGACTGCCCATGAAAGAGGTGTCATTGTGAAATGTGTGAGAAACCTGGCTGTGTCTCACTTGCTAGCCCCCGGGGATCTGTCATCCCGGTGGCCAGGACACGGCCATTGCTATTGGATCCAGTTCCTGGGAGTGCACTAGTGCGGGAGGATCACTTGGATGAGGAGTCTTTGGTGAGTGGAAGTGGGACACTGATGGGTGAGATGCAGTACCCCCTTTCTTATAACACTTTTTCCCCATCTCACTTCGTAGGATACTCAGAAGTTCTAACCCCCCCTTTTTTCCAAAACAAACAACACTTTCCTACACTTGGATAGAAAAGGGACCAACAATAGGGCCATTCACCTGACAAGTCAAAAGAGAAGGTTCAGGCAGAGTCAGGCAATTAACACTATGATCACCTGACGGCCCTTTCCCTTCCCCACAGGGTTAAAAGCCGGAGCACGGAAGCACAGTTCGAGCAATGCCAAATGCACAAGGAAGCAGCTATTCAGGACCAGCAGTCCAAGTGGAGAAGAAAGGTGGAGAGACCTAGAGGGACGACAAAGAGGAAATTGCCCTTGCCCTTTGCAATTCAGATCTGCGAAGCCTCCGAAAGGGAAAGCATGAAACCGGGAAGTCCAGCTGGCATGTGGTATGACAGGTGTCAGTGACACACAGGGCCCTCCCGCGCAGATTGTCAAAGTGGGGAGAAGC